>NC_079335.1:27802538-28124621 GCF_029582105.1 Oenanthe melanoleuca
GACACTTTCCGGGAACGGCCGTTTCCGGGTAGGGGAATTTATGAATCTGGATATTTCCGGTAAGGGACGTTTCTGGGTGGGGCTAATTCCGGGTAGTTTCAGGGTAGGGAGGTTTCCAGGTCGGGCTCTTTCCAGGAAGGACACTTTC
The DNA here is from genome assembly GCF_029582105.1 of Oenanthe melanoleuca. Taxonomy (NCBI): domain Eukaryota; kingdom Metazoa; phylum Chordata; class Aves; order Passeriformes; family Muscicapidae; genus Oenanthe; species Oenanthe melanoleuca. The sequence continues at coordinate 27,802,687 of NC_079335.1, forward strand.
CGGGAAGGGACGTTTCCGGGTAGGGCTAATTCCGGGTAGTTTCCGGGTCGGGTGGTTTCCAGGTCGGGCTCTTTCCAGGAAGGACACTTTCCGGGTAGGGACGTTTCCAGGTAGGGCAATTTATGAATCTGGTTATTTCCGGGAAGGGACGTTTCTGGGTTGGGCTATTTCCAGGTAGTCTCCGGGCAGGGACTTTTCCAGGTAGGGCAATTTATGGGTAGGGATATTTCCGGGAAGGGACGTTTCTGGGTAGGGCTGTTTCCGGGTAGTTTTCGGCTAGGGACCTTTCTGGGATGGGACATTTCCGTGTAGGGCTATTTCCGAGTAGTTTCTGGGTAGGGAGGTTTCCCGGACAGGCTATTTCCAGGAAGGACACTTTTTGGGTAGGGACGTTTCTGGGATGGGACATTTCCGGGTAGGGCTATTTCCGTGTAGTTTCCGAGTAGGGAGGTTTCCATTTCGGGATATTTCCAGGAAGGACACTTTTCGGGTAGGGAGGTTTCTGGGGTGGGTCATTTCCGGGTAGGGCTATTTCCGGGTAGTTTCCGGGTAGGGAGGTTTCCAGGTGGTGCTATTTCCAGGAAGGACACTTTCCGGAAAGGGATGTTTCCGGGTAGGGCTAATTCCGGGTAGTTTCCGGGTAGGGAGGTTTCCAGATCGGGCTATTTTCAGGAAGGACACTTTCTGGGAACGGAGGTTTCCGGGTAGAAGAATTTATGAATCTGGATATTTCCGGTAAGGGACATTTCTGGGTGGGGCTAATTCCGGGTAGTTTCAGGGTAGGGAGGTTTCCAGTTCGGGCTATTTCCAGGAAGGTCACTTTCCGGGTAGGGAGGTTTCTGGGATGGGAAATTTCCAGGTAGGGCTATTTCCGAGTAGTTTCCGGGTAGGGACGTTTTCGAGTCGGGACATTTCCGGGAAGGACACTTTCCCGGAAGGGATGTTTCCGGGTAGGGCTAATTCTGGGTAGTTTCCGGGTAGGGAGTTTTCCAGTTCAGGCTATTTCCAGGAAGGACACTTTCCGGGAAGGAACGTTTCCGGGTAGGGCAATTTATGAATCTGGATATTTCCGGGAAGGGACGTTTCTGGGTAGGGCTATTTCCGGGTAGTCTCCGGGCAGAGACTTTTCCAGGTAGGGCAATTTATGGGTAGGGATATTTCCGGGAAGGGACGTTTCTGGGTAGGGTTGTTTCCGGGTAGTTTCCGGGTAGGGACGTTTTCGAGTTGGGACATTTCCGGGAAGGGACGTTTCCAGGTAGGGGAATTTATGGGTAGGGATATTTCCGGGAAGGGACGTTTCTGGGTAGGGCTGTTTCCGGGTAGTTTCCGGGTCGGGACGTTTCTGGAATGGGACATTTCCAGGAGGGACACATTCCAGGTGGCTATACCTGATATCAGTTCTATAATCATGTCTTTCTCTTCAGTGTGCTTCAATCACAATTTTAGAACTCAATTGTTCAATAGAACACAATTTAGTTGAATTTCTAGAATGAATATATATCTTTCTCATCTATAAATCTAATTTTATAAGAATATTCTTGTTTCTCTGACAAGTTTTATTCCTTGTCAATAATTTCTAAACTTACAATTTCCATAGTTTCTGGAGGGAGGGAGCTGAGGGTTCATATGCGTTTAGTTTTTTGTCTTACTTTTAGGTAGCATGTAGATATTTTTCTCTGCCATATTTTCCTGTCCACCTTCTGTTACCAAATCCCAGTCACTCATAGCATATAGATTTTCATAAATTCAGCTATTAACGGGGTAGATTTGTTTACAGGAGTGGGGAAACAACCTGTCTCTTTTGTCTTCTCTTGAGAACTGAGACATGGAATATTTTAGCTCATTTGTCTGTTTTTATAGAGAAGCACAAATTACATATTTCAGATTAAAGTCTGCTTGCTCTACTGGCAGCCTTTATGTTTTTTATGGATTCAGTTTTAAAAATTATATGCTCAATAAATTATATGCTTATAATAGAAGAAAATGGAAATACTTCTCCATTTTTATTCTATTCTTCTATCCATAACATGGCAATTGTGGAAGCTGGAAGAGATAAAATAGAAGGAACCACAAAGAGACAGCAGATCCATGTATTCCCCTAAATCATAACTCTTACCAATATTCTCAGAGAGAATTTTGGCTTAAACAGACTCAGTGTTATTATTTCTGTGTTCTAATGAACTGTAAGAATGGATCTAAACAAACATTTGTTCTTGGAGAAAATGTGGGGAAAAATTTCCTCTGGCAATTCTTGTGGATGCAGTTTTGTGAAAATGAACCAGAATTAGAAGAGTACTGCTCAAAAGAAATACAACATGATCAAACTGGCTATTTGAGGTTTTTTTTTTTTTCTCAAAGAAACAAAAAATATGTAGTACAGAGACACCTTAAATCACCTCGAGAATTTAATTTTCCTGTCTTTAATGCTAGTTTGGATAGTAGATAAATATTAACAATTTTTAGTATAAGAGAAAACAACCTGCGCAGAATGCATGTGATGCAGTAATTTTTTACTTGTCTAGTCAAAAATCTCTACCTCTCTCTTTGGCTGATTGATTTTTTCTGAACACAGTTCTATGATGATCACCGTTGCTTTCTTTCCAGTTTGAAACAATTTGAAAGCTTGTTTTAATTACAGCAAAGGGAACTCTTATTGAAAATTTTCTTTTTATTTAATGATTTTATTCTGCTTTTATAAGTTCAGCATATGACTGCATGGTGTATCATAATCATTGCCAACAAATGCCAACAGCAGAAACTGCATCAGTTAATACATAGTTTAGTAAGCACTAAAGCACCATGAGTTAAGATAATGTGGTAAATCAACATCAGCGTGTGACAATTTGCGCTATTTAAAGATTTTATACTGTGTCTAAAACATATTTCTATTCTCTGTTCAATTTTCTCCAGTTAACTCCCTCTTCAGGCAACATGTTTATCATTCCCTCCCTATATTTCTAATTTCAGAACTCACTGTAACCTGCTCTGTGTTGTAATTGGTACTCACTACTCTCTTGCTTCAGTATGTCCCATAAATGCAACTAAATGTTCTTTTATCCTCTGGATTATTAATGGTGGTGTCCATCCATTCAGGATTTGCAGATTATTTTTCATGCAAGGACTACTCATAAATGCTGATACAACTCTACAAACTTTTTTAGGGTTTTTAATCTCATTGGTTTGCACAAACTTCAGGATATTTTTCTGCACAGCTAAAACACAGAAAAAAGTAAAAAAAAAAACTTATTCAGTGAGACATATTATCACTTTACAGAGACCGTATTTAACTACTTGTCTTAAGTTTAAGACGTGATTATGGCAACTATATATAAAGAAAGTTCCTGCAGGTACTCTAAAAACTGTAGGCATTTTTTCAATAATGAACATGCAAAAAGACCCTCTTTTTTTCTTTCCCACCTGTTTTTGACCTCAATTTAACTTGTGGTATTGTGCAAGGGTTTTACCTCTCACTTCCTCAGGCTTTCATCTCCAAAATTACTATGTATCTCTCTTAATAACATGAAATATTACATGGACTATTTATAAATAAAATCTTGGGACAGTGGTAATATACATTTTTTCTATACAAGATCATCTTTCTTCTGAATCCTTATTAAGTCACCATCTTTCTACCAAAGAAAGAGAAAATATTTTTTAAATTATTACAGTAACAGGATACTCAAAAGGCCATTCTCATGTAAATCAAGTTTACCCATGGTAGAACATAATAGAATGATTTCTAACTATCATAGATTGTATAAAAGGATGGATCATAAAACTGGCCTACATAAATAGAAAATAAGTTATTAAAGATGTAATGGTAATATTTCTAATCTTACATATCACAACTAGTTCTTAAGAGTAGGTTACTGTGATGAGACTATCAGCTGTATCAGAACATTGCTCTGGCCTATGAAGAGATAAGATACATACATTTCCTAAGGAAAGTTATGTAAGCAAGTAACATGTAAATTATTTTCCTACTATCAGTAAGTCACCACTAACATTACAGCATGTAGGAATAAGAAGGGCACATACAGAGGAGCAGAACATTAAATGTGGGTTTTGGGGATTTTGGTGGGGCAGGGGTTTTTTCCCTAATTAATGGCTACAGCCTCAATGTGACTAAGCATATGACTTTCAGAAAAGGCTTCAAAGATTTTCTGAAGCAGAAGAAAAAAAAAATCTTCCATTTAAACAAAATCAAAGTTATCTTTTTTTTAGCCTTTATCGTCACATGAAAAGCAGTCTATACACGCTACTGCAATCTAGTCTAGAAATGGGTTTATATTTTTATTTCTACTCTGAAATCAGTGGCTGTCACATCCATAAAACTGAAATCTTAAATCAAACTGCTAATCATATCACTGTTGATTAGCTAATTCCATGAGCAGTTTGTAAAAACAAACAACCTCCAACATGAAACAGTACAAGTTTGCTTTTGTTTTTTACAGATGGATTTTCATTTAATAGTAAACTATGTTTTTTCTCATTGTCTTTAGAGTCTTTAAGTAAAAGAATTAAAGATTAACTCAATGAATGGACCATGGATTTCAGGTAAACCAGCAACGTGCAGTGAACACTCAAGTGTCTCAACAGACAGACAGCAAAGTGTTCAGCCAGTACATCTTATCTGAGATGTAATCAGAAGTCTGCTTCTAAAGAGACTTTCTTGGATGATTTGAACAAAGCATTATGTATGACCAATAATGTTGCTGTTATATTTACTGTGATAGTTATTGAGAAGCTTAAAACTTACCTACAGACCTTGAGATTAAAAAGACACACAAGAAATGCCAGCAAAAAGGCTTCACTTCCTAAGAACATGCAAATTAATTCACTCACATTGTAGGACACAGCAGCTATGAACAGGAGGCAAAACATCTGATGACACTGAAAAGCTGTTAGTTCAAACTCCCAGGTTGAGAAGGGCTTGGAGGATGTCTTCCTACTTCCGAGAAAAGTTTTCTGCCATGCTATTGATGAGAAAGACATACACACATCACAAGTGCTGCTCTGAATTTCCAAGCATTCAAACATATCCTTCTCTGGTATTTCCAACTACTTGTCATAGATATTCCAAACTTTACCTTGATATTGTCACTCTAGAACCAGAAACCTTCTATTTTTTACTAAATTCAAAAGAAACATGACATCTAAGCTCAGGCTTATGAGTCAATCTCCTAATCTTATGAATCATTCTCTAACTTCTCTCCCAGAGCAAGGTGCAAGAACCATGACAATTAAAAGCTCTTGTTTAATGTCCTTCCATTTACTAACATTTTCTAACTTTAATATATTTATTTTATTAATATTAAAACATTAATATGTTTTTAATATATTCAGAACACCACAAAGAGACATATTCAATATTTGTTCCACCCTTCCCAGGTTGAAAATGTGATTTCTAACCTCCATTATCACTGAGTTAGTTCAGAAGTTCACTTAGGACATCCTGACATCTGGATTTCTTCTCTTGGTACTTCTGCTGGAGCAGTATTTGAAGTCTGCTCCAGAATCTACCAATTTAAAATATTTTGGTTTCCACCCACATATGCTCATATTTCCTTCATCTTAAAATCTATGCCAAAAAACAGTTAACATGTCTTTTCTGTTTTTATCCATAATGTGTTTAAAAACTGCAATTGTAGTCAGCTTCTTAAATGACAAAGCCAATTAAGCTTCTTGAGATTCATACGCAAGGTCAGCCTTGAAAATATTCTAATAATGACCTCCAGATAATGATTTGCAGTTTATCAAAGCCTACCAAATCTGATTGTATGTGCCTGGCCTCCCAGGGGCTCCACCATGTTGCCCACAGCCAAGCAATCCATTTTGGGCTGCTCAGGGGGAGCCCTGCTTCTCCTGACCCCTGAGTCCAGGAAGCCACCAGCCCCACAACACCTTGACACCACTGCAGCACAATTCATTCTAGTTTTATCCTTTTTTTTTTCACTTCCATACCATTTTACACAGCTTTACTCACTTCCTTTCTTTGACAATGTTGGTAAAAATTTCTCTAGCCATAATGTATCAAATCTTTTAAGAAGAGAGGAATTAAAGCTACTCTGTTTTGCAAAAAAAACCCAAACCAAAACCCAAAAAAAACCCCAAAACAACAACAACAACAACAAAGTTATTTTAATAAGGAAATAATGTTTTTATTATTTAGTTTTCTTTCTGCCCATGTATCTTCTTCCTTCTTTTTCCTTCTATTTAAGGCAAGATTAATAAGCAAGTAGTACAAAACAATCACTCTTATTTTGCCAAGCTTGAGAATTCTTTTTTCCTATTCTTGCTATTCCAAGATTGCATTTTAAAAAATCTGGTTACTGGAAATGCAGTTTCTTTAACCACTTCTTTCCAAAGGTTAAGATTGGAATTACCTGATCCTTCCAAGTCTTCTTTTTGCTGGTTCAACCTCATACTTATGCACTGTGTGTGATATGTTTGGTATTTTGTTTGGGATATATAACAGGGGTTTATTTTCAGAGTCACTGAATGTCTGAACACTGTATTCAAGGACACATTCCAGATGCAGGGCCAGAAAAAGTTTTCAGCTCACTGTAGCTTACTTGTATCATTCTCATTATAGTTTGCTCACCTCATTCAGTTGTCAATGGATAGAGGGGAACATTTCTTCCCCTGAAATTGGTGAGATATACCTTCAGCATTCAGCCACTTTGTCGGGCTCTTAGAATAGAGATTTTTTTTAAAACTTGGCAATAAAAAAAAACTTACATATTTAATTAATGGACCTGTTTAATTTGAGTGACAGGCTCTACCTATGTATTTCAGTTTAGCTTTCCCTTAATCACACAAACCTTAGAATTTAGGACTCAAAGGGAACACGACCATTTAATGAAGAAATGTAAAAATTACTTTAACTTTTTTTAAGAGCATTTCTCTTCATAATTCCTTAATCAAACTTGAGTTCAGGCAAAATGCATTTTTATTCAAACATTAACTGCTATACAAACCTGAAAAGATAACTTTGTAATCCTTTTATCAATTTAAAACAAAGGCTGCAGTGGTTGAGTTTAATTAAGGAAAGGTAAATTGCTTTCTGTTAGCCAAATTAATATGTATCTATGAACCATGACCCTTTTCTTTCGTTTACACTGGAAAATTACTTTAAATGATAGCCCTTTTCAAATTATTTGTATAAAAAAGGAAAATTAATATCATTATATTAATCCAAGCTGGAATGACAAATCATAAGTTTTTCCTATTATTTTCTATTAAAAGTTATCTGAGAAAGGGTGAAAATTAATTTAAGAGTTACCTTCACTTTTATTCTTCCCGTTTATAAATTGAATTTTTTTAGTTAGTCAAGACCATATTCTTACCCAGAGTAAACTTCTGTATCAAGATTTTTTTTTTCAAATTCCACTCTGCCACAGCATTATCAATCAGAAAATCATTACCTTGACTTTATAAATGGGGTGATTGAGGAATAGTAAAATAATTATGGCTTGCCCTCTACCATTTTGTGAACAATGATCATTGATGGATGTAAGAATATGAACCAGAATATCAAAAAGGATGATTAGATATCTATGCCTTGGAAATCCTTAGTAGAAGTAATATTACAGGCAACAGGTAAAAGACACAGAATCAGGTAAAATTTTAAGCAACATTTTCTCCAGTCAAATAAATTTCAGCTTTCAAATCAAACAATCAAACCTTGTAAACACCATTGTATAAAATATGAACTTCACAAAATACAAACCAATCTGTATTATCTTCAATTGAAATATTCTGCCCTCAAAATCAGTATTGCAAAAAAGATCTTATCATGGGAAATTGCAATCTGTTTCCTGATATTCAAAATATATTTGTAGCACTGGAATTGAAGATGCAATTACAAGTCTGACTGGTTGGATCTACCTGAATGTAGTGCACAGTCTTGAGACAGGAAATTATATTGGATTTGCCATATATCTAGATAATTTATGAGCTTTAGGGCCTTCATGGTGAGATCTGTAGCAACTCCCTCAGCATTATGGAAGAGTAACCCTTCAAGGGACACCCCAGAAGACTGCCCACGTGCTTTTCAGAGGGCTGCACCACTCTGCAGCAGACTTGGTTTTCTATTTGACACTAGTCCATCTAAAATACGGCATTTCAGCCTTGCTGCAGCACCACATCATCAAAATCAGGCAGCCAAACCATATTCCAGAGAAACATTCGGCCCTTTGCACTTTTGCAAAGACAAGTAGGATTCTTAGGCAGGACAATGCGATTCTAGAAGCAAAATCCATAAGTTTCATGAGCTTTAGAAAATGCACATCAGGTAAGAAAATATGCAGTTTTCATGCCACAATGAGAAGCAAGCTCTGTGGAGAAGGACAGTAAGAGTATTCTTGTTATTCAGAAGAGAATGAGCAGACTTCTGCCAGGATCATATGCCCAGGAAATGCTCATGCTTGAGGATGTTTCCAGGATGGAAGGTCAACAGTGAAACTATAAAATTCTCCTTTCAAACCATAGATTTGCATTTAAAATTTATCTAACCCAAAAATACTGCACTTAGCTCTCGCTGATTTTCACAGACTCATTGACACTATCTTACAGTTTAAAAACTGATTTATTCTTATTTTCAAAGCATCCTGGACAGGTTTTTTAGTTTAATTTACTCTTTTCACTCCTCTGTATAAGAGAAGTACCTTTACATCTATTTTTTTATACCTAGCATCAGCTGTCACACTGCAGAACCTAAAACTGCCACTTCAAGCAGCCCAGAAGTCAGAAGTTCAGATCCCACTTACAGCTTAGTGGGACTTGCAAATTTGGTATGTCTGTGCCTATGGTTAAGTCTCTGGGAAGGTGCATCATGTGAGACAGATTCCTTCCTCTGTCCCTTCAAACATGAAGCCAAAGATATTTCAGAATGTTTCTTAGGTGACATCACTTAGCTTTGCAGTTACTTTCTGTAAACTTGGACAGAAACTGGTTTTTGACTAACACAGAAGCAGAGTATACCTGACCAAAAATGCATCACTTTTTCTCAAGGCATCTTTGTAATTACATTTATTGAAGACACATCTGTTTAAAATTTCATAATCAATTTATCATTCAAAAGATTAAAAACAATTAAACTTTTTTTTCCTACACAACAGGTGCACCTGGACACTAGTTATTCCAGAAGTCTTAATGCATTGAGAATAATAGACATGGAGCCATGTAAAAATGAATATAATTCTGTGAAGATGCCCTTGAAGCATCATAAATTATGCCCATAGTAGTTAAGTATTTTGCCTCAAATGGGTAATTTCCTTCTTTTTGATATATTCTTACAAACTTGCATTTGTTTATATACCAGATTCACTGGTTCTCATGACCTTAGTTTGATTTCATGTCATCTTGTGATTTCTCATACTGCTTGAATGAACTACAGTCTGTGACAGGATGTGTAATTGCGTGTCAAATTTAAATTTTCTTTCTATCCACTTTTTAGTGTACTAAGATCCATCATCCTTTGGAATCTGATCTTCACTCCTGCATGAGATCATCATGATTCATGCAGCTATATTTATGAACAAGCAGTCTGTTCCAGCACCTTTATTTTGTATCTTTTTTGCCCTTTCCCTTCTTCTACCCCCTTTCTCCCATCAGCCAAAACAAACCACTCTTTTTCTTCTCCTAATCATCACATTTTTTCATGAGATCTGATGCCTAGTAGTAAGAGTCATGCATTTGGAAGCAAAGTCATGTCTCCTCACAAGATCTTGTTCGCCCTCAGCCTGATGGTGATGGGGAGAATGTTGGACAGACAGCACTGATGCTGTGCCAGAGCAGCTCAGCAGTTGCCAAAAACCTGGTGGGTCATCAACATCTTTCCAGCTGCCAATGTACACCACTGTGAGAGCTGCTACAGGGGAAATTCATTCTGTCTCTGACAGACCCAAAATATGCATAAATACTCAGGATGTTTGCTGACAACTCTAACAGAATGAAGAGGGGAAGAATCCTATTAAACAAAGTTGTTAGAGCTAAGGAAGGCTGAGACCAAACTGCTAAAATATTCACGAAATATCTGACAGAAAAATGAGGGTAGTTTCATTCCAGATTATATCACAGTGCATTTCGTTGCATACAGCATTCATCTAAGAGAGTATGTCCTTTTAACTTAGCCTATTTTTAAACCCCAGATAAAATTATGCATTCTAAATCTATAGTTTTATCACTTTTCAGGCTCAGGGCATAAATAAACATTTGATATATAGACTTGATTTCACTTGTTTTAATTGCCCTTTTATTATATTTAACACTGTGGTGTGTCAAAATAAATTATTTTATCAGCAGATAAATGTCATTGCTCTCTTACTGGAAAGTAAGAAATTTTCTACACTAACTCCAAAGAGTGCCCAGTATAAAAGTTAAATACTTGCAAAAATATTGAAAATCTAGGGATTCCTTGCATCCCATGGGTATGTTGTTAGTTAAAATACTTTGTACTAAATTAAAGGCACTTTGGGATCAACCAGAATTGATATAAGAAAAATATTAAGGAAATTTGACATCAAATACTAAACCTATTGCTGGTATTGATTATGAGATAAGGAAATGTTAAAGTCAGCCTTGAAAACACAGAAAGATCATGAAGAATGCATTTCTAAAGCAGAATGACTAAGTTTTGTATCTGCAACAAAGTGTTTTTTCATGTCTTTTTTTTTCCTTTGTAGAAAAAAGATAATTGTGAATTAATAAAATATCTGATGCTTCAGAAGAGACATTTTAGGGTGAGACTTCAGGTGAAGGAGTTGTTTATTTGATTACTTCCCCCACAAAACACAGTTTTCCATTAATACTTGCTGACTGAAATGGAAGGGACTACTGATTTGGAGGATTTTTTTAAAGAAATCATGAGATTTATTCTTCTGGCTACAAATTGAATTCAAATTTCTTACTTCATAACAGAACATTTCAGATGGGTTCTTGCAGTAAGCTTCATCTCCCTAGACACCTAGTGGAAAAAACTAAAGTAGTCATCTCCCCTTTTGCTATTGGTGGAAAAGAGACATTTCCAAAGGGCAACTCATACTTCCTATTTAAGAAATTATTTTCTGTAAGTGAACCTTTCTTTCTTTTATAGTTTTGGGCTTTTTTACTATAATGGAACTCACATGATTGAATTAGATGGGTAATTTTGGATTATCTTAGGATGCAGTTTCTCTGCCCATGCAAACATGCATCAGCATAAGTACCCTAGGATGTTCAATCACTCACCTGGAGCTGGCAGATGAGGTGCAGAAGATTTATGCCTTTAGAGCAATAGAAACTTTAGGTGACCTCCAAAAGGGCTAAGACATCTTTGTGTTGACATCAAGGTAATTCCTGTGATGTCCTAGTCACCTAAATACTGCAGTGTACACTAATTGTTCAGTATTTGTACAGTGACCTACTCAGTGGTACATATTTTTAAACCACTTATGTGAATGATTTAGGAAAAAAAACCAACTTTAGTTTTCATAATATTTAATTAGTCTAGAAGTTCCAGAAAAAGTTTTTGTTGTCCTAGAACTGATTGAAACATAATGTTGTTTCTTGTGCTTTATTTGCACGTTCACAATCTATACACACAACAAATTAAGTTGAAACACCATCCTCTGTTCTCCTTAAAATCTTTAAAAACTGAATGGGAAGGGGACAGATAAAAGATGTGACTTCCATACAATACATTAATTCTCCTCATTTTTGTTTCTTCAGATGAACACATTTCAGCATTTTATTGCATGAGAGCCCTGGTGAAGTTGTGACTGCCATCAAGTAGTGTTGAGAGTTCTTGGTTTCTGCTGAACAGGATGCAAAGGCAAGCTTATAACATGAAACCTGAGATTTAGAGCAATGAAATTTCCAATGAAAATTATTTTCTTTTCAGTAGTCTATACTATTTCATGTTCATTGGTGTGTTATTCTTCTAAGACAGCAGAGTGAATTTCACTACTCTTATGAAAATCCATTCTTTCTCCATTTACCATTAACATGCTTCAGGAACAGTAGGATTCACTAAGATTTCTAAGCTAGAGCACAAATCCTGCTCTAGTTATAAACAGGATTTTTTTATACACTAGAAAGGGTATAACTTGTGTTTACAGTAAATTTCATTGTATTTCTGAGTAATGATTCCATCTTAAGCAAAGTAAAACTTGTTCCTTTTGAAAAGTCAAAACCCACTTTATTTTGAACAAATAATTTTTTTAATAAAGAGAGAGCTAGGTACATTCTGCAATGAACATGTTATGAAAACCTCCATCCAGAATTTTATTTACATTCATTTAAGGAATAAATATTTAATTATGAGTTGAAGAAAATTACACTATTGTTAGAATGACTTATAAAAGCTTTTCTCTCTGGTTAATATTGTTTTACTGCTCACCCAAACACCGATTGATTTAGTGTTTGATAAAAACAGAGAGGGACTTATTTAAGCTAGGTACAGAAATATCCTGACAAGTATTGAAAGTTTTCAAAAGTTTTTTTCACTTTTTGCTTGGCTTTTAAAAATAATTCTAATAGAATATTACATATATATATTAAGACTAAAAAAGTGGAAAATTAAATAGTGTAAAATTTCAGTACATGCCTTAGAACAGGGATTAATGAAGGTACAACTGGAAAATTTAAAATCTGAATTAAATATTTAATTGATTACTTATGATTATCTTCATTTGAAGGTCATGCATTCAGGTGCAATGTCTGTCCTGCTCTGATCCATTTATGTTTGGAAGAAGTCTTGGATCTCAATTCTCCAGATTAAGTTCAATTCAAAATTTGCTTAATGTTGATGTAAACATCCTTCAATGAAAAAAAGGCAAAGGGATTTTTCAAGAGTAATTTAGTTCCAGCTTTAGTTCCAGAGGATTTAATATTCCACAGGGTTTTTCAACCATATCTTTGTTTTTAAAATGTTGTAAAAGGCAGCAGTATTGGTAGATTTTTACAGAGCTCCACATTTGCACAGAAGTAATTTTTCTTGGGCTGTGCACGATTATTTAAAAAAAAAAAAACAACAAGTTTTACAGCAATATAGCATTAAAGAATTTACACAGTAGAATAAACCCAATTTGTTGCTGTCATTTTTAGTAAATCAGTAAAATAATATTATTAAATTTCTTATCTCATTGCAAATTTATAATAATACTATTTAACATTTATCCAGGATATTTACAAATTAGTTACATTCAAAATCACTTTCCAAAGTTTAAATAACTAATGTCACTTGAAGAAGGTTAAAAAGTTTGGGGTTTTTGGTTGGTTTTTTTTTTTTTTTTTTTTTAATTTCATGACATTTACAAATTAAGAAAGCAAATATATCAAAAAGAGGCTTCATGCTTGGAAAAAAAATCAAAATACTTCTTGTGCTGCATTTCTGTAGATGTTTTGCAGACATTGAATTTTCTATATATTTTCTCTTTATTGTATCCTCAATAGTTTTTAAAGAATTTTAAAGCATGTTTAACTCTTAAATTCTAAATGTGTGCAAGAGATATATATCTCCATACAGGTAATTCAGCCTTCTGGTTTACGGATAGGCTAGTGAATATAAGGGTCTTCTTTACAACTTTTTATCACATTTGTATGCTTTTCTGGGTAGTATATTCTGGTATTAATATGTAGCTGATTAAACTGCCATATAACAGGTGCTGTTGTTTGAAAAACAGTCCCAAAATACTATTAAGCAAATCTCTCCTTATACAGATACAAGTAATAAATTTTTCAAAGCCTGAAAATGCTTTATAAATGAGGTGATCTCAGAAGAGTTTTGTAGACATGTGTTTTCTTCTAATGCATCATGTTAGTAATTAGATAGCCTAGTAATCTTTTTTTTTTTTTTTTTTTCCCTGGAAGTACAAAGCTATTTGAATATAATTGCGATTATATGGACTTTGAGCCAGTTGAAAGCCTCTGAGGATTTCCAGCAAATCACATGCTGCAGCTCAGAATGGAGATTTTTTTTTCTGGTTGGGATAATTTGGTTATTTTCATATATCTAAAAGTGGGTACAAAACCCATCAACACAAATAGTTTACACACTTAATAAATCATTGCTTTTCCAACAGGAAAACTTTGGGGAATCTTTTTCAAATACTACCTTAAAGATAGTTAAAAACACTAAATTGAGATGGGAAAAAAAAATCTCCTTTTAAGCTTTTGACTATTTCTCTTTGCATCTCCCATTGCTCATTGATAACTTAAGGCAATATCCAATACTGTGTCTAAGGTACCATCAGAGACATCACAGCAGCCTTGTCTGGTGGCAAAATCATCAGTACAGCTGTCACACAGGTCAAAGTCCAAAGGCTTTGCAACTACAGACAAGAACAATTCTTATGTAATATGACTTTTAGACAACACTTGATCTCTCCCTTTACTCATTAGATGAACAGTTTGCTCAGGCACAATGCCTAGCACTAAATATTCTGAATCTACCCAAACATTTTATCATTTTTCAAGATGGAATTTAAATTAGCTTAGTTGCTAATGTTAGTTTGTTTTTCCAAATGCTTGCAGGTTTTTTTTTTCATGACACTGTATCAGAAAAGATTGGTTGTTCAATTTTGTTTATAATTAATGAAGCTTAAATAGACACAATCTTGTCTAGTGAACTGCCAGTGTTTTGTTCTGCTTAGTCAGAGCTCTCATGTTCATTTTGGCATGAGAAAGCATCTAAGCAAGAGCAGCAAGATAGCCTTCATCTGGGAAGAAAACCTTTTGGTGTTGGACCACTTGTTGCTATCATTAGGGGACTTTGACACCAAAGCTCATTTGTGCCACTCTCTCCAGGACCAGTGATCGAGCATATAAAACAGGGGGGATCATTGTGGATCAATATGATATTCAGTCTAGAAAAAAGTCTTCTGGAATATGGTTATGGGCAAGATGTGTAGAATTTTACAGCAGTAATTATAAATTTATTTGATTCTTTTGTTCTATAAAATTAGAAATATAAATATTATTTTACCCTTTTTCCCTTACACTCTGATTTATTTCCAGCTTTTTAATTATAGAAAACATTTATAATTCCTATTTAAATTCAAGAATATACTTCTAATCTATATGGAATTACCTTCCTATTGTGTATTTCTAGATCACTGTTTTTTAGCATAATATATTTTTATAACTATGACAATAATGAAACACAATGTTAAATTACATTTTTACTAGTACACTTGAAGACATCTAATAAAGCACCAGTTTGGAAAAACATATGCCAGTGATCAATTCCCTGAGTAACAGAACAACACATAAAATCTGTCTTTCTGTTAATAAGCCTAGCATGTGAGTGGATTAAAATAAATAGTCAGTTTCACCTTGGGTTTCGGCCTGAGGACAGTGTTCCACTGGCTTGAAAGTTTGAATCTAGACACATTTTTCATTTTTTAACAATCAGTCAAGGCTGAATGCAAAGACTCAGGAGATGCCTCAAGGTCTAAACCCACCTGATCATTATACACCACGAACTGGCCGAAGGCAGAAATCCTTATTTACTCAAGCAAAATTAATTGCAGAAAAGTAATTTGTTGATGTTACATTTTGCCTGGAGACAAGATGCATTTCCTTGGCAAGCATGGGAAAATAGACAGGCATGTTCTTTGACATTTGAAGCCTCTCCACGTGCCAGAAATAAAAAGTTAGATATGCCAGCAACAAGAAAGCCTGTCTCCATTTGTACAGGTTCGGATGTGTGACTGCCGCACACCGCACGGATCCTGGTTTCCCAGATAAGGGAGATGGACGCTTCCCGTAAGGAATGGCTGCTGTCCGTGGTCCTGAACACCCGCCCGGGACTCTTCTTGCTGGATCTGAGGGCAGGAATTGCGAACCTGCCTCCGTGTCTGAAACAGATTGAGGGTGGGTCCATGGGCACTTCTGTAAGACAGGCGTCAGCAACATACGAACAGTTGCTGCATTTTTAAAAATATTTTTGTCTTTGCTAAGGCCGAAATAAGTACTTGCTGTCAGCCATTTGCTTCCTTTTACACTTAGGTAAAATTTTTATTTATATATACATATATGTGTATATGTATATGTATATGTATATGTATATGTATATGTATATGTATATGTATATGTATATGTATATGTATATGATGTATATGTATATGCATATGTGTGTATATATGTGTATATATGTGTGTATATATGAGTATGTGTATATATAATATGTATATATATATGTACACACACACACAAACACACACATTTATATATTTACAACTAAATTTTAACATATTAAAATGCCTTTCTTGACACAACGCTTGAGCATATTTTGCATAGGATGATTTACTTATTTTTATTATTATCTCTTGCAAATATATTAGATAGAGGATAAAATTACTGAACTCTGTAGACAGATCATAGTTCCAGCTTTCATTGAAATCTTTATTTTAATAAGAAGTTATGGGTCACATGCTGCCGTCAATTAATCTTCCTATCTTCTTCAGGACCAAAACAACACATCATAGCATTTGGCTTTTAATACCAATTATATGTTTGAAAAAAAATTGCAATTTCCATGCCAGGATAGATGAATGGTCAGATGCTGAAGTTACTCTTTCTATTTAGTGTCAAATTTTACAGGCATGAGGATATTATTAGGCTACTATCATACCAAGAAAACCTTCTCATACGGTTCCATTTTCATTTTGTACAGTTCTGTTCTGTTGCTTTATGCTCTCCAAATTCTCTGTGAATTTTGAAAAAAATAGAGTTAGATTAGCATTTGCTGTTTAATTTCAAAAAGCTGTTCCTTGTCTCCATAAATATACCAGAAAAACATTTTCTAAGAAAAATCTCTGAAAACTAGATATTGATTATTCTTAAACTTTTTATTCAAAATGACAGAAGGTATTTAACTGTAATTTCTATAAACGCACGGAAGTACTAACAAAAACAAAACCAATAACACTTTGTTGAATGTTACCTTTGAAAATAGAAAATTACAAACAAATTAACATCAGACATGAAATTGAGCCCTAGGTTAACTGCTATCTTCCCCCTATGCACTTGCTTTGTTAAATTTGTTCTAGGACTTGTGCATATTAGGTCAAATATATTAAGTACTATTAACATTATTGAATATACTTCCCATAGGTCTGATACCGACTTCATAGCATTAAAATGGAGTCCACTTCATCCCATTTGTTGGTTTATATTCTTCATAGATCTTTATAACAATATCAGATGCTCACATAAGAAAAAGCAATTATTCGTTTATTTATTTATTCAATACTTGTCAAATATATGATTTTAAATAAATTATTGTGAACTAAGCTTTTAGATGTGTTTCAAGATTTATTTCAATCACATATATTTGTATTTATATTATATATAAATGTAGGTGATTAATCACATAGGCTTTTTCCAGGTACTTAAAATATCATGCAACATTACCTTATATGATCATGAATTTCTTAGAATCACTCATTGATATTACATTTATTTCCCTTTTGAATATGCTAAATTTCAAGAGCTAAACTCAGTCTGCCCAAAAATTTGCAAATTTTCTATGAGTCTAAACTCCAACAGCAAAACAAAAGTAGCACTGTGTGTTCCCACAATGCTGTCAAAATGAAAGACAGGAGTAATGTTGGGGTTTTTTTATTTCCTGGACCTATTTTATGTGGCTTCACTTCTGACTTTAATATTAACCAGTAATAAAATGAATTCATTTTGACAGCTCCTTAAAATTCTCAGGAATGTTTCTGCAAAATGAAACCATATTGCTCTCATAAAGTGTACTCTGTCTGACAGCTTGCTGACTTTCTGTCAAGGAACATCCACTCACTTCTGGGAAGCTGAAGTTTAAAAAACCAAAAAAAGCACATAACTGTATTTTGCAAAATGCACATGCACATCACTACCCTCAGTTTGCCCAAGAACAAGATGCTGAATTATACATGCATATACATGGTATTTGCAATTTTGCATGACTTTTCTAACATTTGAATGTTCAAAGACTTTGTATAAGACATTAGAAAATTTTCAGAACCCATTCTAATAAATTTCATCCACTTTGACTCACAAATTATTTAAAATTAAATGGGTTGATCTGGATGCACAACACCCACACTGTGGATATTTCATTTTGCAGAGGGAATATGAGCTGTTCAGACAGCTAATATACCTTTTGAGAAAGACATAAGAGCCATAGCACCTTAACAGGTTCCCTTCCAGTCTATTTGCCCATAAATCTGAATTGAACCCAACAATAAAGTCTATCCAATTGCCTGCTCCCCTGTTTTCATTTCATCTGCAATAAATACAGTTTAGGTGAAGCTTTTTAATACTCATACACAAACCAATTATAGTAGAGAAGCTATTCAATATTCAAGACTCTCAAAGAAGGCACAAACATGAAATTATGCGGTGACTCCATGACTCCATTTAGAAAGGAACAAAGAAGTTGTGTCTGGGTAACTTTTGCTAAGGAATGTGACAGCTTGTTACATCTCTTTCCTCTCCTGTAATAAAAATTGTTCTGCATGAGAAACATGACTGTCCTTTCAATTGACTGAGGCACAATGACCTAAACTGACACCTTCCATGTCAATCATAAATATATTTTCACCTGCACTCTATTTCAGTGCTGCAAGCCTAAGGCTTACTATGAAAAAATATAGAGCATTACTCCCCCAATAGCATGTCTGAACATTCAATATTCTCTCAGTTCACAGTGTTCAAAACTTATTAATAGCTTTGCTTAACTGCAGCAGTAGCTACTGCTATATTTTAATAAGCAGAGTATTTTCTCTCTAAGTAATAATGATGACACTAGGAAACAATCCATTTGCATTTGAAGGTTACCCTCATAGAAAACTGATAGTCCTTAGCACAATCCAGCACCATGAGATACTTAAATAGAGAGAGAAACACTCAGGCAAGTGTTAAGAATCCCAGTTTGCAGTAAAACTGATTATAAATCCATGAGGCAGCTGATGGTGAAAAAGTGAAACAGTGGAATTCATTGCATTTTTAAAAAGTAGAATATATTGCATTAAAAAAATTACTTAAAGCTGGTTCTGTTTTGCTTTTTCTTAGTAGTGCTATGGCTATTGAGGCCAGGTATATCTGACCTCAGATATAGATTAAGAAAAGCAAAGTGTGAAATATCTGTACATTTTGAATACTACCCTTAGACCATAAAAAATAATAAAAAAAAAAATTAAAGACATTTTGCAGTTCTAGTGGTAAATAATACTCATAGATCTACATTCCATTTGTAGTGAAGAGACCAAAAGAAGTTAAAACACTCAACTCTGTATGTGATACTTCAAAACACAAGTACATATACTTTAAAAAAAAGTATGATGTAAGGTCTGCTGCAACATTTAGATCTTCAAAAAGAGAAATACAATTTTTTTCCCCTGTTCTTATTCAATTCATAAATCTATCCTATCCAGGCAGGAAAATGACTAACAAAAAATTTTCAGAAATTGTTATGCTAATGCCCATTGGGATTCTATAAAACAAATACAAAACCACATCTGTTTTGAAAAGAATCACTGATTCTCAACCATTATATTTCCCTGCCAGTAAATCTTCAGCCAGTGTAGAACTTGTTAAGCAAGTCGGAAGAATCTTACATAGGCATTTCTGGAACAAATTTTTCCATATCCTTCAAAAATCATTTAATCTTGAATTGGTATGTCACTTACTTTCAGAGAAATAGCTAGATGAGGCATTTTTAACTGCAGTTTACATTTTATCTTTTCATAAATACTTTCTTTGAACTGAAATTAATTTTAATATTTTGAGTTTTTTGCAACTTAAAAAATAGATATTGCAAGAGATACTTTAAATTTATCTTAACTGGGTGAAATAAACACTGTTTTGTGTTCAACTCATGTGATATTTCAAAATTCTCTGCATTTTATTTAATTGAAGAATGGGAAAAGGATTGGGTCTGTGGAAATTCCCAGCAGAAAAAAAAATCCTAACCTATTTTATATTCAGCTTAACTAAGCAATTTTGATTGGCCTTTCCTGATGGTGGGAAGACAGGGAAGAGGAGAATGGGAGGTTTCAGAAGTGCAGTTTAGTATAAAACACCCCAGTCAAACCCTTCAGTCATTAGATAAATTTCAGGGATTTCTGATTTTCAAAGGAGAGAGAATCTGTTAAAATTATTCTGCTTTCCTCCCAGGTCCAGTTTTTCTGCATGTTAAGAAGATTAGTAAAGCCTTTTTGTGCATATTAAGATACCTTTTCTTCATAGCAGCATCCTTCAGCAGTTTGCTGTGTTATAGGATGTAAGTCAAGGAAATATTTTCAGATGCAGTTTTTCACCTTGGCTTTAAGTATCATACAAAAGGTATTTCATCTTGCCTTTTTGTAGACGAGACAGTGACTTTAGAAAAATATTCAATGCTTTGTGCCCTCAATGTACAGTGGTTCATTTAGGCATTGGTTCTTACTATAATTTAATATATAACTATTTTTTTGATAAATCAATTAGCTGACTGTTCTTAATTATTAATGTTTCCCAGAGCAGATTACAGATTGTTCCAGTAACTCTCCTCTGAACAATTTCCAATCTTTCTCTTTTTAAAACAGACTGCAAAGGTAATCAGAACAGTGTGACCGCAACTTCAAATACAGTAAACAGAAAAAAAAAAATCAAATTCCTGTATGTCATTACTTTAAAAATTGCACAATTGCATCAAAATGTGAGTATTTCTAATGGAACATGAGCTATGGTGAGATGGTTATGTATCAGCAGTGGTGTTGCTGTGGTATTGCAGTTCTTCTGCAAGTGTAGAGATTCACAAGTCTTGATATGTCTTTATTTCCTAGGTCCATCCTGGTCCTGGTACTTCCACCAAGTTCAGCACAAAGCTAGAAGAAAAGAATACTTGAAAGTATCATTCCATTTTGCAAATCAGACAGCATTAGGGGAATTTATCAACTATTTCTAATTTTCTATAAAGATAAAATCTTTTGGTAAGATTTTGTTGGTTTTCATTCTCTGAAAAGACCTTGCAAATTTCCCTATTGCATTCTGCACTTCTGTTAACAATGTAGTGCTTTGGTAGGCATTGTTGTAAGATTTGAATGTGAAATGTATTCCTGTAATAAACCTAAATAGACTAGGATGGAAACCAGTTACTTCTGAAAGCCAGGAGAGTCTTGCTTTTTATAGCATTAGAGTAGCAGTAGTTACAGGCAAACTCAGCGGTCTCCTTCTCTGTTTAAACACCAAAAATTTAGGAAACCCTTGAGTCTGGGATTATTTTCTCATAGGACCAGTTATAAAATAAAGATCTAGACCTGTAATATGATTTTAAATATCCCTAAAGAAATTTCCCTTCATTTCTGGAGGCATGTAATTTACTTTAATTAGCTGGAAAAAACAGCAAGTGTCTTGTGAAAATTTCTTTGCATTACTAAAAAAACCAAATCTGGTGCTCTTTTATTTTTTTTTTTTACCTTTTTTTTGCCTATCGGATTGCTTTAATTTATCATACTCCAGTTTCTTTAGAATGACATCACCTGCAGAGACAGCCCTGCTTTTATATGCATCCAGCTTTTATATTTTTTCTGTGTGTTTAAATTCAAGAGAATTTATAAATATGCCCAGACCATTTTGAGTGTTTCTCTTATGGTACAGCTAACTGCTCCTTAATGTCACTTCTGAAATAGAAATTCTTAAAAAACTAAATCAATTTACATAAAAAATACCAAGTCATCAGTTCCGTAGGAAATATAGCAAATTCTCAAGACTAGAACACTTTATTTTTTGAAGTGATTCTCTCAACCTCTATAAAGTATTTGATCAGGTAAGACATTTGTTTATGTTCAAATTGGCAAATGCAGTCACCCAGATAATTAAGTGGCTGAAAAATATTGATCTGCTAGGCATAATGTCAATGTCAGAAATGTTTACCAGAGTAACATTAACATTAATACATTCAATTCTTTTGTAAAATTATTGGGTTAGGTCTTAAGACCACATCTTTTTCCAGTATCTTCAAGGATTCAATAGAATCTTAGTTCCTACCATTTGTGAGGAGTGAAGCAACATAAAAATGTTTAATATAATTTTGAAACCTGTAAGAACATTTCTTGAGGTGTACTCGGCAGGCTACTGTAATATCTCTCGTGATCACTCAAATCATGAATTTCAAAAGAAGTTCATGAAAAGCAGAGTAACACAAATTAAGAGTCTGTGGCCACAATGAACACATAGAGCCATTAAAAAAGACAAATCAAAATATTGGTATGGGTTTTTTCCTGCCAGAAAAGGTACTTGCAGTGCTAGTTTGGCACATCACCATAGCTGTAGCACATTTTTATCATAACAAATTAATTTGAAAATTCATGATGAAAAGAAGACTGAAAGCAATGCCAGATATTCTTTGCTTTTTAGCTATGAATGACTTGTGCTGTGTCATTGTAAAGTCAGATTACTAGCTATTTATAAAAGTACTATTTAATACTGCTAATTAATTTAGACCAGATTTACAACCCAGTTTTCCCAGTTGATTTATTTCTGCTGCACAAATTTTTTTTCTACATTTCTGCATTATCATGAGGTGTATGACATCAAGACCCACTTTTAGGCTGGCACCTAAATGGCTCTATTCATGTAAAGTATTATATTTGCACTTGTTGGACTTTATCTATAAAATCCCAAGTGGTATAAAGAAGGCCGATAGTTGATTAAATACAAGAACTAAGGTGTGGTAAAAACTGCTTAAGGTGCTGGTTCAAAAGAAAGAGAAGAAAGCTGTTCTTCATGTAATTAATCTGTGGAGCTCCTTCCTCAAGAGAACATGTTAAGAATCCAGAGAGACAAAAGTAGTGCATAGCTTAAATCATGGGAAAACATCTGTAGTGGGCTATTAAGTATAAAAAGATCCCCGTTGAGCCAGAAAGTCCCAGAACTGCAATTTGTTTGAGACTAGACAGATAGTCTGGGGAGATATTACTGCATACTTCTGCTTGCATTTTTTTCCTAGACCTCCACTGTGGACCATTGTCAGAGAGTCATGATACTGAGCTAAATAAAGTTTCATTTTGGGGTTTCTATGTATTAACAATATCACTGACAGTAATGGTTTTACTTCTGTATACTTGAGGTAAGACTATAGTAAAAAAAAAGTCTGTTATCTAAAATAGAATTAATTTTTTATAATACTTGAAGTTAAGATGTCAGATACATTAACGTCCTTAAAATACATTGACACTAAGTTTTCATTTGCACAGAGGTGGCTGAGGAATTATTTTTGTCCATTTGATTGTTACCAAACTCATTCAACTTCCTTTTTTTCTCTTAAAATAATTATTGTAATTTTTTGCCAACTTCTTTTAATGCATAGAAGATATCTTTGCAATTTTTGCAGCAATGGAGCTGTAGGTTTGTTGATCTTGTTACTGCATCATTCCACAGAAGGCTCATGTTGGTGCCAAAGACACTAATACATTTAACAAGTGGCAATAACTGCTACAACAAAGTTACCAGAACAAAAGCTTTATTAGAGCCTTTGTCTGCAATGTTTCTGTGGCTGAAATGTCTGTCTTCTCTATAAATGATTACTAAGACTCAGGATTTTTTCTAGAACTTTATTTTTTTGTTATAAGTTAAGAGTTAATACAAATTTTAGTGAAATTTCTGGGCTGCGTCAAAGAAGTATGACCAGTAGTTTGAGAGAGGTGATTATTCCCCACTGCTGTACTCTCATGAGACCCCACCTTGGGTACTGTGTCCAGCCTTCAGCACAGGAAGGGCATGTTGGAGTGGGTTGAGAGGGTGGGAGCATCTCTCCTGTGAGGAAAGGCAGGGAGAATTGGGATTGCTCAGTTTGGGAAAGAGAAGGCTCTGGGGAGACCTTACTGTACCTAAAGGTGACTTTAAGATAGGGAGAAACATTTTATCAGGGTGTGTTGAGATAAGACAAGGGTTAGTGGTTTTAAACTGAAGAAGAGTCAATTCAGATTCGATTTAAGGAATTTTTTTACAATGAGAGAGGTAAAACAGCTTTTTGACCAGAGAGGTAATGGATGCCCTGTCCCTGGACACACTGAAGGTCAGGTTGGATGGGGCTCTGGGCAATCTGATCCAGCTGAGGATGTCCCTGATCATTTCAGTGGGGTTGGACTAGATGACTTTTGGTGGTCCCTTCCAACCCAGTCCAGATGTCTCAACTACATGATGTCTCTTGGAAAGTCTGACAAAATCAGCACCCAACACACATCAATCCTGTCTGTCAAACTCAGGTCTATTATCTAAACTAGCAAGTACACTGAGCATATCTGCTTCTACACAGACATAGACAAGAAGAAAAGTCTGTGAGAGTGGCTGCTTTTTCTATCCTAGTACAGCTTGGGATATAGAAGACTTCAGTTTAGATTTCTGTTTTGAAATAGACTACTCAGAGTAGACATCCCCAGACTGTTGCTCTCCATCCCCTTATACAAGGTGAAGAGATAAGTGTCAGGATCACACAAAAATGTAAGATAGCCACAACTACTTCTTCCTCCTTCAGTCTTCTGTGTCAAGGTTAGGCACCAAACATCCCTTAAGCCAAGATATGTATGTCTGCCTCCTCACTTCAGTATTTCCCAGTGATTATCAGCCACCCACAGACATGGATCAGGTCAGCACTTACCTGAATTCTGTTCTTTCACTTGTCTTTATTAAAGGACTGGAGTTTATATTCTACCTTTCTGAAGCAGCATCTCTAAGTTAGGTGTCATGATGTTTAACTCCTCTTCAGGGATCTACTCCTTACTGTCAAATACTATCTTCAGTCATGCCAAGATCATGAACTTTATTCCCTGTTAAAAATTACAACCCACGTCACAAAATTCACATTGATTCTCACTCCCGACTGATTTTATTAGTTATTAATAGTTTTCTTGGGCCTCATTCCAGTTTTATCACATAAAATGGAAAAAAAATACAAAAATTAAGCTTGAGGGAAGCAGCACTTGTGTATCACAGAAGAGTATCAAGGAAGAACAGACAGGCAGTCATTTGCAATAATCTTCTAAAATTTATTCATCTAAAATTAGGATGCCCTGATTGTTTTATATCTGAGATGAGTCATATCCAAAGCTTAGGTCTCTCACTTCATTAATAAAGGCAACCTATAGCATGAAATGCAACCAGAGCTATAAAATGAGAAGCATTAAAAACTGGACTGTCTAAAATAAAGTAAAAGATCATGAGAAGATATATCTCCAATGACAGCACAGCCTACCTTTCTGGAAGATTTCACAGTGAATGGCCCAGCTGAATGAGGTGTTATGCAGAAACTTTGATTACCATCCATCCAAAGAAGATGCAAAAAGAGCCATGTCTGGTGAATTCAGTGGTGCTCTAACCCAGTCTCACAGACCCCAGCACAGGTACTATCAGCCAAATGGGGAATGTGCAGTCAGCTTAAGCCATGAATGCTGCTTCTAAAGGCAGGAGTGGAATGCTGTGGCCTCCAAGTTCTGCATATCATGGTAACACTCATTTTTAGCTTGTTCGTCTCTGTTGAGGTTTCTTTTGGGCATGGATTCTGGGGGTGTGGCTGTGGACCAGACCCAGTCTGAGATCCACTACTAAGGTTAATTGTAACTGATAAAGAATGCCACAGAATACTAGAACTTATACTGAAGATGAAAAAGCATCAAAGTTGAAAATTTAACATCTAGACATAGTCTAATTTGTCAATTAAATTTGGTTACTAGACTTCACCTTGTCTACTTGGTAGATCTGGCCCATTATTTTTCAAACATCATAAAAAGTATAAAAACCAAACAAACTCTTATACTCTTTTTATATGCACTATTCAGTCTCTGTGTCTGCATCAAATTCTCCCTCAGAGTTAATACAGAAATTTAATGTTATTCTCTCAGACATTTGCTCTTTTGTAGTCCCAGACATAAGAAAGTTCATGGACAGTTTTTCCAAGCAGGCTGTTTTATCTTTGCTCTGCTATTGCCAAGAAGAAATACATTGCTTTTTTTAAGCTGGCACTTGTAATACAACATTGCAGTGTGTTCAACGTCTTTCCTCTTTTTTTCCTCAGTCAATATACTTCTGATCAATACCCAGTCCTAAAAGAGACCTCTACTTCAGGGAACTTTCCAAGAATGGATTTGATCAATTCTCAGTAATCAGAGAATTTTTCACTGATTTTTCGAAAGGGACTGGTTTCCTTAATATTGACCATAATTAATACAATATTGTCTCTCAGTGATTACATTCACAATTCTTAATCTTCCCAAGTTATTATACCTGGCCAGTAAAAGAGAATTTCTTATGGTATTTACAACATTTTGCAAAAAAAATTAGAATAATTTAAGATAATTCCAGGAATAGAATAATGAAAAATTATTTGTACCTGGGCAATTTATAGTTTGGCTTGTTCAAGACAATGGAATATTAAATTCGTGTTTATATAGGTATGATCAAATTACAGTGCAATTTTTTTTCTGGTGGGCTGCAAAATAGAAAATGTATTTTCCCCACTGTTTCTAATGCCTAATTTTATAAATCAATCAATAGAAAACCCTAAAAAATAATACTTTTCTGTGAAAAATTAAATTATTAACAAAGTCAAACCAAGACTAAAATTTTTAGAGTGATATATAATACTGAACTTCCATTTTTTCATCAAGACAACTTTTTTTTTTTTTAAATTTTATAATTTTTGTCAATATTTCCAGATTAATAACTGGAACTGCCTGGCCTGTTGCACTCAGCATTGCTAGCCATACCTAATATGATTTCACTGCCAAAGACTATAACTGTAAATATTTACAACAGTTTCCTCTCATGCTGACAGATGACTGCTAGGGAACACGCTGAGCTCATTTCTTGCTCTTGCTATTTATTTGCTGTGTAAAGAATGATTCATGCCATGCCAGTCTGCATTCATATTCTGTTTGGTGATAGGTTCTTGTGTACCAAGTAGCATCACTCTGTTTCCTGTCAGCTCTGTAGCTAGCACACCTAGAGAAAACCTATTCAGCCAGTCAAACACACAGCACCTCATGAAGGATGGAGGTAGCAGTGATTCTGAATCCACAGCATTTTCTATGATACATTCCTAGTTCAGAGCACCAAAGACCACAGTACCACATGTCTCTCCTCATTTTCACTTCTCTTTCTGCAAGTGTGACAGTTGTAGGGGGCTGTTATATATCCAACAGATAATTGGTACAGTGTTCTAAGTCTCCTTGATTTTGCACAGGCTTGGAGATTGTCAGCACACTGTCACTGCATTCCAGCAGAGCTCTTATTAGTTAACTGTACTTGACAGATCCTCAGAAACTCTATATTTTAAGTTAAGCAGCCTGACATGATAAAGGTTATCACTTTCTTTCTCTAGATAATTACTGGCAGCATTGATAAACATGTCTTCTATCTCCATTTCAGCAGAAGACTGATGGGGATATGCCTCTTTATACTCTAAATTTTTAAGTTCCTGATGTTTTGTAGAATCATTTATTGCTGAAGTCCTTGGCTCTTAATAGCCTGTATATACACATAATTTATATGCATCTTTGCCCATTTGGCTATTATCTCTCATCTTTCAGAATATTAACAAAGATATATTTAAGGAGGAGACAAATTCCAAGTATCAGGATTGGAATATTTTTAACTTGCTGTTATTTTATTTATTTATTTGTTTGTTTGTTTGTTTATCCTTCCATCCATCTATCTGTCTGTCTGTCTGTCTGTCTCTCTATCTCTTTGAACATCAAATAGTACAGCTCCTTCTCATCAGAAGCAGTTGCACCACTGCAGGACTCTGAATGACTCTGAATCCTCTGAACCAGGACAGTAGAGACAACTAGGCTTATCAAAGTCATCAACAGTGTTATTTCGTCAGTTTCCCTGCTGTTTTATACGTGCATTGTTCTCCTTTATGTAAGTACTGGCACTTGAAAATGGTGATAATTAGTGCAGTTAAACTCAGCAAAAAACTCTTGCAGGATTGTTAAAATCTTTTGAGGATTTGGCTGTGGCTGTTCAGCAACTGAAAATAAGGTCGAACTCCTTAAAGTGTCAGGAAAAATACAAGAATTAAATTAGCATAAAATCTTGATAGATAATCCCTAGCAGTGTGTGGCTGTCACAGCAGAACTTCCAGCTTTGTGAGCTCATTATCACAGAGCAGTAGAGAACATTTTTGTTACAGTAGACTCTTTCCAGGGTGGTAATAATTAGGTATCTTTGCATTTTCTGATGTGATTTTCTAGAGGCTTCCATCTATATTTTCAAAAGTGACTGGTGGTTTGAGGTACTCAAAGTGAAGCAGTTTAGAGTGAAATAGTTTAGAGTGAAACATGGAGTATCTGCTCTCTGAAAACTACACATTTAGAGCTTCCTCATGCTCTTGCATTTGAAAAATGGAGGAACACATTACTCCAAGGTTACTTCTGGAAAAGCAGCAACATTAATTCCTGATATTAGAGAAGATATTTTACTCTCATGGGAGGAACAGATGATGACCTTGATAGAAGTTGTCAAAGTGTTGGACTACCATGGGAATGGTCATGTTACTTAAGAAGAGAATCCATCATATCATTCCGGGGAGAGCATTCTGCTGTCACATAGAATTTCATAAGAACAAAAAACAATTTACATTATATTTGGGCAGGAGTGTGATGCATGCCTCCTGAGAAAGTTGAATCTGAGAAAAATTGTCATGTTTAAGAAATAAACTTCCAAAGAAGAGATGAAATGGAGATGGATGAAGGATATTTTACTTGCCTCTTTGTCCTCTGCAGTCAGTTCATGTGACTTGTAGTCATATATCCTAGGATGAGCATTGCATAGGCCCAAGTTATGCTGTGAAAAATCAAATTTATATCATGGCATCATGACCAGCCACAAATCTACTTAGAAAGATTTAAGAGAAAGGTGTTATACCTGCAGAACCAGTAAGAAAGGTCTTAACAGCTAAGTCACTCAAAACAAACAGTTTCATTTATGATAAATAGATTTTAAAGATACCAGAACAGAATCTCAGGAACCTGTAGAATAATAGACAAAATAGGGATAAAGGGGAAATCTCTCCTTGAACTTATTTGATTGAGGGAAAAAGTGAGATGGATACACAGGTCAGAGAGAAACAAAGGTGGTATACATATTATGATGATGATGGATTTGGGGAGGATGAGATCTGATGAGAAGGAAGTCTGGTAGGTTTAAATTTCAGCATTTTAGAAGTATGTAGGAAACTTCAAAACCTTCAAAATCTTTAATAGTGTTTCTAGGAGGGGATTAACATTATTGCACACATAGTTTCTTTTTTGTAGAATAATTCATGAAAAGAAATAAAGGCCAGACTGTGCAACTTCTAAGAAATTACTTCAATATTTATATTGTATGCAATCTGTTAATTTTATCTGCTGTGCTTACATATTAAGCACTGAGTAGTAAAGTAAAAACTACTGTTGTTGCTCAGAAATGCTCTCTACAATTACAGAGGAATTAAAAAATGAAGAAAGAACACTGAGAGTAGAATTTACCTCTTAGAGATAATAAAATTCATGGTTTGTACACATATCAAATGTTTTATAGCATATTAAGTATTTCTCATCTTCCACTATGAAGAAGGCTATTCATAGAATATTTGACACCGAAGAAGGAAAATCAAGGGCCATCAGGGGCTTCCGGTGGGAATTCTTCCATAAAATTGGCTGAATTCCCAAAAAGTCTAAAATCCAGAGACCTAATGCAAAATATCCAGCAAAATGCTTTAACCAATTCTTTCTTCTGTGGTCATGTATCAAAGACTATGAAGTTTTCTCCGTAAAATTACTAAAATATCTCTGAAAGTACCTGGCCACACAATTTCAGTTATTTGAATGCACAGTTCTCTGACAATTTACATAAGACAGTATTGAAAAGGAAACTGAAATAAATTATTCTCCTTCTACTTATTTTGGAGGCCTCACCATGTAAATTTGTGTGATAGGGGTTCAGCTGAAATACTAGGCCATTTTGAGAGAGATTTTCCTAGTATTTTTGTGCTATCAGAATTGCTTTGCATATGCAATGTCATTTAAGACATTTGATGGAATTATCTTATTCTTTCAATTGCTATCCACCCTGTGGATAACAGGTACTGAGGGGGAAAAGAGAATAATAAAGAAAATGAGAAGCACATATGAAATTATCTAGCCACTCATATGTCTTTTCAGTTGATCTTATCATTAAAAGATTTATCATTTAAATTTTTTTCTCAGTTCACCCACCACAATATACCTTCACATAAGCATGAAGACTACTTCAAAATTTGCCACTGGGTAGAATGCAAACTCCCTTTACCAATAATATCTTATTCTGTTATGGCAAAGGTCTGACATTTGTTACTTTATGTCCCTTTCATGAACAGCTTGCTATAAGTGATTAATTAAATTACATTATCTAAACAGACACTGGGGAGCTTTGTGCCAGCTTTCTGAAATATAATGGACTATGTCATATGTGACAATGCCTACCAGCAGTGGTGAATGCACCCCACTCATATTTTCAATTAAAAAATTACAAAGGAGTTTAAACAGCATGAAAGAAATTATCTAACTATTCAAATGGAAAGAGAAAAGAAAGAGATCTGGCCAGAGAGAGCTGACCTGCACTACTGTTTCCTGATATATTCCGAAAACTTTTCAGTTGAAATACACAAAAGAAATGTGATTTCTGTATGGGGTTAGACAAGATGCTCTTGAAGGTCCTTTCCAAACCAAATCATTCTGTGATTCTGTATGCTTCTTTTAGACTCCTAAATGCAGTCCCACTTAAAAAAACCCTAAGTATTTCCTACTTAACACATCATTATCTTTAATATTTTCATCTTATTTTTTTTAATCCAGACCTCTTCATGCTTAAATCCATTTTATCCTACTCTTTAAAGTATTTCTGTGGCATTATACACTTACCTGTTTTTATTCAAAATAAGATGGCTAATCCCTGATAGCAAAAGACCAAATTGTCTGTGTAATAGTCTGAAAAATGTACAGTGGCATCAGATGTATCATTTCAATGTCTTCAGGGGCTCTAACAGCAGTAGACCAGTTGAGAAATGCATTGGGAGTTGAGTGAATACTAGGATAGCAAAGTTAGAAGGTTAGAATAAACTGGGACTGTGAGAAATTTGCCTAATAAGGTAGTGAGAGAGACAAATACATTTCTGATGAAATATACTTGTTAGCTGTTCTGCTGAAAAACAGGTCTACAGAGGATGATAGATGAATGATTGGCCAAGGGAAAGGTGGAAGGTCTACTGAAAGGTTTCCATGAGAGATACTGGTATGATTACCAGACATTTGTACAGAAGGCCTTCAAAGAAGGAACTAAAATTGAAATCAAATCCAATTTCTAAGGAAGTTTAATTTTGAACTCTAATTATCTGCTAAAATGCCTTGCTAGACTTCTAGCTAGACTTGCTAGAAAATGTTGCTTAATGAAGAACCTTTCAATACTGCCTTTTTCTCAGTGTAAGGTGCTCACTTCAGATTCTCATGCACTCTCCTCTGTTCTGGACAATACTCCACCCTGTAGTTAGGTTGTTCACACCTAAACCTATTTATTGAAAGCTTTTAAGACCTCAGAGTGTTGCATAAAGGATTATGAGCAATGGTTAGTAGAAAACTAAACTAAGGAATTCAAAACATTCCTTTAAAGCTGACTTGAATGCATGTCCAGAGACATGCTGAAACTAGTGACAGTTTAAGTAAGTTGCTTTGAAAGTGAAGATATTTCATTTTTTTTAGTTCAAAACATCTGATTGTCCTGGTGTCAAGGTGTGACTTGGGTTTTACCAATTTTAATATATTTAATTTCTTTTAGAGATCGGATTTAGGAGCAGAGACAACGCAGGCTTAAAATTTAAAAGGGTATAAGAAGAAATTTATTAATAACACAAAAAAAATTCAGAATAGGATTTCTAGATTATTCCCTCCTCCCCCTCCCTTCATTCCACATTTCTTAACAACAACATACAGAAAACACTTCAGTTGTCTACTTAAATAATCATTTCAGTTCACTTAAGAGAGAAAAGTCCCTTTTTTTGGTTTAAGCTTAGGGGGTGTCCCACTTTCACAATCTACATCCTCCCAGGAAATATTGCAGATTATGACTCTCCTCCCATCTCCACAGTCCATCCAGAGCTGTGCTATGGGTTATGTTACACACTTGGGGTACCACTTTTAAAGACAGGCTGCTGAAAGACAAAATTCTCTTCATCTCTTTTTCTATCAAATGTCTCTGTCCATATTTCCAGTCCCAAAACAGAGAGCTCCATTTCCTCAAAGCAAAAAGGTCTTCTTTTTAAGCACTTAAACCTCCCCAAGTATATGTCACAGTTTAAAAGAATTTTAGTGAAGTCACAGTCCCCTTATAGCCCACAAAAAAGGTTTTCAGCTACTTATCAGTGGCATCTTTTCAATCTCTTCCCATCAGGAACTATATCTTCATTCTGCTGACTTCTGTAGACTCCATGCTTTATTTCTTCTCATTCAGGGGAGCTCAGAAGATGGAGAATCTTATCCAGGCATTAAAAGGGTTAAAGTTGCATCTAGGACATGAAGAAGCTGGGCCAGGCCATTGCTGGAAAAACTCTGAGCCCCGTGGATCATCTGGGGCCTCTTCTCTCAGAAAGGGGTGGGGAAGGCAGAGCCTTTGGTGGCTCCCCAATCCCCCCACTCGGCCATGCCACGTGGAGAGGGGAGCCGAGCCAAGCACCTCTCCGAGCCAAGCCAGGGGCCCCCCGCAGAGCCGGGGCCGGGGTGCCGGGACCGAGACCGGGCCCGAGGCCAGAGCCGGGCCGGGGCCCTGGCCAGAGGCCTCCACACCTCCGGGGAGGCCGGAAGCCAAAAGAGAACAGCCCATTCCCCACCAATGTGATTTATGAAAATGAAACAACTCTCTCATTGGCCACCTGGGATGCCAACCACCAAATCAGCCTCCAACTGGCCCCGCATCCCACAGGGGAAGCTCCCAGAGGGGGGACAGCCCCTCCATTCCCACAGGCGGCTCCGCACCCCACCCTTCCACGTGGAACCAGCACACCTGGTTTCAGATAGGATAGAGGTAATTTTCTTCTTAGTTGCTGGTACAGTGCTATGTTTTAAATTTAGTATGAGAATAATGTTGATAACACACTGATGTTCTGTTTGTTGCTAAATAGCGCTTGCTGTAAGTCAAGGACTTTTCTGTTTCTCATGATCTGCCAGTGAGGTGCTGCAAAAAAAGCTGGAAGGGTGAACAGCCAGCACAGCTGATCCAAACCAGTCAGTTCCACTTCTCCTCCCCATGCCACCAGGGAAGTATGGCAGTAGTTAGTGAGCAGCTGCATGGTACTTAGCACTAATTTGAAGTTTATTTCTGTGTTTTATATTACTAACAAAGGCTCTCAGAAACTTTTAAATAGGAAAAAAAAAAGTTGGTTTCAGTAGAATAAACTATCTAGAACAAGCCCCTAGGTACATTTTATTGTTTTTCCAAGCAGAGAAAAATTGTTTGGTATAATACTTCAACAGTGCTTTTCTTTTTTCTTTTTTTCATTTTTTCTTTCTTTTTTTCTTTTTTTTTTTCCCCTTTTTTTCTTTCTTTTTTTCCTGTTTAGTAAGAAATCAAAGAATAAATTATTCATTCTGCTGTATAAGAAATTCTTATTCAAGCTACCTAGCTACTTCATTTGGCCTGGAAGAGGTATAAACAGAGATATGGGTCTTCCTAACTCTGTTAAGAACATGTAGAAGTAATGAACCTTTAATTCTTGAATGTCCACTAATTGATGTAGGATTTGGGGTTCTACAGGGCATTGTAAAATTGCTGCCACTGGTCTAACAGAGGCAAAAGGTGCTTTTGAAGGGGCTAGAAGTTCCTCGGGTGCAGTTTTCTAATTGAAATGTTTGCATTTTATGTTTTCCACACTTCATGCTTTGCTCAGAGCTTAAATTCATAATCATCCATGTTGTTGGGCTTTGTAGCATAGCAGGCTTAGACAGCCTGGTGGCTCAATCAAAATCATATCTGGAAAACAAGGGAAATATATCAGCACAGCATCATAGTTAGCCTAGTACATTATTTTTTCCTAAGAAAAATAGTTAGAATTTGTTTATAGAGGACTACATAGTCAGCACTCAACAAAATGGAAAGTGATTTTTGCAGTGTAATAAATTAAGAAGGAAACATGCTTTCTTTCTCAGGTTCCCACTCTGCCCAAAAATCTGAGGATAGACACATAAGTATGGCTTCTGTTGTTATTTCTCCCTAGGAAAGTTCAAGGCTTTAGATTTAATTTTTTGTCTTTATATTTGATCACAGCACAGCATAACAAAATAATATGTTATGATAAGATCAGAAGGTCGTCTAGTTATTGTTCTCTTCTGAATGAGAATATATAAAAGCTTGCTGTTAGTGGCCTGTAGCAGGAAAGCAGATGCTGAAATACTGCTAACTGACATTAAAAAAGACTTTATTAATATCTTTCTCATTTTCTCAATGCAGACATTAATAATATATAAATGCTGGAATGGAAAAAGGAGATGCCTGGTTTATGCACTTTTATCCTTGGGTTCAGTGCAATTTGTGCATTGACACATCACAGCTTATTTTAATAATCTCTTTCATCATAAAGTAGTGGATATTGAATGAGCAAAGCCAGAGCAATCTAACTTCCCTCACTTGTAGTCTGAAAATATCACATTTCTGAGAAGCACTGAAAGAAAGCCTAAAAAGGTTCAGAAATTCTCAGTCTCACTGTCACTCTTTTTCTGTCTCTGGTGTAGATAGGAGTTTGAATTTGGGTTGTGGGAAGTGCTTTGAAGTTCTCTGTTCCTTATTTCTCTGTGTCAGCATTCACAAGGACAGAAAATTGGAGAGGCAAAATATAAAACCCTTAATCACCTTGATCAAGATAATCAAATGACAAAGGCATGAAGAATGGGCTGTAGGCTGAACTAAGACAGGACAAATTCCAGTAACACTCTTCCTCATTTCAGAAACATTCATGTGCCACCAAGAAAGGAAAAGAATTTATTCCCTGTTATAAAAACACTGATTTCCTAAATGGAGGCCAAGGACCTGATCTGAGCTTGTGATTCCTATCTGACTTGAAAAATAGACTCTGAATTCTACTTGGTCTGGTGGTAAAAACAGGGCAAAATACGTAAGCAGAAAGAATAGCCTTAATTAAAATGAAGTGAAATATGCTACATTTTCCCATTAAACATGCCCAGTTAATTCCATGAATAGTGTCTTCATTCTCTGGAATGTAAATGGTGTCTTCCTGCTGAAACTTCAGCTCATGCTAATTAATAAATGCTGTAGATGGTCAGACTCTTGAACTGCAGAATTATGCAAACGTCAATGGATACTTAATAGAGTCTTACATCAAGTTCAAGAATATAATGCCTGGGGGATTGCACTGGCTTAGGGCAAGTGGAGAGATTGTGTCCAGTTGTGAGTCTGTCTTATCTTCTGTGACCTGTAGCAAAGACAGAGCAAGAAAGTGACATCACCTTAAAGCAATTATGCCTGATCCAAGTCGATAGCTATTCTTGCACTCCACGGAGAACAGTTGCACACATCTGGCAAGTAGGAGGCAGAAACAAGAGTTAGAAGATGCCTGAGGGGAAGAGGAGGGTTACAAATTCCTCAGAGAGCTAAAAATGTCTCCCTGCCATTCTGGTGACATTATCTAACATATGACAAATACCCATATGTGCAAGCCTTCTGTATCATTCACAGAATGTTCAGCAATGCTGTGCTTCAAACTCTACTTTCACATTCTCTCATCTTTTGTCCCTTTGCACTCTGCAGCCTTGTCATTGTGTTAATGTAGGTGTGGGTTGGACTGGGCATTTGGCTACTTGCAGAAAGGAAGTCCTTTGAAATGTTTTAAATTGTCATAAAAGCAGCACTGAAGTGTCCTTTCAGTCCTCCATTTCATGGCTGTGCAAATATGTTGATGTTTGTTTGTAAGGAGATTGAGTTCCCATTAGGGAGGAGATATTTTCTTACAGAATCTTTACTTGTCATTCAACACTAAAGGATCTCATTTCTTGGTGTTTGTTGTCTATGGCCTATCCTTGTGACAATTAGATCCATGCTCTTAAATGAAATTAGGAAGATGTTATCCATGGTAACAGCTGATAACTTTGAAATTTAGCATTTCTTGAAAATACTAATTTATCTATACTCCTTTTCAAAATCAAACATCAGAAGGATAAGAAACAACATGCCATAGGAAGTTAACTAATACATCACATGAAGAATCTATATGTCTGAAGAATCTATATGATATTCGCAAAATTTTGCAAATTTAGGAAATGGGTAGATTGCATCTTTCCTGAGCTGATGGATTAGTTTCAGAGAAATAATGTTCTGATCTTGCCTTCTGGTTGTTTATGCATTGTTATCTATACTGTCAAAGATCATGCACAAGGACAACAAACTATAATAATGATTGTTTTCTTAACTTCATTTTTCCTGAGTCAAGCAATAAATATTGGGTGCTTTTAATTTCTTTCTGATCTTTGATATCTTTGTTATGTCTTTCTCCAGAATATCTTGCAAATAAATTTATACTTTGCGTCTTTTATTACTTACAAAACCAAGTTGTGAGGAAAAAAATATGGCATAGGCAATACATTATCATATTTTAGCAAAATAAATCTACACTAAAATTATAATTATGAAAATAACAGTTCTTCAAATTAATCCTCATTCTCATGTTCAAGACACCAGGCTTCCAACTGTGTCATTGCAAAGGGAACAATGTGTGATTTGTTCTGGAATGATGTACTTAATGTATTTATAAATGGAACTTTGTAATGCAGGAAGTGATAAGGCATTTCCATTGATTGTCCAATGAATCCTTCCAGTTCTGGTGGAAGAAATTGTGGTTTTTCAGTATGATGATGAAATTTATGATTCTGACAGAATTTAATATGATAGGCTGCTACCATTTCATATGCACTAATACTGAAAAAATATTGAGTAAAAATAAGATCTATCACAAAAAAAAGAGAGATAAAATTAAAAATTTTGATTTATTTTAATATTGTGTGCCATTCCTTCAGTATAGCATGTTTTCATTTTTTAAAACGATAAGGGTTTTAAATAGAATTTTCAAGTAAGTCAACGAGCATCAAAGCCCATTTTCAGCAATATTTGAAACTCCAACATACTATCACTGCTAAAAGTGTGCTTTGTTCTTTCTAAAGCAGTTTATAGAGCACATTTATATTTTTAAGGAAATAATTTTAAAACAAGGATTTGGCCAGGAAATTCATTTATTTAATAATTACTTTTAGCTGCAGGCAAAAAGAAAGACGTGACAGAAAACCTTCTAAACAACTTCATCAGCATATTCCTAAGAAATATTAAGATACCTGACATAAATTTTTCAGAAGTGACGGATCAGAAATGGTTGACATCTAGCCAAAGGAGTGGCAACTGGTGAGTCCAGGTGGCTGGGACCTTAACTTACAGAAGAAGGATGATCAGAGAGAAAGACAAGCTTTCAACAAAGGTTATCACTAAAACGTAAGGGTTATTTTCCAAACTTCAACAACTAGAACAACAATGAAGGAAGAAAGAATGCTCATCAGCCTGTCTCCAGCACTGACCCAGCTGATGTGCTCTCCAGGGTCCTGGGGGTGCACCACCTGGGCTCTGTGACAGTACCTTTTTATAGCCGAATTTTTCCCACCCTGGGGTTATATTTTTCCCTTTCTCAGCTAATTAGTTTTCATATGCAGTTCATTCTTCGAGATCATTTTGGAAATGAGCTAAAGGCTTTGGGGGTTTTTGGCGGCCTTGGTGTCCCCTACTGGACTAACCTTTGGCTGTCAGTCCCTACCTTCTTCTCAACCTCATTCCTGCAATTGCACTGCAGTGTGCTGTGCTTACCTCCAAGAGACAGAATTGTTTGTCCAGAAAAGTGCTGTCCTACCTCCATATAGCCCCCATCTCTGGTTACATCCTGTTCTGTCTTGCCTGTTTGCATAGCATGTTCTTACCAACAGCCCTGGGTTGGTTCCATGGCTACCCAGTTATTGCTGTTGTGTGACATGTACACCTTAGCCCCTTACCATCTGGGCTGCCACAACAGTTACTTGTTTAACTAATCCCTTATACTTGTGTGAAACTATTTGCATTTCATCATATTAAAGACAGAAAATACTTGACAAATTGCAAAAACTGATACAACTGTAACTCCATCAAGCTTTATCATTTTATTTATTAAAGATATAAGGACAAGAGTTTGGATGAATCCGAGTTCCATCATAATCTTATTCAACTTATTAGTAGACTTCCTAGACCTTGTTGACTTGCTTTTATTATTTTAAACCAAATAAAGGTTCCAAAAGAAGCTTTTTGGCCTTTTAATTCTTATGTGAAACGTGTCTATATTGAGAGAGTTATTACAAAAGAGAAATAAAATGCTTTTGACTTTTTTGTTTATTTCCCAGTCCTCCATAGGGGTTTTAACTGCTGCTAAGTGATCCCATGCTTCTGTGGGTAGTGGGCATATGTTTCCTACAGCATTTTTTTTTTTGAAAACTCAGGGTTCTACAACCTTTAACCCATATAACCCTGAGTTTTAGGAACAGAAAAATCAGAGGTTACAACTGGATTGTCTGACTTCTCATGTTCTTTCACATATAAAACTAGATAAAACTAGTCATAATATATTGTCCAGATTTTTGATCATACTGCAAAAAAATCTGGCTATATCAGACTTAGATTTCCTCAGGAGCATTAGACACTTTTAATCATTTCACAGACTTTATCAATATACAGAGGACTGCTCATATCCTCCAAGATCTCCCCAAATTAACTTACATAGCCCAAAGTTTATCAAGTGAAAAAGACAAAGACACAATTACTGACAATTACTTACATTCTGTATTAAATGTAGAAAAAATTTGCTTCTAGTTATTTCAGAAACATTAAAGTCCTGGCAGATTCATATAATCACACCAAAGTCACAATCATTGTGGTCTGTGGCTGTAGTGGCATCTATTTTGAATGTCTTCAGAATGAGACCCCTTGGGTGAAAAACATACTTCAGTGAACAAAAGGAGCCAAAAAAAGTTGTGGGATACAGAAAAAGTTTTTAAAACTGCTGTCTTCTGTTCCTTTTGACTTCTTTTGTAAAAAAATTCTCTCTCTCTCTCTTTCATCTTGCCAGAAAAATAACATCTGAAATCTTCAGGTTCTGCTTAACCTAATCTTAATCTTATTAGAATTTCTTTAATAACAGAAAGGAAATTCAATTTGTGCAGAAGTAGGAAACATCTTTATGAAAACCTCTAGGGACCATGAAAATTGTTTAAACAAATTATGTAATTAAATGTGCAAGATACATTTTCAACCTCAAATTGCTAAAATAGGTTCAAAAACTAAACCCTGAGAAGTAACGATACAATTTTTATATTCTCATTAAGCTCTATCACTACTTTAATTATCAATAATATTTTACAATGAAGCTTGTCCTAGATTTTCACAGAGCATCTGACCCTTCATTTCTTCTCACCTGTTAGCCTCCTAATGCAGAGTAACCCAGATACTGCAGTGAGAAGTGCCTTTCTTATATAATTTGACATACAGTACTACATAGTCATGGAATTATACTGGCAAAGAATGCCAGAGATTGTGACAAACCTGGAGGGATGCATCTGCATACTTTGATTATAAATATCCTTGGGCTTTCTTTCATTCTACAAACTTCATCAAATTAGAAAGCAAAGCAGCATAACTTATGTCACAGACTGAACAACTCTGCTTGTGTCGGTAACCAAAGCCATCGAAATATCAAAGCCACTGAGGAAGTTTAAAGTCATGGTGATGAGACAACTAGGTAATGTTTCAGCACACAATGAGCACAACTGTTTGTCACAAGCTGCTACTAAAGCTTAATTTCCAGTGGTCAGTTCAGAAAGACCAGGAAAGGGGAAAAAAAAGCCAAAAACCAAAACTCAACCACAATACAAAGAGTGCATTGCTTTGAACATTCCTCCAAGATTTAATGAAGAGATTCTGAAGGGGAAGTTTTCCAATTGCTGCTTTTGATAATTCTTGTTACTGTTGTTTTCTTTTGATTTTAACCAACAGATGCAGGATCTGCAATATGTGTGCATCTGCAGATGCAAATTTTGTGCCTCATGCATATTTCATAAACAGCCAGCACTGAAATGAAGAAAAACTGCTTATACATAATCACTCTTGGGCCATATATTTGTTTAATTTTAGTACACTTCTCCCATGCAGGCAAGAAAGGACGCTCAAGGAGAGCAAAAAAGGATTTAGGAATATAAGTAAGGTGTAAGAATATAAGCAATAAATTGAACAGCTAGCAGTGATTTGAACATACAAAATTGTTGTGCCAGCCTATATTGTCCCCCCTTTTAAAAACAGCATTTCATCATAGATCCGGTTTCCAGTATTCTCATTCCTACATCCTTATTTAAATTGAGTCCTGAAAGACATGAGTAATTTATGGACGTTCATAAAGCAATGAAGCAACATGTGGATACTAGTTAGGATAAACATCTGAGTCACCATGTCTGGAAATATTTAAAAGATATTTAGGTGTGCTACTTAGAGACACAGTTTAGAGGTGGGCTTGGCAGTGCTGGTTTAATGCTTGGATTCAATGATCTTAAATGTCTATTCCAGCCTAAATGCTTCTGTATTTCTATGATTAAAATGTTCTTGAGAAAAACTGCTGTGAGGATCTTTGCATGATCACGTTATCATACATTGGCAGCCCCAGTGTTTTTTCTTATGTAAGTTTTCTCTTATGAGTCTTCAAAGCAAATATATATATAAGTACCCCACTGTTTAACAAAGAATGTTCACAGATAACTGAATTATTATATAAAATCTATCTAAAAATACAATAAATGTATTAGGAACTACATTTAGACCTGAAAATTTTACTTTCATTTTTCTACTGTGTAGCACTTCTAATATCACATTAGGTAAATAGATTGCCATTGACATAGGTGTGCTGTGAGAATTAAAAAATTAAATAATGGGGAGAAAGGTACCCCACTTGAAATCATAAAAGTCAAAGAAAGTTTGGTTTTTGTTCTTTAATAAACTGTGGATGGTTCAGTGTAGTTCAGTAGGGTTTACATATCCAGGAACTTTTCTCTGGCAGACAACTAAAATATCTCCTATCTGAATTCTCCTATTCACTGTATTTGTTCAGAAGGTAAACTTCAAATCTGATGTCAAATACAGTCCTGGATCTTACTGGAGAACAGTATGAGGAGAGTACAAGGAAATTCTGGAAAAAGGTGTTGTTTCTAATGTGTAAAAACTGTCTGGTTTCAAAATCTTTCCCTTTGGGATGAACTGAATCCCTTGCTCTTCTACAGCTATGGAAAAGGAGCACTTCTTGGCATCTGTGTGTGCAATTCCAACTCTCAGCCCAATCACACATAGTTTCACTTTGCTTTGCTGCTCTGCCTGTTCCAGAGAACAGCTGCTCCCATTGCCACATGTCCACACTCTTGCTGCCTACTGCAGAGTCTCAGGCATTGACCCCGACCAGTGAACTCCAGATAACCCCATGCCAGAGACAGAGGTCAAACTACAAAATAGGCAATGTGGAAAGTCAAGAAGTTTGAACTTAAATGCTGAGTCTGAGCTTCAAGATGACTTGACAGCACAGATAATACCCATAATGTCAATTCACACTAAACGAATCAAGGGAGAAAATAAAGATAAGGCATACTAATATGAGCAGGAGAGAAGATAATTTCATTCACCCCCTGAGGACTCAAGTCCAGAAAGAATAAGACATTTGCTACATTTCCAGATGCACTAAGGGCCACATAAGACAAACACAAGAAAGTGTTTTGTCAGGGTGAGTTTTATAGTATTTGATTTTTCTGCTTTACTTCTCAGCCCAGGAAATGGAAAGTGAGGAAAAACTGGAAACAATACATTTTCATCAACTTGATGTTTAACTCCACAAAATCTTGTATGTTATCTTAAACAATATAGAACACTTTGACAAATATACAACGAAACCTACAGTAAGCTTTCAAAATGTCTGAGGACTTTTCCTTACAATAAATGAAAGGTTCTGAAATGCTTAGAAATACAATTTGCTTCTTCACTGGTTAACAATACTTTGATGTAATATTTTTAGTAGACTACTTTCTTTCATTTCTAGCTCAGCAATCAAGGTTCCTAGTAACTTGCATCTTTAAATGTTATCTTTTTCTTGCTTCATATGGCAATAGTTTTATTTGCTTTTATTTTGGTTGTTGTTTTCTCTAAACAAAATCCTATTGAAAAATATCAGGAAAAACTCACTGTCTGGAGCTGTGCTTAGAACAATTCTATTGAAATGCAAACTGAACACAAGAGAGGAGTACCTACATTATGCACTCCAGATATGAAAATTCTCATGACCTACTTAATGAACTTCGAGAGGGTATAGAATAACACTGCAAGGGAAAAAATAATGAGAAAACAATATTTTTCTTAGGACTTTCTTGCAAGTTTTAGTTAAACAGTAAAGAATTGGTGAAATAGAATATCAGTGGCTTGGGTATCCATCAGGATAACTGAAACAAATTATGGATATACTTGGTATGATACTACATGGACTTTTCTAACCATCAGGACTGCTAATGAACTTAGAACATTTTGAGATTCCAAGAAAGCTATCCATTTATTTTTTTACTTTTGCTTAATAGATAAATGAGTTTAGAGCTGAAATTGGCATTTTACTCCTGTTTCTCCACTGGGGAGGTGAGATGAAGAGACTGACCTACAGAAGAGGAAAAATATGCACTTCATCACACAGTTACCCTGGCATGGAGAGTGCAGCAGCTCTAAGCTGACTCCTGGCTTCAGGATTCCCTAATCACTGCTGTCCCTGAGAAGCATAGGCCCTGCATTTGACTGTATAGCCACAGACTTATGGGCATGTTGTTACAGCACAGAGGTCAATGGCTGTAAGATGAAGGGGAGTAAGTTTGTATTAGTTATTAGGAAGAAATCCTTTACTGTGAAGGTTGTGAGGCACTGGAGCAGGCTATGCAGAGAAGCTGTGGCTATCCCATACCTGGAAGTTCAACAACATTTTTGATGGGGC
Source organism: Oenanthe melanoleuca (assembly GCF_029582105.1). Lineage (NCBI taxonomy): Eukaryota > Metazoa > Chordata > Aves > Passeriformes > Muscicapidae > Oenanthe > Oenanthe melanoleuca. The sequence goes on from NC_079335.1 coordinate 27,845,777, forward strand.
TTTGCACAGCCTGGTCTATGGAAGGTGTCCATGTACACGGTAGGAGAGTTGGAACTAGAGGATCTTTAAGACCCCTTCCAACTCAAACCATTCTATGATTCTATGATTCTATGATTCTACGATTCTATGATTCTATGATTCTATGATTCTATGACATGGCACAGATATGACATATCTTTACTGAAGGAAACTATAGAGCTGCTTGGCAGACTCAGCATAACAGTTGCAAAATCAGTCACCAAAGTCAGATTTTTATGGAAACTGGTCAGCAGCAGCAGCACCAGTAATGCCTGGCCACCTCAATTGAATAAACCCTCAAAGGAATCTCAAATAACACATTGAGATTCAGAAGAACTCATTTTATTTTCCTTCAAAAAAATGAGATCTTCAAATTTAAGACACTCTAGGTTCTGACAAATTGCTATCATATTACCAGAACCTCTTTCCAATAAAAGCTAAAAATTGAGACTTTTTATTTAGACATATGCACAGAATGTATGACAGGTGACAAGACAGGTGAAAATTTTATTGTATTTTAGTAAAGATAGGAAACCCTGTGAATTGCCTTAGAGGATATCCCTATTTCAATGTTACTTAATTTTAGCAAAATGCTTATAACTACATTCATCATTTATGTGATTTCACTTTCCATTGTTAAGGGTTTAATAATTTAAAAGAAACAATTGAAAGGTACTTTTTCCTGTATTTTTATTATCACTGTTTTGAAAATAAATGGTTTTCATCAAAGATGAGTCTCAGCTTTCCAAACATAAGATTTGACAATATCTCCTAATCTCATCAGCATGTCATATTGTCTCTCAAATATATTATCTTCAGCATATATTCCTACAACTGCAGGCTTCAAATATTGAGTTACAATTTCTAGAGTTTTCAATCAGTTTGGTGTTACTAATTTTTTGTTGTGAAAGTTTCTTCATTTTATGAAAATGATTTCTATTTCCTTCAAGTGGAAGAAAGCATTATTTATACTATTCCATTTTAAAGTATTGTGTAGTATTTTATCATGCAGAGGGAAAAATAAACACTAAAAGTCTGTTTAATATTTATTGTAATATTTTTAAATGTTAACAAAGTGATACTCAATCTCCCATATTTCCATTTTTTTACAAAAAAATCATCATGGTCTTGCCATATTGCTTCAGCAACATTTTTACATTTAAAAAGAACACTTTTCCTAAAATCTCCCTTGAAACAAAACTGAAATAAGAAAACAATTACACATGCCAAGTCTCCACTTCCCTGAACAGCACTTTCAAGTATTGAAAGGAATTCCATAGATAATTCTTTCTTGTATTCCCTTTTTAATCTTTTTTATTCAACATCAAATGCATTCATTTAGTCATTAAAAACACCATGGATAGGATTCAATTCACCTGACTTTAGACATCTGTATTGAAGGTCTCCATGTGAAGTACTTAGTTCAATCACATTAAGCAAATAGAAAGCAGTGTATTTAAATTCATAGAATTGTTTGGATTGGAAATGACCTTTAAAGATCACATAGTTCAGCCTCCATTGTAATGCACAGAAACATCTCCCACTAGATCTAGATGAAAATGCTCGAATTCCCATCCAACTGGCCTTGAACACTTCAAAAGGTGGGGAATTTGCTGTTGCCCAACATCTCTGGGCAGCCTGTTCCATTATCTTACCCCTTCCTCCCCATTAAAATATTTCTTCCATAGATCAATTCTAAATTTATCCTCTTTCAGTTTAAAATCATTGTTCCTTGTCCTGTCCCTACAGGGCAAAAAGTCTCTTTTCTTTCTTACGAGCCCACTTAAAGTACTAAAAGACCACAAGAAGGTCTTCCTAGAGTCTACTCCAGGCTGAACAACTCTCTCAGCCTTTCCACACAGAAGTGGTATCCCAGATCTCTGATCATTTTCATGGCCCTCCCATGGATCCACTCTGGCCATTCCATGGCTTTCTTGTACTACCAGCCCCAGAGCTGAATGCAGATCTCCAGGTGGAGTCTCACAAGAGTGCAGTAGGAGGGAAGAATCACCTCCTTGTAAAAACTGGCCATGCTGCTTTGCATGAAACCCAGAGTGTTGTTGTCTTTCTGGGTTGAAAATGCACATTGCTGGCTCAAGTCCAGTTTTTCATCTACCTATATCCCCAAAACTTTCTCTTTAAACTACTCTTCATCCATTTATCCTGCAATCTATACTGATTGTCCCAACTCAAGCACAGGACTTGTTAAACTTCACGAAGTTATTCCAACTGTTATTCCTATCCCCATATGTTTTGCCTGAGAGCCCCTAATTCCTAAATTATAGTAATTTGGAGGGAGGGGGGTTTTGTACTATCCATCTCAAGGAAAGGCTTCTGCCTTTCTCAGCAAATACCCATCTTTCAAATCAAGACAATATTGAACAGCATTGTTCACAGTATGGACCTCTGAGGGATACCCCTTATTGCTGGCTGCCACTTAGACATTGAGTTGTTGACCATAACTCTTTGGATGTGGTCATCCAGTCAATTTCTTAACCATCAACCAGTCTATCCATCAATCCCACATCCATCAACTCCACTTTACAGGAAATAATGTTGTATGGGACCACATCAAAGGCCTTAGAGATCTCAAAGTGATGGCATCATTTGCTCTACCCTTACCTACCAACACAGTCACTCCATTGCTGGACTAGTCAGGCACGGCTTGCCCTTGGTCAAGACATGATTGCTGTCTAATCACCTCTGTTTTCCATGTATCTTGAAAGAGCTTCCAGGAGTAGTGAGTCTGTGATCTTGCAAAGCGCAGAGGTGAAACTGATTGGTAGATTTCAGGGCCTTCATTTTCACCCTTTTTTTAAATGGGTGTGATGTTTCATTTTTCCAGTCATTGGGGACTTCCCCTGAATAATCCATTTGATTTAGCTTAGATGACTTCCGCACGGCAGAAATAACAATTCCTATGTGAAACAATCTCTCTCACAGAATATATAGTGATTTTGGGGCAGTAGTTCAGACATAAACATTATAACATAAATACCAAAGTTACCTGGGGTTTTTTTTAACCCAGTCTCCACCACTGTCTTTTATGATCAAAAAGTTTTATTTTTTCATTATTTCTTCTCTCGTCTTGGTATTCACATATTGGGAATTGGTCAAACTGTCCAGTGACCGTTCCACAGAAGACAAAAGAAAATCTTGACTTCTATTGACTCCAGTAGACAGAACTGATTAAGCTAAAAAAATTGTATTGCCTTTGAAGATTCATTCATTGGGTAAACACAAAAGAAGTAAAATGGTATAAGAAGAGTAGATGCTGACATTTTCATTTTGACATCTATCATTTCTATGCCCTGTGTTAATAAAAAAGGATCACACAAAGAAATACAACATCTTCTATTGAATTTTTATTCATCCATCTATATTTACACTTACTACAAAATAGTGCTGTAGATGTTTTCCTGGAATTTTGCCAGGCTGACTGTAAGACAAAGGAGTTAGGGATCAGGAAGCTGAAAAGCACTGAGATAATTTCAGGAATATATATGTATCTTCAACCCAGATGGTTGGAGCTTTGCACATGACCTTGATCAAGTCACCAGATAGGAAAGCACAAATATATAAGACCATATAACCCTTGGACATAGGGTATATCCCTCTGTGATCAAATCCCCAATTTAGTATGGCACAGCTGAGTGGCTTTCTGTCAGAGAAAATTGCTGCTGACATGTGACAATGTACACAGATTGAAGCCAAGCAAGATAAGAAAAACAAAAACATACACAGAAGTAAAATTGATGAGATAATAATAGTTACCATTTCAAAATGAAAGGAAGAAACTAAAAAAATTAACTAAAAAAATCCCCACAAAACCAGAAAAACTGGCAAGTTTTCTTGAGTGATAAAGTCCTGAGAAAAAGCCACAGAGAATCAGCAGATGGGCATTTAGCAAGTGTCAGGATCAGCCTCCTGCAAGGAGTGGAGGCAGCACTTTTACAGCTGACTAATGACTGCCTGGCCAGCAAAGACTCATCTGGTGTCTCATCAGGGCCAGAGAGCAAATTAATGCTTAGTGTAGTAGCATGAAATTCCATCAGCTGTGTATATGAGACAATAAATAATTGCTCTGAATATTTGAGCTGTATATGCAGCTTGCAGGATCTCTGTGAATGGCAAAAGATACCTGAACATAGGTGACCCAATTAAGGAGGCTGCAGTTCCTCATTTTACACTGGGGAACAGCTTCTGCATGTGAAATATACCCCCTCCTGCGGGGGACTCCTGGATTCTTTGTATCAGGGTGGACGCGAGGAACAAGACTCAGACGCTCTGTAAATGCTAAAAGCTACAGTTGCAGTTTATTATAAGGGAGTCTGCAAGGAGCTGCCCGGCACAGCCACGTGCAGATTAAAGAGATAAAAAGGGGGAGAGAAAGAGAGAAGAAGGAGGGTAAAGAGAGGAAGAGAAGAGGAAAAGAAAAAGAGAGCGACTTCCCGTTTGTAACACAATAAATCCACTTCCATCATGAATATTCTAATTCCTAAAAACCAATCTAATACAAAATACTAATTCTATAGCATTTACATACAGCCTATAGGAAATCTTATATTAGCATAGCATGTGACATTCTAAACTCTAAGATCTAATCTTTGGGTGCAGGTCAGTCTTTTGTGTCTTTTGGCCTTGCCCTCTGGCCAAAAGCATTGTTTAGTTAAGAGTGGATTGGCTTCGGTGAGCCATCCCATTGTATACCTGGTTATTCAGTAACTAGGGCTTGGTATCTCAAACGTGGCTTTCATTTCAATTTCATCCATGGTTTCTATATTCCCAGAATCTGAGCATTCATATTTGCAAGATTCCTCAGTTTCATCTTCTCCAACATCTCCCCCGTTTTGTTCAACCACTAATACATTAGATACTGCCTTCGTTATCATTTTTTGCGTACAATGGAGAATGCAGGGTACAAATATTAAAACTAAAATTAATACTACTAGAATACACAAACTTATTTTAGAGTTAAACAGAGTTTCTTTAGCCAAGAGGCAAAGCCTTAACTTTGAACAAACTGTTCAGCTAGGTAGTAACTTTTTGTAATTTGGTCAGCCAAATTTTTTAAATTTTGCAAAATGTTTTTATAAATTTATGCAGCAAATTTGTGAAAATTTTTACATGTGTTAAATAGACAGATGATATCATAGCTTGCGGATTTGGCTAAAGCAACCCAGGCATTTATCTCAGGTTGATTTACAGATAAGGTTTCACTAGAAAAACTAAAACAAAGGAAGAAAATTAGCATGCATTTGCGAAAACGATAAAATTCAAATTTTTTCTTGAGGTGTTTTTGAGTTTTTAACCAAAACCGGGGGGTGCAATGCCGTTAATTCCCCCTCTGTTTTGCATAATATGTGTGCCAGGTTGCGATAACAGGGCTGAACTGGATAAGTCCGGCGGTGGATCTGGCTTTGGTGCAGTAGGCATATAGAGTACTGGACAGCGGGCTGCGGAGGGGTACTGCTGAAGGGACGCTTTGGGACATAGGAGAGACGGGGACAGCGCAGATGCAGGAGGCGCTGGCGAGGTCTGCGCATGGACGGTGTTTGTGTCCAGTGTTATGTGGACAGGCATGGCGTCTGTGACTGTGGCGGGCTGCTTGCTGACGGCTCTGGTGGGGTGCTGTGGATCAGGAGGGGCTGGGAAGGACTGAGTAGCACTGGTGGGTACGGGCTGCGGAGTTGCATTCAATGGGACTAAAACGGGAGGCAGGATTGGGGCTGCAACGGGCGGCAGCGGTTGAACTGGAGGCAGGATGCTGTGTCAGGGCTCCCACCGGCGGACTTGGCTGCATGGTGGCGGCCGGCGGTGCCATGCGGGTCGCAGGCGGCGGAGCCGTGTGCGGCGGGATCAGGGCAGGAGGCGGAGGCGGGGCGCAGGCGGGGAGGTGCATAGGGAACGTAGTTTGCACTGCTGACACAGAAGAGCAGCTGAACGGCGGCGCGGCTGCGGCTGTGTCTCGGACGGAGGGTTGGGTGGGCGGCGGCTTGTCGGTGAACGCTGCCGACTGGGGGTGGGGCTCTGCCGAGCACCGGGAGTTCAGGGGGTGAGCTGCGATGGTCACCGGACAGAACTGAGGCAGGAACGCAGTGGCTCGAGGCGGCACAGGAGGTGGGGGAGCTCCAGGCTGAGCGTCCCCCACCGCCTGCCCGGGGACTGGGCTGGCCGGAGCCTGCAGCGCTGGCGTGGGACTGACAGGCACGTCTCGGCACTCCGGGACCGCGGTCAGCGCTGACGTTGTGCTCCGCGCATCCGTGGAGCTGCGCGCAGGCAGCGGTGCATCGGCGCGGGCCAGCTCCGACGGCGGGCTCGCTCCGCGCCAGGCGGCTCCCGGGTTGGGAACGGGGAGCATCTGTGCTGCCGCCGGCAGCGCCGGTGTGGAGCCGAGCGGCGCAGCCCGGTCCGTCAGGACGCTGGACTGCACCGATGCCGTAACTGCAGGCACTATGGCATTTGCAGACTGGTGTGTCTGCAACGGGGTGGGAACAAAGGGAGCCGCAGCCACGGGCGTCATGGCGGCGGCGCCGGGTATTGGGGGAGGGGCTGAGGGACTCGCGGGAGCGAGGGAGGGGGGCGGGGTCGGCGTGACGCCATCAGCGAGGGGCGGGGCGGAGGCGATGACGTTGGCGGGTGGGCGTGCAGGGGCGGAGCCAAGGGGCGGGGCCACGGCAGTGACGGGCGCGGGGGCCGGGATAGCGGGGGCGGGGAGAGCGGGGGCGGGGGCAAGGGACGGGGACGGGCCAGGACCGGGGGTGGGGAAAGTGCAGATTGCGAGAGGAGGGGCGGGATTTGGGGTTACTGAGGAAGCATGAGAGACAGGAACGGTCGTAGTTACCGGGACGGGAGGGAGATTAGCAAGATTGGGTGCGGACGCGGCGGGTGGGTTTACGGGGACGGAGTTTGGGGATACGGGAGCGGAGACAGGGGGAGGAGGGGCAGGAGCAACGTGGGTCAGAAGCGTGGCGGCAGGAGTTCGGGGAAGCAGGGAGACCGGAGCTGCGGGGCCCGGGGTTACCGAAACCGCGGGGGGAGGGGCCCCGGGGGCGTGGGGGATGGTGCCCGCCGGGGCGGCGGGAGTAGCGGGAGAGGCTGCGAGGTCCGGGGAAGATGGATGGACCGGGGGAGCGAGTCCTGGGACCACTTGGGTTGGAGGCGCTGCAGCCGGGACTCGGGGTAGCAGGGGAACCGGTGCCGCGGGAATCGGGGTTGTAGAAACGGAGGGGGGAACCGCGGGGGCATGAGGGGAGGTGGCTGCTGAGGACTTGTCCACAAACAACTCAAGCAACGCGCGACATGCTGGGACTAGTTCTGCTACAGCCATATCTCGGCGGGAAATGCGGTTAAAAAGTTTAACCCCTACTTTCTCCCAAAAATCTGCGGTAAAAACTACGGAACGGTCTGCATGAGGAAAATTAAGTAAAGTCCACTCCAAAAGATTCTTTAACTCGTGCTTAGGCAGGTCATGGTGATGAGAACTTAATAAATGTTTCAACTGCTTATACAGGTCTCTCTCTTGAGCGGAATGAGTCTGTCCCATTATTAACTTTTATATTAACTTTTAACTACTAACTTTTATATTAACTTTTAACTACTAACCTCGGTTTGCCGCTGATACAGTGTAAAATTTCCGGGGTCCCACGAAAGCGCTGGCCAGGCGTCCTTTCTGGGTGGAAGACACTGTATTTCCGGTCCCCTCTCAGAGCACCGCTGTATGCGTTGCTGTGCAACGGCGTAGCAGACTCAGGACCTCCCTCCACTGAGCTACAGCTCACACACCGCCACGCAGCGTGTGGCTGTACTCGATGCCACGGCGGGGAGTGCCGCGGCGGTTCCCTCAGAGAGCTCCAGGCAGTACTGACCGGCAGTAACTGTGTGCTCGAGGGCTGTCAGAAAGTCCGTGCAAAGCTTGGCTCCCCTTACTCCACGGCTTTCTCGACAGTAAGAATATTTTAAGAGCTCCAGCCCAATACGTTGCTGAACCAACGCAAAGCTGTGCTCACGGCAAGCGAGGAAAGTAGGTAAAAGTAGGTTTAATAATTACCGTCCAGGAAAAAACGTCCCGCAACCAAAAACAGGTGAGCTGGTTCTTTAAATGACGTTGGGCGCCACTCTGCGGGGGACTCCTGGACTCTTTGTATCAGGGTGGACGCGAGGAACAAGACTCAGACGCTCTGTAAATGCTAAAAGCTACAGTTGCAGTTTATTATAAGGGAGTCTGCAAGGAGCTGCCCGGCACAGCCACGTGCAGATTAAAGAGATAAAAAGGGGGAGAGAAAGAGAGAAGAAGGAGGGTAAAGAGAGGAAGAGAAGAGGAAAAGAAAAAGAGAGCGACTTCCCGTTTGTAACACAATAAATCCACTTCCATCATGAATATTCTAATTCCTAAAAACCAATCTAATACAAAATACTAATTCTATAGCATTTACATACAGCCTATAGGAAATCTTATATTAGCATAGCATGTGACATTCTAAACTCTAAGATCTAATCTTTGGGTGCAGGTCAGTCTTTTGTGTCTTTTGGCCTTGCCCTCTGGCCAAAAGCATTGTTTAGTTAAGAGTGGATTGGCTTCGGTGAGCCATCCCATTGTATACCTGGTTATTCAGTAACTAGGGCTTGGTATCTCAAACGTGGCTTTCATTTCAATTTCATCCATGGTTTCTATATTCCCAGAATCTGAGCATTCATATTTGCAAGATTCCTCAGTTTCATCTTCTCCAACACCCTCCCTCTGAGGTTTTCATGTTCTTGCACACTTTGATACAGTCTGTGGATTAACTCAGTGCATGGTAGTTATTGCTCTGCCCAAGACCACATCGAGTCTATTTGCTCCAAGAAGCAATAGTACAGACAATTTTGGGACTCCAGAAATCAGATAAAAACAAAGTCTTGGAAATTCACAGCACGTTTCTCTATGTTTGTGCCAGCACTGTTTTTCCTTCCTGGTAGATTCTACAAATTCTACATTCATTTCTGAGGTAATTGCTGTGTGCTTTCTGGAAGTTCAATTATGTCTTACAATCCCAATGACAATTTGCCAAAGTAACCAATACTTTTATAATTAGTTCTTTAGATGATGGAGATGTTTATTTTTTATGTCTTCTTCCTATTTCCTTCATTTTCTCTTAAATCTTTTCATCATTTCAGCAATTTCTACTGTGTCACTAATGAGTTCAGATCTATATTTTTCCCCACAGGAAGATTCTAAGTGTGAAACAGATCTCTCAGGTAACAGACATTTCAATATCCTTTCTTTTGATAAGTCTCTATACAATAAGAGCTAAAATGTTGGCTTTTCCATGTATATGATATTTTGCTAATTTTATTCACTGTATGGTCTACTAGTTACATGACAGCTTGCTGATGTAGTGGTAAAGGACATATTAAAACTAAATAGCTTTGTGCTACTAAACCAATGCCTTTGCCAGTGGTTCTTAAACATTTTATTATATAGACATAACTACTTATTTTTATGTATGTGTTCATGCATATATTCCATCATATACACACAATTAAAAGCTTTATTTTGAGCTTTAAGAAAAGCGTTGAAGCTTTGACATCTAAAACCTTTTGCCAGTAGCCTTAATCAATGTTGTGTATTTTATCATCTACTAAATAGCCACAGGCACTGATCAATACAATAGCAGAACCACTTGTCATTAATCTCAATCTGTTCTAGGTCAGCATCCTTTTACTTTCAACTGAGAATTTTTAATACATATTTAAGGTATCCTTATTCTTTAGCATTGTACTTCTCTCTCTTATCCCCTGACACAGGAAAGCTTTTTTTGGTCAAGATTGTCAAGATTTTGGTTCCTTTCTTTTAGCAAATCTGTTTTCAACGCTGCAGTATTATATATTTTAAACCATAACAGTAAAATGTAGAGGGTCTGGTGTCCATTTGAATTAGCTTTCCTAATAGTTATTATGATTCCATGTATTAGAGAGCTGTGAGGATTTTTAACATTAAAATCTGTAAAATCATAAATTGGAATCATAAACTTTAGTCTCGTTTTGAAAAATACAGACATTTATTCTATTTTTTAAGTGTTTTCTAGCAGTAAGTAATGGCCCTGAACCCAAAACCACAATAATATTTAAATAGCCATCAGAATTTCTAGACTTTGTGAATAAGCTATTTTAAAGCAAGACATCAAAACTAAGAGGTCCTTGGCCTGTTTAGAGTCAGTAGGGAGAGATCTGCCTGCAGTGGAGAGGGCTTACCTTACTAAGTAGAAAAGACAGGGTAAACTGCCATATAATGGCAGTGAAACAGAATATCAAATTTCTTATCCAACCTCACAAGATCTGCTCAGTCTTTCTGTTTTGCAGTTTTTGGTACTAGCAACATGTGCTTGTATTCATCTCACATAACTTTAGCCATTAAGAAAAATTAATTAATATGATCACAGTATGGATTTCTAGGTGGAATCGATCATCCTTCAACAATGCCTCTCTCATTTCCTTTCCAGTGATTACAGAATGAGATAGCCAGAATACTTTATAAGCTTAACATTTGGATGACTAAACTTAAGGTGATTTCAAACCTTGACAAACTGTAAGTTCTCTTCACAGAGAAAAATTTTGCATGGCTTAAAGCAAATAAGTAACAGATTTTTCACATGTTAATAATACACAGAAGTTACTTTCTTGACTGTCCAAATAATTAATGTGAAATCTCATCACCAGAGATGATAAAAAACCAAACTTTTTTGAAACAGAATCATGGAATCATAAAAAAATTTGGGCGTGAGGAGGCCTGTAAAGGTAATTTAGTCCAAACTCTTCTGCAATGAGCAGAAGCATTTTAAACTAAATCATATTACACAGACCCCATCCAGAACTGAAATATTTTCAGGATGGGAGTATCCATCATTTCTCTAGGAAAGCTGTTTCAGTTTTTCACTTCCTTCAGTGTAAAAACTTTCTTTCTTATATCATAGAACATTATAACGTATTTAAATTCCTGAACTGCCTCTACAAATTGAGGGCCATCCTCTGTCATAAAGTACATACAATATTAATATCAGACTGTTTTTCCCAGAGCGTCATTACAAACCCCAAATTTTCAGAAAGAAGCTGTGACCAGCTGTGATTGGAATGATCACAGAATCATAGAATGGGTTGGGTTGGAAGTGACCTTAGTGATCCTGGGCAGGGACACTGCTCAGCACACCAGGGTGCTAAAAGACCCATCCAACCTGGCCTTGAACACTTCCAAGGTTTAAAAATTTACTTAGAGTAAGTGTAGCTAAATATCATCCACACAAAATGTTATAAAAGCCACTTTATTTTTAAAGGTTAATTAAAAATGTAATTGATTATAATAAACAAATATTTACAATTTTCTCGTAAAAAGAGCAATGATTTACCAGAACAGGAGAGCTATTTGAGTGTTTTTGCTGACAAAACAAATCCTAATGTAGGAATAGATACAAGCAATTAATCTGTCAGGATTTAACTAGCTTGAAAGTGATTAATTTTGAGTAATTGTACTCATCTAGTAGGCTTTTACTTAATTATCCTAGTAACAAAAACAAAGAACAGTTTACACAGATGTGTTTATCTGTATTGGGCTCCACTTGAATTGACTGTGACAGAAAGCTGAAGTATCAACATTTCCCATTCAGAGCTGAGAGAGATGGCTCTTTCTGCCAGATCAGCATCAGAGAGAATACTCCTGTGGGACAAGGACTCTCATTTCCCAATAAATTTGGAAAAACAATGTCAGCTGTATTGGTGCCCTGCATTTTTTGTTGTTTTGTTTTCAACCACACTGTAATTAAAAAAATTCCTCAATATATTTTTGTGACTCGAATTGTTTCTAGAAACAGAGCCCCTGAAGCTGACAGTATTTCTTCCATTTATTTTGAGTAACCATTTACTGTTATGTACAGTTCTGTATGTTCAGAAACCATCTCTGAGAATTGTTCACAAGAATATGTACAAGCATTCTCTTAATATCTTATATGCAATATAGGATCTGTGTATAACACCAGCAAACAGGCATCAGTGGTTGTAAGAACAGACCCAGAGGAAGGAAACAAAGACATCCTGGAGATGTTACAGAGCACATAACAGCAGAACCTGTCTAGTGACCCAAAACAACCTGTACAGGACATGCACTTGTCATCATCCTCACCTCAGGAACACTTCCAGCATTCTTACACCACAGGCACAGCGCCTAAGTCTATTCTGCAAGTGAAAGTTGGGGTTTTTTTGAGGGAGTGATGTAAAGTTATAGAGAGAATATAGGCATATAGAGTATGTCTATATCATTCACAGATTTCACAGCTAGCTCCAGAACTAGAATTGTTGGAGTCTTCTAAACACTGTGGTCTTTCAAAGCTAATTAACTGCTACTGAAAAGGGGAGGCAGTTAGCTTGAGAGCAACTTTCACTGACACAACCTCATCTTTTCAGATACTGAGCCTTCTAAACCATGTTATTATTGTCATTGTAATAGAATCACATACACAAGCCATGGTGTCTTTTATGGGATGGTTTTGACTAAAACACACAGGGGCTGCTCAGCTGCTGTTCTGGGTCTTCAGGGTTGCCATTCATTAAGCAAATGCCAGGTGAAGAAAGATGACAGCAATGCTTATTGGTGTTGTAATAAGAAGCTGAACAAAGGAGAGTCAGGGTCACTCTGGGTCTTGTACCATTTTCTGAAACAAGCAGTGCCACATGTCTGTGTAGGTACAGGAAAGTCATGAGTGCCCATGGTGTGAAGTTGGTGATAGAGGTAGAAGGTAAGTAAGGGAAAACATTGTGGAAAAGGCAGAGCCATGAGGTCCTCCTAAACAAGTCTGGGAATCTCAGTTTTAAACCAGAAATATCCTCTGCTTTGGCTATCAGAGCTTCCAAAGTGTTGTTTGAGTAAGTGAATATGTATTATATGCAAGATACTTGTAAATTAAATATCCTATTCACAGTATGGAACACTATTTCTCTTGTGCCTCTATCCATCTGATTACACACCCCCTCAATTTTCACAGTATACAAAAATACAGAAGACACAGGGAAGATACCATTAATGTCTATAAAAACCCCTAGATGCCAAAGAGTCAAGAAGACAGAGAGAGCATCTTCTCAGCAGTACCCAGTAGCAGAGCAAGCGGCAACAAACACATACAGAATTATGAGAAATTCCACTTTAAAATAAGGGGCCTTTCACTGTAGTGGTGGTAAAACACTGCAAGAGGCTTCTCACTTCAATAGCAGACTATCCACCGTCAGAAGTATTCTAACTCTAGCTGGCCAACCTGCTCTAGCTGACTCTGCTCTGAGCAAAGGCTGGACAATAAGATCCCCAGAAGTGCCATTCTACCTTGTTGCTCTGTGACTCCACAATGTGTCGAACATTTACACCCTGCACTGAGAACAACAGGTACTACTGATTTTCATTCCTAAATCAGACATGCCTTACCTAACTGAGGACATAATTACATTATGAATCAGGGGATTCCTGAATGGTTTATCGTCCTTCATCTTAGATTAAATTTGCTGCAAATCTTTTTTCATGCTTTGAATTAGGCTATAGGATTAAGTAGGGGAAAAAATAAAAGAAGATTGCATTAAATACTTCTTAATAAAAACAGTATTTGACTGCAATCATTTAAGGCTAATGCAGAGAAATATAATAATTAGGTAACAGAGCTGATTTAGGATCCTAGGAATAGAATGAGAACACCAGCAATTCATCTGTATGTTTAATTTTGAGTTCCAACTGATGTACAAAATGTGAGAAGATAGAAGGACCCAGTGTAGGATAAAACATATGTAATTACATCCTGAGCTTCACTGATCAGCATATGCTGTTGTACTAAAGTGCATAGTTGGAATTCACTCCTACCTTGTTTTAAAGAGAACAATCTGGCCTCAGAGAAAACACCAGAAGAACTGGTTCCTTACCACATGCCTGGGGAAACATGATCAAATAAGGAACAGATATGAATTCACATTATAAATATAGATTTTATGAAAATACTTAAGGTTAAAAGAGTAGCATGTTTGAGGTAGGATGTAAGGATTTCTAGGCAAGTGCTTCTACTGACTAGAGGCACTTTTCTAGAAACTGGATCCATTAAACTATTGCTGCCATAAAATTTTTCATTTTGTTTAACTTGCTGCACTTATATCTATCCTACATCCAAGGCATAAATTTACTTCTTTTACAGATATTACTTGTCTTTGACAGACACATTAAGCTAATACAGCAAAAGGTCTGGTCTTGAACTAGAGTGTCTTCCTAATTTTGTAAATCAGCAGTGGAAGCCTACAGCAACAGCTTGTTTTCTGGTCTCACAACCCAAAAAGCCAACTGCATCCTGGGCTGCAGCAAAGGAAATGTGTCCAGCAGGTCGAGGGAGGTGATTTTCTATCCCTACTCCATTCTCATGAGACTCCACCTAGAGTACTGCATCCAGCTCTGGAGCCTTCGACCCAGGAAAGACATGGACCTGTTGGTCTAAGGGAGAACCACAAAACAGATCAGAGGGATGAAGCACCTGTCCTGTGAGGAAAGGCTGAGAGAGATGGGTTTGTTCAGCATGGAGGAGAAGGTTCTGTGCAGACAGAGCAGCATTTCAGTGCTTAAAGGGGGCTTTAGGGGAATAATGGTGACAGACTCTTTAGCAGGGTCTGTAGCAACAGAGCAAGAGGCAATGGTTTTAAAGTAAAAGAGGGTAGATTCAAACTAACCATAAAGAACACATTTTAAAATGAGGGTGCTGAAATACTGGCACAGGTTGACCAGAAAGATAGATTTCCCATCCCTGGAAGCATTCAAGGCCAGATTACCTGGGGTTTTGAACAACCTGATCTAGTTGAAGATGCCTCTGCTAATTACCAGGGTGTTGGACTAAGTGATCTTTAAAGGTCCCTTCCAATCCAAACTGTTCTGTGAATCTATGAAGAGTGACAACACTGGCCTTGGTCTGGGAAACCTCTCTGGTTTTCACACTGCTGGTCAGCTCAGGAAACTTCTTAATTATCCATTCAATGTGAAAATACCCTGAGATATTTGATAATGGAAACCCTATTCCTTCCTACCAAGGACTAGTGAACTTGCAGGAGGCTGAAAGGATTTTCATAAACTTTAGGCATCAGACAAAGCCCATGAAATTAAATACATGAAATAAAGGCATTGTTTTGGGAAACAGAAGCCAGCATGTTAACTACTATGGAGATAACTTGGTTGCTGCTTTATGAACTGGAAGTTAAAATGGTAACTATTACAACTGAAAGAGATCAGAAGCAATGTTACTAGCATGTTATCTGCTGCTTTTTATACTTCCACTGATGATCTAGACACAAGATGGAGTGCACTCAGAAAATTTGACACTGGATTTTAGGGAGTGGTTGTCATGCTGGGTGACAGAGCCAAGATGAGTTTGAGTTAGCAATTCTCACTCATTGCAAGGTATGTGTCAGATATTGTGTATGACCAAAGTTTAGATAGAAGTCTGAAGGGAATGTCAAGTCTGTTCAACACTGATAGGCTGAACCTCGAATGCTGTGACGTATAATTCAGATAGCAATCACAAAATCCAGCTTGGGGGCTTTTACACAGATATTAAGGAACTTGTTTGGAGTTCGAGGTTTGGCTAGACAAAACCACTGCTAAACTGTTCTAAAGTGAGTAACAGTCCTGGGTTAAAATAGGGGGAAGGAATATGTGACCTACATAAGTCCCTTCCAATTCATTCTTTGATAACTGTGAAATACTGATTCAGAATACACCATTTTGTTCTCCTTGATTTTGCTTGGCTGAACAAGTGAACTGAGAAGACAGGAGGGTTGGATCCTCTGTGTAATGTAACATATTGCACACTCCTGATGTAGCAACTAGGTAAAAAAAGAAGCAGCTGTGTACTCAGAATGTCAGAATCTTCATTTACTTTTTCTTTTAACAGTAGTTCTCCAGTAGAAAAGAGAATAATTTCTAATCATAATGAAATTAATGAAAGAACACAGGACCAGAAGTGATCAGATATATTACAAGATGTTTCTTACTTGTTTTTTGTAAAAAACCAGATTGAATCAACCAATCTTTGTTATTATCATTAAGAAATCCTGGCTTTAATGATCAAATGGGTTACACAAATTAAATTCTTTGGTATTACTTTCAACTTTAAAAAAATGCAGATTTTTTTTAAAGAAACCCAAGGGATAAGAGACTAAACAGATGAATTCTTTTTAGGTATAACAAAACTTGAAAAGAGTTAATTTTCATGTCTTTGCAGATAAAAAATAAAGAGAATTTGCAGGTAAGTTTGCAGATGACATGCGTATATTTCAATTTAAAATTATGTCTATTTAACTCATCTATTAAAATTTAAAATAGATGTTAATTTTATGACAATTAATCCAAAGAAAATACTATGTATATTCTCACAGAATATGAAATATGTTAATGTATGCTTTAAATTAAAATTATTATTATTAAGTAGTCCTGCAGTTGATATGTTAGAGAGTACAAAACTAAGAGTAAAAGAAAGTCTTCTCTTGCTTCAGTTGTGGTCATATGAAGGAATAAAAAATGTCTGATACTTCTGATACAGCAAAATCTCCAGCACCATGGTTCCCTCAGAAATTTATATTCTTGAACCCAGAAACCCCGAGGAAAAAAAACAATGCTAAAGTCTGTTGTCATTGCCACAATCCATAACTCCAGCTCTTTCAATTGCAGAGTTCAGGAGTATGAATATCTCAACTCCTTTGACATACAGTTTGTGTGAGCTATAAAATACTGCTGTACCTATCCATTATGCTTCTTGATCAGATTTTTCACCTTTGCTGACGATCTTCCATGGTATGTGTAACTTTTCTCCCCTGAAATGACTGCAAAACAGGTATCAAAGTTAAGATCATTTCAGAAATAAATTTTGTCATTAAAATGAGTAAGGGTGGTTTTTCTAAAAATCTTTTTCAGTTAGAAAACAGTGAATTGTCAGAAGTAAAATTGTTGGCAAAAACAAATTAACTTGAAGAATTTTTTTTATGAACAATAATATCTCTCAGGTTTTCAGTAGAACATTTCAAAGAAAAAAAATGAATAGTCATCCCAGCCCAGTCCAAAGGCTGAGACTTCAAACTGAACAAAGTTATGACTTTATGTTGCATCTCTTAACTATCCCAGCCATCACACTCTAAGGTCGGCAGCAAAATGAATTTTTAATTATTTGTGCAAAAGTTAGGTAGGTCCCACATTAGAAAAAGAGAAAACAGTCCATGTCAAATTTGCTGACTAGTACATTCAGGCACCTTGTGAACCCTTTTTTAAAAAAAGCAAAGAGAAACATTTATCTTTTCTTCCTTAATCTTCCCTTATCCATATCACATATTCAACCCCTATTTCTTCTACTCTTTTTTTTTTTTTCTTTTGTCTAGGGGCATTCTCATCCCTTCTTTCCATAAATTTTCGGAAGTTGCATATTTCTCTGAAGTTAGCAGGGAGATGAGGAATTATGTCCAGTTTATTCACTGTTGGCATTACTTCTTCTTCCTCTTCAGCTGATCATGTGGAGTCACAGTTCATTGTTTCTAGCATGTGCATAGCAACTATACCTCAGTTTCTTCAAGGTAGCAAATATCTGCTTCTATATAAATGGTGTGTCCTAAGGATCCTATGAGACAGCACCTGAAAGGAAGTTTCTTCAAAAGGATAGTGACAACTCAGATGGTTTAAGTTCCTGCTCAGATGGAATCTGACCCAAAATTGAATTTTGATTCTAGCATCCTAAAGTTCTCATCGTGTCTCACAGAATACCTGGAATCTAAATATAAGCCTTTTACAGAAGCAAAGAAAATAGAGAGTTTTGAGAACTACTTCTAGACTTTGAAAAATTAATTCCATTGTACTAACTAAATGACCCATTCTGTCTGAGTGACCCATATACTGTTGGTATCTAGGGGTGTACAGATATAGTTACAATAAAAGTATTAGACAACACTCTCACCAGGACTAATTTTAGTTTGGAAATAAAGATAGAAGCTGAATTACTTTGGGTAGTGCCATATTTTAATCCTGCCTGGCAACTAAGCACCACCCAGCCTCTCACTCACTCCCCTCACAGTGGGATGGGGGAGAAAAGAAGAGAAAAAATGAGAAAACTCATGGGTTGAGGTAAGGACAATTTAATAAGTATAGGCATGCAAGTCCAGCAAAACAAGGACTTTGTTCACTGCCTCCCATGGGCAGGCAGGTGCTCAGCCATCCCCAGGAAAGCAGGACTCTGTCACACGTCAAAACATATTCCATCACTCCAAACATCTCCCCTTCCTTCTTCCCCCAGCTTTATATGTCAAACACGATGCCACACAATGTGGGACATCCATTTGGAGTGTTTGGGTCAGCTGTCCCAGCCTCCCTGAGGATGGCTGGGTATGCACAAGGAGTTGGGAGAAGACTTGGCCAGGACATCTGACCCCAAATTTCCAAAGGGATATCCTCACACTGGTGGGGTGGTGGGAGGGGCAGAAAGGGCTCTAACTGTCTGTAAGTGCTGCTCAGCAATAACTAAAATGTCTAAGTGCTATCAAAAATTTCCAGCACAATTGCAAAACATGGCCCATAAAAGTTACTGGGAAGAAAATTATCTCACCCAAAAACAGCACAGATGGAGGGAGTGAATTCACCATTATCATTGTTGAACAGAAGCAAAGTAATGCCATTATATGCAAAAGTACATGTAAAATGAAAAAGAGAGCAAGCATTAATGTCAGCATGAACAGAAATAAAACAAAATGGTTATTCCCTTCTATCTGCCTTTATCATTCTGCATTTGGAGCACTCTGTCCAGTTTGGATCCATTGCAATACAAAGCAGACAAACAGGATATTGGCCCGTGGAGCATTTTCAGTGTGCTGGAGCACAGGATGTAAGAGAAGACAAGCAGGTAGCTGGATTTCCTTAGTTGCAAAAAAGGTTAAAAATTTACTGATGTCTTCAACTGCATATTGGATATTTATGTAGAACAACCCAAACTCCATTTGGAAAAGTATCACACAATAAATTAATACTAAATATTAAGAAATAAAAGTCATCATGAGGGCAGCCAAATACTATAGCATATTGCCCAAAGAGATGCCAGAACCTTAATAGCTGGAGATGTTGGAAAGGCAGCAGCCTGAGAACCTGACAAACACTGAAGGTCCCCTGCTTTGAGTCAAGGGTTGGACCAGCTGATATAAGGAGTTTCTTTCAACCAAATGATTCTTTGATTCTGTCACTCACCCTTTTACTGAGGAATGTGTCCTCCTGATATGTCTCAGTATTCTTGGGGCTGCAATTCAATTCCCACCCTTGAGTCTTTATTTGGGTACCCAGGAAGACCTGCATCCATATGTTTTTTCTGCCAGCATTCACAAAGATTTGGCTCAGCTAATAAAAAGCAATATTTGCTGTCTTTGAGAAATGTATCCCTTATTTCAGTGTGACCCAGTGTAATGACTCCACAGGAAACAATAACCCACAAACAATTAGATTGGTCATTTATCTCTTTCTAATGTATGTTGTTAATCAATAAAAATTACCAACTATGCCATTACTTCTAATAACAATGTGCCCACTTTAATTACAAAAAAACTGATAGTGAACAGGATTCATTTAAAGCTGACAAATTAGGATAGGCATTCACTGTCTATGTTTATTCCCATACATTTTATCACAATGAAGACTTGTCAAAGGAGATAAGTAGATCCTCTGTAGCTGAAAATATTGAATGATTCAGCAACCCTTGACCATAAAATCTTTTTACAGTCTATAACATATTTTATAAAATCTGCAGAGACATAATATTTGAAAAAATGAAGCAGACAAAAGACCCTGAAATTGAAATTATTACTGTAATTTCCCAACAGTAGGACAGTATTAAGTGTATCTGTTAAAAATAAAATACTCTGCTTGGTTCTATCTGTAAAAGCAATTTTCAAGATCAGTAACTGTCATTGAGAACCACAAGAGATTTCATGTGTGGTCACCAAATAAAAATTTGTTGCAATTACTCAGTTTTTCTGAATTAAACTGATATTACTCTGGCCATCATGCATGTTTTACTATGACATATTAAAAAGCCCCCAACAAATAATCTTCTCATAGAAACCATATACTTCCATACTTTGGTATACATTCCATACCTAAAGATGTCCCAGACCATATCTTTATCCATTTGATTAAAATGGAATAAGAATTATCTTGCTTCTTTAAAACATTCAGTTTAAAAGAATTTATTTTGAATATGGCTGTGAATAATCTCCCATTCCATGAATTAGAGAAGAACAAATAAACAAAATCAAATTTCTGTGAAATAGTCACATTTGTCAACCATATGGGAATTCTGCATATGAACCTTATTTTGGTGGGCATGTATGGAGAATTTTTCTCCCAAGGTGGATCTCTCCTAGAGACTGGTGAGAAATAAGATTTTTATGGCACAGATTGAAACTCAATAATATAGCACTTTCCAAATTGTGCTCATTCTGCAGTCTTTATATGGCCATCTGACAAAGTGATTGACCCTTATAAAATACACCTTTGAGTACATAGAACAATGATTTAGTTACAAGAATTTTTTAGTCAATTAATGTTTACTAGGAAATTCAGCTAGGAATATTATGTTTAATTTTTGCTCAAAATAGTTCGGTTTTTTTTCTGAAACAAACTCCTTACCTCACTTTGTTTCTTGATTTCCTCTCTACAAACAAAATAATGATGTAATTGCAGGACTCAGCATGGCACCTGATAGACTGGAGGTTAAAAGCATGAGCAATGAAAGCAGAGACCTTGTATGACTGATGTTGGTGATTACTCTTGCCAGACTAATTGGCCAGACTTGTGAATGTCTCAGATTCCTCGGCTCACATCCAGGACTGACTTTTTCAATGCAGGAGCCTTGACCCTGGGAAGCATTCAGTTTGTATTTGAACTGGAGCTGAAGAAAGACTTCGTTACAAATTCTGATTATAAGTGGTTACAAAAGGCTTTTTCCTTGATCTAAAGTGTGGTGATCAGCATGCCATCTTTTGATTTGGAAAGGAAGGTATCTTTGTGCAGAAGGTTAATTAGAATTGAATACTTATACATTATTCCAACCATGCTTAGCTAAGAAAGTTACCAGTTGGGAAAGTTCCTATTTTAGAAAAAAGCTAACAGCAACTGTGGTTCTAATTTGTCACAGAAACAGAAATGCAGAAACACATAATGTATTGATCTAACAATCAAGACAAAAAAGTAATAATTGGTCAGAAAAAATTGACATAGGTAAAATTTTTGTCTTAGGATGCAATTGACTTTCACTTACAGACCATCTTTACAAGAGTCAGGTATGGATAACAGGTTTGATTTTTATGTAGAAAGGTTTCAAATAACAGTGTTTTGCTCACAGAAATGATATTTGATTACCAGAGTTAGGTAAGGAAGTAGTTTTGTAGGGGTTAAGATAAGGCTGAAATAAATTTAGGAAATTTTCTCCAAATAAACAAGTATTCAGCTATCTAAAATATTTTTAATGGCACTAATGGTAAGTAGTGCTTGCCCTGCCTGCCCCAGACCATCCATTAGTGTGGACTTGAGTGAGCTACCCCATAAGATCCTTAACATACCAAATAATCCATATGAATATACAGGACTGACAGGTAAATAAACATCACCTGACCTTAAATGTATTTCTTATTCTCTTTCCTACAGATTCATGCCATTTGTATTGATTTTTTTTCAAAAGTAACAGCCCCAGCATATCACTCTCCAGTGTACTACCTTTATTCATTTACAAGCCCATAATATTTTTCCTAATGATTTAAATATTTGGAGAAAGAAAATTAGTTCATTTTGACAGATGTTTAGTAACACATAATTTTGGATGCACAGTGGTGGCAGTAAGGGGTTTTTTTGTTCATAAAAATCTTCAAACTAGTTCAGTCAGTGATATGTATGTATATGTATATGTATGTATATGTATATGTATATGTATATGTATATGTATATGTATATGTATATGTATATGTATATGTATATGTATATGTATATGTATATGTATATGTATATGTAATGCAGATACATAGAGAATCTGAAGTTTCTTCCCCTACTAAATCCTCTAAATCAACTAAGCTGTAGCAAAAGGGGTGTAAGCATATCTGTGATCTCCAGCAGCCAGATGCTGCATATAAATACGTCTCAAAGTCCAGAAATCATAGAGAAAGGATATTGATTTCATGCCATCTTATAGCAGACTTGCAAAGACCAGATAGCAGGTCTGAATTCCCCACTCTTTCAGGGGTTTAGATTTTCATAGCAAATAGAACTGTTAACCACTTACAACTTCAATCACTTCATGGCAGATATTCTGAAAAAAATTTACATCTTTAATTCCTAATCTTGTCCGATGCTCCAATTTTTTCAGTTTATAGAATTTGTCTTGTTTGCATAAAACAAGGCAAAAAAGAAAAGCATGTTCAATTATTGAATAAAAAATTGCATTGACACCAAAGGATATGAATTTGTCTTTCATGGCAAGCATCACCTCAACCTTCCTTTTAAACACTTCACAGTTAAAATAAGTAACAGAGACTTAGCTTCAGTATATTGGTTTGTTTTTTGGGATTTTTAAAGGAACACATGATTCAATATTTTCTTGTTAATGTGGAAAATGCCCTGAAGAGCCCAAATCCCACAGAAGTGCCCTGGAAGCAGACCCACCCCTGTGTCTGCATTGCTGCTGCTAAGCAACAAGAGCAAAAAAACCAACACAAGTCAGTTCTCATTTAAAGAAGTGATGCTAATTTCATTCTTGCTTCAGAAAGAGAAAGGAAATTAATACAAAGTGAGCAAAAAACCCACAAGGTTTTTTCATACTATCTTTCTGATAAGAAAGTAGGTTTTTTATTAACAACTTTTCTGAGCAAAAGTCAAGAAAGATTTGTTGCTAAAATTAGCACATGGGTTAGCAGTTTACATGATGATTAATACAATGAAGTCTAAATCAGTGATCAGGCTGAAATATTGCTCTATCTACCTGTTCCCTGCAGAAAAGCAAGTGTGAACTTCCACCAAAGAGTTCAATCACTCTTTCGAGAAAATCAAAGCTGATGTAGAAGTTTAAATGCAGTGAAAAAGGAAAAAAACAGTGCCCAACACAAAATATAAGAAGACTGTAAATACCACATTGCTCTTAGGCAGCTTTCTCCCATACCTAATTTATAATATAAAACAATACTTTTTGTTTTCTGCGACTCAGTGACAAACTGTGTCTTAGTGTAAGTATCCCTGCTCTTGAGTAATGTCTGCTTTGCTTTATGACCTTTTTGCCCTGTGAATTTTTGCAAACAATTGTCACAGATTCAGTATTTGGAGCTCTATTGTCTGCTTGGACTCTATCATAAAACAGATCACTTATAAAAGAAATGTATACACTATCCTATACCACTGGCTAGGCTCACAAAGGCTGTGAGAGCTGTTTTGAAGTTAGGCTGCAGAAAAAGGTATGTAATGAAATGCTACATTCCTTAAAGATAAATACCTGTTTCACCTCATGCAAAGTGCCCCTGCAGAGCAGACAGCAAAATAACAAACACCTGTCAATTCTTTGGGTATCAAAAACTAATGGATACCCTGTGGTTCCTGATAAACTCAAAGACAGATTGGACTCTGTCTGGCAGCTTCTACATGAACGGTGTAAAAGAAACTCTTCTGAGATAGATTATTCCAAAATATTTTAGTGTGGAATTTATTTTAGACAAAGTAATTGTAGCAGTATGGTCAGTGGGCTTAGACAAAAACTTGCATTTCAGGTCTCTTTCTGGAGAAGAATATGTAAATCATTATATTAAAGTAATCCAATCTTTGAAAAAAAAAAAGCCCTAAAGAAATTAAATTCCAAAACTGGAGGCAAAACCAATGGTATGGTACACCAGGCCCCTATGCAACAGGTGGAATCAGGTTAAATTTCTTTCTTGCCTTGATTACATTGTCAGGAGGACCTAAGAGAGCCATCATATTCCATCTGGGATTAGAGGAAATATCCTTGAAGCAACCTGTAAGCAACACTTAATTAAGAGACTCATTTGGGCTGTACCTTACTGGCCTACTGATCTTTATATCCTACTTGGGTGGCATCCAAAAGACTTGAAGTAGGAAAGAAGCCTAAACAGTACTGAGAAGTGTTGGTGGTAGGGAAGAGGAAGTGATTGTTCTTTGTCCTAGGATGAAAAAAATTCAAGAAAAGGAAAATACCGAGCAAAAATATACATGGCAGCTCATTATTAGTTTGTCTGAGTTATTGTCAGACATGGAGGGAAAAAAAGACAGTTCTCACAATTTGGAGAAGAGAGGAAGAGGCAAATGCAAATCCCAAATTCCCTTTATTAATCTCTCAATTACAGTTCCTTTTTTATGTAATTAATTAGACTGGCTCATATATATTTAAATTTTAGTGTTATTTAGTGAAACCAGGAATCGATACTTGTGTTCTTGGAAACTGAAGATGAGTTTTATTTCTGTGCTGCCCTAAAGGCACAATCTCACATGTGTGATTCAGTAAGACTTCCATGTGACATTGTCAATGTACACTTGATTTTCTATAATGATGCATCTACTTTTTCCTAGTGTAAGAGCCGACTAGGTCAATTTGAAATGCATGCTATAATGCATGCAAGCTTCAAAACAAGCATTTCATTGATTTTTCAGAGGTTTATTGTGGTCTTTCTGGTAGGAGATGTTGGTTTTTTTTCAGTATATAGAATTCATTATCTTCTCTACATATATAGCTCCCATTATCACAAGAATCTTCAAACATCCTAAAATTACAGTGCCACTGACTTTATAAACTCCTCTGTGAGAAAGCAATGTCTTCACAACATTTAACAGATGGAAGACAGATTCAAATCAGTGGAGATGAAAGGAGTTGAATTCCTGTCAAAACTAGAGAAATACTGCTTGGATATTTTGAAAATATTCACCAGGGGACAAGACCTGGGACTAGAAGACCATCTGTAACAAGATTCACAAAGAATTATATACATGGTGACATTCAACATCCACAGTAAGTGTCAATTACCTGACTAGAGAGACACTTGGATAACTAAAGTTTCCAATAGCATTTTCTTCTAGGGTTTGCTGTTTGATATTTGTGAAGTTCAGACCCCAAAAAGAAACCCAAAAAAGCAACCCTGCCTGGCAAGATTTTTGTTTGTCTCTAAAGTAGTAGATATCTGAAAATCATTTGAGTATCATCGGGGTCTTTCAAACGTCCCTTTGTCAAGTCACAGTGTGGGTGTTGTACAGGCAGCCTATGCAGTTATGAAGGTAACTGTTTTGATCTGACAAATTCAAATGGATAAAAGATGGAATGTCATGACATCTGAGGTGATTTGAGAGTCTCTAAAATTTTCTTCTTATAAGAAGCTTCCATGAGTTGAGATAGCAAAGGAATATATGTGATTATCAAAGTATTTTTTCAAATCTCAGTGGAGAAAAACCTACTTCTATAGACTTACTTGAAAATACTCCACCAGTTCTTTTAAAAAAAAATTTTGTTTTATATCCATGAGCTAAACAAATCCAATAAAAATGTAAGGCTTTTTTTTTATCATCAATACCGAGAAAGAAACATAAGGTGATGTGCTTTGGGGGTGTTTACTACCTGATTTCATTGAGAACCTTAAGTACAGGTGACCTTCCCATATTCTGAAAGGAAACAAGTAATGAGTAATATGAGGAGGTGTCTCAACCCTACCTCAGGCCACACTTTAAAAGAGCCTAATGGTCTGACCAATGTAGACTTCTTCCTGAGATACCTGCCAAACACGCCAAGTGTAGATGAAGTAACCAGGAGAGGAACAGAAGATGAACTGAATAAACAGAATGAACAGAAGGCTGGTGCTGACTGAAGGTAAGACTCTGCTATGCCTAGGGGAAATGTCTTTTAGTACTTTGAGATCTACTGGGCTTCTGAAAGAGAGAGAAGGTTCATCCAAACTCCTCGTCAGGATGGAAATCTCAGTCACAAGTTCACCAAAGAGACTGCTCAGAAGTCACACTAAAGGACCTAGAAATCACCCCTTGGATGTGCAACATTTTTAGTGATAAAGAATTAGGGAATGGTTTGCCAGGTTCTTTGAAGAATAAGGAAGATGCTGAAAGGGATTAGATATACATGTCTTTGCTCCTTTAGATCTGATTAATTTCAGATCATCGGTTCCATAAATCAATTGCCTCACCAGGGTTGCTGACCAGAAAAAAAGTCATATCTGGTTACCAAAAAATCCTTTAGTATTACTGTTGTGTAGACAAGTAAATCTTTGACTTCACCAGATGCCTACTTTGTTTCCTGCTTCTACTAGATTTTCCTCTTTGGACAGAACTCCCACAATAGCATACACCAAGAAATATTTTTCTAAGATTGACAAACAGTCCAACACCATTAATATTAACTCTTATGGACAGACTCTGTCTTGAAAAAATTCAATGAGGACAGTAAACACTACAGAATTGTCTCAAAAATGTCAGTTTCATTAAGAGCTGCAATATCACGAAAGTGCATAATCTAAATGCATAATCTAATGCATCAACTCTTTGCAGAATTATTTCATATTCCTATGAAAATGAGACTCAGAAATATATTCCTCTTTTTATTTTCAAACTTTGGTGACTATAGTGATATAAAGCAAACAAACAAACATCAGTAATTGCATGTGATGGACAAAGCTTTCCTTCAGCTTCATACTTCAAGTAGCAACACATGTAGAGAAGAATAGGAAAATCTTGTGTAACCCCCCAGAACTGCTTAGTCATGGGAAGTATACAGTGCTTTGACAATACCTTTTACTCAAGAAAGAGAAGGAAATATATGTGCCATTTTCCTATATGAATTTTTGACTCAGTTTCTGTGTATTATCTAGTGATGTGGCTTGTATGTGTAGTTGTATACTTGTCAAAACTATTTGTCTGCTGCATGTTGTGTTTTTACACTCCTGTTTCCTGTACAGTGCAGCCCCAGTAGCTGATCTAAAAAAATATGCTGCACATCATTCTGAGTGATTAGAAGAGTTGATTGGGCTAACAGAAAAATATTTCCATCAATATGTAATGGCACAATATGTATTTTCTTGGTTTTTAAAATCCTTTCACTTATTTACTTATTCTTATAAGTAAATTCTTATTCTTATATTACTCGACAAATAGAAGCTCTGGAAAGATATAAGTTTGTTTAGAAAAAAATTATATCTTTATCTTTTAGTTTATAATAATATTTATATCTCTTAGGTTAATAAGAGACATATATAATGGGACATCAAAATTTAAGCATGTCTCTGCAGTTATACCTATCTTCCCTATTTTCCTGTTTATAGTACTTTAACAGACCAGAAAATATGAAAAGTCAAGTTAATAAATTTTATGGAAATTCCCATTTTCATTCCCAAGCAATTAAAAAAAAAATTGTTATTCTTCCTTTCTGGAGCAGAAATAACACTCCCCTGAAAATTCAGTGGAAATATTTTAAATATCTGCCTGGAATTATTGAGAGATCTTAGTTTGGAAGCATAGGTTCTATTCATATTTTCAACATAAGTCAGCAATGGGCTCCTGCAGCAAAGAAGCCCAACTGTGGTTTTGCAAGACTGTAAATATCAGGCCAAGGAAACTGTTTATTCCTCTCTACTTATCTCTCATGAAACCTCACCAAACACTGTGTCCATTCATAGGCTCCACAGTACAAGGGGGCATGGATGCATTGGAGAAAGTCTAGAAGACGGACTTTAAAATGGTTACAGGGCTGGAACTTGTGGTATACAGCTCAAAGACAACAAGCTCTCTTCAGTCCAGTCTTAAAAATAGGAGAGTTAGGGACTATATTAATGCTTTCAAATAATGGAAGACATTGGTCTGAAACAAAAAGCAGAGGTCAGAAATGTACTTTAGAAGTATGTGAGACAATGGGCATAGCTTGGAATATGGGAAACTGACTTGATAAGAAAATAAAGCATTCACTGTGAGTATAATTAAACACTGGACTAGTTGCTCAGAAAGCTGAGAAATATCTATCCTTGCAGACACAAAATATTTCACTGTATAGGGCCCTGAGCAACTTTGCTTACCTAGAATTTCTCTGATCAGGAGGTTGAAGTAGATGACCTCTTGAAGTCCCTTCCAAAATACTTGATTTAATGGTCCTAGGATTATATAGAATACATTGCACAAATTCTTGTAATATTGTTAATATTTTAACAAAGCTGGTGGTTAAACAAGCAACTTCTACCTGTAAAATAAAGCTTTCCCATACAATCATTCAGGTTTCTCATTTTGTTTCAGCAATATTTTGAATACCAAAATTCCTCCTCAAAACAACACAGTAGGACAGATACTTTTGATTCATCAACTCTGTGTTGTTTTAAAGGACAGTGTTGCAATATTCACTGGGAATGAGCTTCTGCCACATGTCTGTAATACTGGAGGATTGTTTTAGCTTCCTGGACATGACCTCGAACCTGAGCAGTGCAGACTCTGTTCCTGGAGGAATGCCAGCTCAACCAGCCAGATGTGCTGGCCAGCAGGTGGGCAAGCTCAAAGCACCTTCTCCTTTGAAGCCTCCTGGGTCCAAGAGCAGAGACAGAGCAGCTCCTCAGGATTCTCACAGTGCAGCCAAGGACTTGGCACAAGTTTAAGCACAGCTGACCACACCATCTTTTTTGAAGAGTGAATCATGTCAAGGAAGGTGTGAGCTCTGGCTCATCAGGGGAGATATGGCAAAGAGAGGGGAAATACCCTAACACTACAAATTGTTGTTTGGTCTCTGTTTAAAAGCACAGCTTTAAAGAAAAGTTCTTCTGAATCATATATTTGCATTTAGATTCTAGAAACGTGTTATATAATTTAGGTAAATTTGCTGCAGTTCTTGTAAAATTCTCTCCTGTTAAAGACATCCAAGACAGCTCTAAATTAATTTTTCCATTTATCTAACAGTAGATAGATTTCCCTTCCCAAATTATCTTTCAGTAAAGAAATATATTTCTTTATCAATGTATTTCCTGCTGCATAAAGACAGACACAGAGAGTGATGGAGCAAAGTCTTGTGCTGGGACTAGAGGTAGAGAGGTGGCTCACATCTGCCCAAATTTTATATTTATTCCTGAAAAAATTTTCAAATCTATCTGAATAAAGTTTACACAGCAGAAAATTTTAGAAGTCCAGGATGAGGAGTAGCATTCTGTTGAGGAACACACAAGAAATTTTCAGAGCAGCAACTTTTCCAGGTGTGACAGCTTAGCTTCATATACTCTGTAATTTTGAAAAAAATTCAAAACAAGGGTTGCATGGGTATCCATAACCAGGCTGGAACTGGGAACCAGTCCATGTTGTATGACAGCATGTCAGCATTTCCAGTCAGACTGCTGTTGGTTGGATTGCTTGTAGTGAGGTAGCCAAGAGTGTAAATATGTTCCTAGATTTTTCCATTGTGTGAACTCACAAGGGAATATCTTTCAGGGGAAAAAAATAATTTAAATATTTAATTGTCTTTGACATTTTCATATATCTGAATGCCTAAACTTACCCTCTTACATTAGGGTATGATAATTATTTCCTACCAGTGACAAATTCTCTCTCAAGCAAGGTGCCTTTAAGACTATATACATTGTTTTGTTTGCAATTCAGTTTTTCTAATAAATTCTCTGAATTTTTACACTTGTCAGAAACTCAACAATGTTATTTTGTTGTTGTTGTTGTTTGTGTTTAAGTCACAACATATTTGATGCTTTCAAAAGTATTTTAAAAATGGTTTGGTACCCAAGCTGCCGTGCAGATAAATCAGTAGTTGCAGTGCATGGGTCATAGCACTTTTCCTGAACCATAAAAATGGGATTTTAACCAAGAGTGCTAAACATCACAAGCCATTTATTCTGTGTTCACAGTACAGTTGAAAGAAACGTGACTATGTTGCCTAATAGCTAAATTCCAAAGAGCAAGTTTTATTCTAGAATGCTGACAATAGAATCATGGCTTGATTATGCTGGCTTTAAAGGCCATTAAAGCACTTGTGAGGGAGCAAAAGGAAAAGGGTAATATCATACTATGTCTTGAATTTCGACATGCTAAGACAATGTCAGACTATGAAAAATAATTGCTAGATCCAGGTTTGTGAAGAGATTTTCATTTATTTCATTTATTGTGAAGAGATTTTCAAATGAAGATTTTCATTTAAAGGTATTGCAAACTTGATTTCTGCTATGTCCTGTTTAAACAAAAGTCTGTATTCAGAATTTTGACAACCCTGAGCAGACAGAGGTCACCATTCATTTTATTACAGAAGGGATGTTGTAATGATGTCTCAATTAAACAATAACCACCAGAGGACTAAGTAGTTTAAGGACTGTGACTACTTGCCCCTGACTGCCCAGGACACCAAGATCTGCCTTCCTTACACTGTAGGCAGCTGATCATGAGTAGCTGGATGCCCTGAATATCCTATATAATCTCATAGTGCTGTCCCAAGACCAAAATCAGGTGCACAAATCATCTGTGAGATGCTTTCCAGAGTGGTCCAACCTGCCAACTGTGTTACAGTTTTGAAACAGTCTGTGACTGGTCTCTATGTTGGGCAATGCAAGAAGGATGTCAGGATCAAGCTGACTCTTCCCTCTGGCTTGACCTTACAGACCAGGACAGATGTTGTCCATGTAAGTGTGGTGGTTAGAGCAGAATAGCTCTAAAACCCAGCATCTGCTAAGGCTTACACTAGGACAGCCTGCCACTGGCACCTTGTTTAATCAACTCCTGCATCTGTCTCATCCATCTGTCTGCTCTTCAGAGCATTGATAAAGCCTGTGGGAAGAGCTTGGCCACTACCACAGGTTCAAGCCTAGGGTTAACACAACAGTTCTGTTTCTCTCAGGGAGAAATATACTCTATTACAAAGTTTTCTGCTGAGTTCTGTCTATATGCCAAGTTGACCAAGCATAGTAACTTCCCGGAGTTCATACAACTGGGCTATGGTTTAGCCACTAACAATTCAGGTTTGGTTAGACCTGAAGATCAGAGAATCACAGAATGATAAGGTTGAAAGGGACCACAGTATGTCATCTGGTCCAACCTCCCTGCTCAAGCAGGGCCATTCCAGAGCACATGGCACAGGATTGTGTCCAGACAATTCTTGAATATCTCCAGTGAAGGAGACTCCACAACATCTCTGGGCAACCTGTTCCAGTGCTCAGCCACCTGCACAGTAAACAAGTCCTTCCTCATATTCAGGTGGGTCTTGCTGTACATCTCTTGTCCTATTTCTGGCACTGCTGAGAAGAGCCTGGGTCCATCCTCTTGGCACCCTCCCTTCAGATACTGATAGAAATTTATGAGGTGTCCTCTCAGTCATCTTTCCTCAAGGCTGAATAGGTTCAGTTTCTCTCACTCTTCCCTCACAAGAGAGATGCTCTGGTGTCTTGTCATAACTTCATAACTTGTCACAACTTCATAGCCCTCTGCTGGACTTGCTCCATGTCTCTCTTGTACTGGGGAGCCCAGAACTGGACACAGCACTCCAGATTGGCCTCAGCAGAGACGAGCAGAGGCGCAGGATCACCTTCACCAACTTGCTGGCAATGCTCTTCCCAATGCACCCCAGGATACCACTGATCTTCTTGGCCACAAGGACACACTGCTGACTCATGGACAGTTGTTTTTCCACCAGGATCCCCAGGTCCTTCTCTACAGAGCAGTTTTCCAGAAGGTCGATTCCCAGCCTATGTTGGTGTCTGAAGTTATTCCTTCCCAGGGACACAACCCTGAATTTTCCCTTTGTTTTTTGTTTTTTTGTTTTTTTTTTTTTTTTTCCGGATAATCCTGTTCTGCCCATTTCACCACACTGTTGAAGTTCTTTGGAAAACCCTCACAGCATTCTGGGGTATAAATTCCCCTGCCAGCTTTCTACCATCATCAAACTTGTTGAGAAGGCACTGCACCACCTCATTCGATTCAGATCCTGAATTTTTAATGATCAGTACACCAACTGAGCCTAAAAACCTGCATTTGGAACACTCCAGTCAATGTAATATCAAGAAACAGTGACAGGGATAACCTTCTTGAGGGCCTTCAGAAATATCATCCAAGCTGAGACAAGCTGTTCCTAGATTATATGTTAGCTCTCCTCCTTCTGCTGTGGCTACTTACCTCTCTCTCACACACACACACACACACACACTCCTGTCAGTGTAACCTGATCCATTAATTATTGGTATACAACTGCCCTCCCCATGTACAGCAGTGATGACATTATTTAGAAAGGAAAGTTTCAGCAATAGTCTTGGCTGAGATAAACATTGTTATGCCAGATCAGTTCACCAAAACCTTATTCTTATCCTAAGTCTTCATTTCAGCATATTTTAGGCAATTATGAATTACAGAAGAGATTCAAAATATTTCAAACTTTTTTGTCTCTCTGATCTGTGTCAGTAAAGAATTTACATTTTATTTAACTGCTCCTTCATCTCCTATATCCTCAAGTCAGGACAGGAGAAAATGGCCCTAAGCTGGGTGAGGGGAGGTTTAGACTGGTTGTGAAGAAAAAATTCTTCACCAAAGGGGTTATCAAGCACTGGAATAGGCTAGCCAGAGAAGTGGTTGAGTCACCAGCCATGGAGGAATTTAGAAGATATAGAGATGTGATGCTTAGGGAAATGGTTTAGTGCTGGACTTGGCTCTACCAGGTTAATGCTTGGTCTTTTCTAACCTAAATGTTTCTGTGATCCTGAGTTCTCTGTGCCACAAAGTCTTTGATCTGGCTTTGTATCAGTGGAACTTCATTGTGAAAGCCTGGACCTCTCCATCTTTTAAAAAGAAGTGGAGTAAGGTCCAGAATATGGTTACATGCCATGTGCAGACTCCCTGTGCACATGCCATCCATGTGCCTATACACACAACACTTCAAGCAGCAGCTGAAAATTAGGCTAAATTGACTGGGTGATGAACCATTTTTTTTTTCTTCATGACACCTGGAAAATAATTAGTCACCTGTGGTACCACAGAAGAAGCATAAACACCAGATGTTTACACCATTGAATACCTTAATATTGTTATGAAATGTTTAATAAAATAAGTAAGAGTGCAATTTCCCTTAAAATCTTCAGTTAATTGCATTTACTATTGTTTTAGAAAAACAGGTTTTTGTTTTCATAACTGTAGGATTGCTTGGAATTAATATGCACAGATGCACTGGCTGATTTGCATCATTAAGTCTTGAAAAGACTATTAACATTTTATATCTTCCTATCTATTCTTATTATATTTCTCAGTAAGAAAAATTTGCTATTTGCTATTAATGGATGAAGTATCTCAGCAAGATTATGGAAGTAACTTTGAAACTCTAGAATAAAATTAAAATATGTAAATTCTAATAGTCAACAGGATATCAGAAAATAATTCCATAGAGGCTGCCATATAACATATGAAAACAAATTTTGCAGGTAAAGTGAAAACTTTGGGGTGCATACCCTGCAACTTATAAAGACATTTAGTATAATTTTCAGCTGAACAGTAAATGTATAGATTGACTCACCATAATGGAGTGAGTTTTTTCCTCAGTATTGATATAATGAATTCAACAATTCAGTCCTGAATCCAAAGCTAGATTCAGGTTTTTTCTTGAATTCCTTGCAATGTGTTGGTGAAGAAAATCACATTCACCACTCTGTGAGGAGAGTCTCTCCACATCCTCTGTTACTGCATGAGGTAAGAGGGGGAAAAAAGCAGCATATTCCAAGGTCAATACTAAAATTAGTATAGTCTAATGGAAATGTTTTAAAATGAGAACCATGTTTACTCAGTAATTAAGAAAATACAGTTTTAAAAGAAAATTTATTTTGTGAACACCTTCAAATAGTTTAGGAGATCTTCATATTCAAAAAGCTTTTTAGCATATTAATATTTTCCCTGGAATTTAAGGGAATATGGCCCTGTAGATTTTTTACTAGGATTGTACCCCTCCAGAAAAATTCACCCTTTAAAGACAGATCCTAAAAAATGCTATGACATCTCAAGCCACAGACAAGTACTGAGGATGCAGTAAATATGCTTCTACTGGGTTTTAATTTAAAGATTAACTGCTGCTACTTTGATTTTTTGGAAAACTGGGGCTTTACTTCACATTTTCTACAGTGCTGGTAGACAAATATACTCAGGGAGTAAATTTTTGATCACCTTGCTTTATAATTTCCCTTTGTAAAGACTGCATTTTCCTGTTTCACAGAAAATGCTGGTTTAGAACAACATACCTGCAAATGATTCCCAAAATGCAACATCTCAGTGTTAAGATACTGGTTTTCTTTACAGCTGCAATAACACAGAAATAACTATATTATAGAAATAACTACATTATAGAAATGACTATATTATAGAAATGGAATAACAGTCTATTGCTTGCTTTTGCTTTATGGACAGCAATTCAGTGACTGCATAGGTTCATTTTGTGGCTGTTCAGCACAGTAGGTTAGATGAAGCATTAGCAGTTTAAAATAGACATGTACACTTTCCATTTCAATGCAGCCCAAAGACTTTTCCTGTCTTGCTGGCTGGCATCATTATGCAATCAAAAAAACCACTCAACATTAACCTCCTTGTAAGTTTTGTTTTGGCTCAAGGACATGTTGAGTGGCCAAACCTTGATCCTGTGCCAAATAAAATCAAAATTTCCTTTGATTTCAATGGCATAGGCACAGATCTTAATGAAACAACAGGATCTGCCAAGTAAATTACAACAAGAACAAGTAGGGACACATTTGTGAGAATACAAATATCTACTGTGCTGTACTTTGTTTTGAAGGTATGCTACTCACAAAATATAATGACCTTACACAGACAAATTGGCCCACTGTTTTGTTTGAAGAGTAGAAAAATGCTTTTTTAGTTGCTCTAAATATATTGATCACCTATTCAATGGTTTGTATTCACTGCTTCTGTGTGTGTTCAATCCACAAACAGAAGCAGTCATTTCACCTTTCATAAACATTGCCTTCCCACTGCAAATAAGAATGGAGTAATTAATTCTAATTATTTTTTTATTCTGAATGTCTTGGGGAGTAAGGATTAGAAATTTTAACAGGTTTTTTTAAGAAGTAAAAAACTAAAGCTCTTGTTTTGTAGAGATTGTGAATATTCACAATTTGCACAGTCGTAGTTAGTTTTACTCTCCACTGATTAAAGAAACTAACACAGCAAGAACTCTACATTGTGCAATCAAAGACTCCTTTATTTTTTTTTTTTTTAAATGTTATAGCAATTATTCAGGCTTTTAAGTTTTGGATCTCTTTTCCAGGGAGTATTCAGGCAAGCAAAGCATGATTGTGCTAATGGTTAAAGACAAAATAAAAAGAACGAGAATACAGACAAGTCAGGAAAGAAGAAGGAACAAGAAACATCACTTGCCTCACAAAAATTTTTTAAAGGTGATATTTTAGAAATTGCTCTGTTTAGTTAGAATAGCATCATTGTTCACTTCACTTTTCCTTTCCCTTAAACCTTCAGCTCAACTGGTGCTCTGTTCTTGCTGTGATGCTTTTGCTCCCTGCAAGAGCAAAGCCAGCTGGAGTTCCCTTCCTCTTCACCAGTCACCAGTTACTGTTTGCCACTGCCTGAAAAAGAGATGAGAAGTGGAAATTCAGTCTTTCCATTACACTAACAACCCAAAATTCAGGAATCAACCAAAGGGAACCACTTCACTTTTTGGAAAGCACCTGGAGATCTGTCCTTGCAAACAGGGCCCTAGAGGATGGCTCTAGCCACTGGCTAATTCTCTGCAAACTGAGCTTCACCTTCGGTTTGGTACATAGGCTCCCTTAAGTTTCAAAAAAACATGATTCATTTCTTCAGGCTGCTTAGTTTTCTGAAGATTGGGCCCTCAGTAAATGTAAGGTAATTATAATTATAATGAAATGAATGCAATAAATGTTGCTATAATACAGTGTTAAGTGACAGATAATTGCTGAGTACTATAGATACACTTTTGGCTTTAATTAGAGAGAAGCAACCATCTCATTTATTCTACTTAAATCAGAGATGTAATTTTTGAAGTTAGCATCAAAGACCTCATGATTTAACCTTACCAAGTACACTACTAATAATAATTTTAAGTGTACTTACATTAAGCAATAATAGTGGCTTTTCATTTTATTAAAGGGTAATAATTTGGTCTTTGGGTAGATAAACCAGTGGAAGGAAGGCCAAAGTAGTGAACTTTAGAGTAACACAATATTATTATTAATCTTCTGCTACAGCAACCATCATTGAAACTGATGCTATTGAGCAAAAAAAAAAGCTGTGCCTGAAGAGTTTTAAAACAAATATTTTTGAGGCTTAAGAGACTAGGAGTTGAGGTCTCAGGGAAGATTTCAATAAGCAGTACTAAATCATCCTGATCTGTTCAAACAAGGCACTGCTACTGCAATTAGCAGGTACTAAAATGAATGGAATAATTTTATGAAGTCAGAGCAAGTTTCTAAGCAAATAAACTAAGCACTGCTTATTTCAGCTTTTCTGGGATACAAAAAGAAGAAGGAAAACTTTTCCCAGTTTTTTAAATGGTATTTTGAAAATAATGGCATTATTTCTCTCCTTACTCATTAGAAAAGGCAGTGGAGATATAAAGATCTTTATAATATTAACTGGCATTTGCTAACTTTGTGTTATACTATAATATTGCTTCTTCTGGTAAATCTGATTTGAAATCTCTGAAGCAATGGAGGTTCCATTAGGTAAAACATGTAACAATGTACTAGACCTCACTCTTCTCCATTAGTAATGATGAATACTCATTTGTTTCATATGGTATTCTTCTTTTTGGAAATACATTTATTAGCACTCTCTTGTCACACTGGAAATATTTATTTTAGTTATATCAGTCTTGTAATTGCACCTATATTTTCATTTAAAGTAGAACAGAAATAAAACTTTACAATTAATTGTGATTATTGCAAAGGTCACTGCAGATGATTAAGACCTTCAAATGTACAATTTTACAAATTTAACAATTTTCTTCTTGAAGAGTTT
This sequence comes from Oenanthe melanoleuca, assembly GCF_029582105.1. Taxonomy (NCBI): domain Eukaryota; kingdom Metazoa; phylum Chordata; class Aves; order Passeriformes; family Muscicapidae; genus Oenanthe; species Oenanthe melanoleuca. Next base: position 27,882,834 of record NC_079335.1, read on the forward strand.
CATAGCACAGTGCTCAGATGTGTGCTCCTTTGGGGTACTATGATCACAAACTTAAATAGGTATCTACACCTTACTATTTCAGAAAGCCTAAAAGTTTTCTAGAAAACAGCAGTGACTTGAAAAGGATCACTACTAGCAACATTCATTACCATTTTGTGAATCAGATGCAAAAAATCCAAATGGCTGAAATAATGAGACCCAGCACCAAACAATGAGATCCAAATTTCTGTAAAATAATGGAAAAATGTATAGTTTTATTTTATTTTGATTGCTTTTTCCTTTAAAGTAAATGTTTCAATCTGGTAAACATCCTTCATTCCATCTTGAAAACAGAGCATTATTTTAGAATTTTTTTTTTTTTTATGAACTAAAGGTGCAGGACAAAAAAGAACTTCCTGGTATTGGAACTCTAGGAAACAATGAAGCAGTTTGGGCAAGACAAAAAGATTTCTGTAGAAGCTTCTATAGAATTCTTTAATTTCTCAGAAGTGCACTCTTATCTCAGAATAAGCGCATCTACTTTCCGGAAACACAAAACCAAAAAAAAAAAAAAAAAGTTGCAAGACAGGGGTCAACCAAGCCAGACTCTTTTCTCCCCTGAGACAGAATGGAGGTGGCACATACCTCTGTTATCACAGAATCATAAAATCATTTAGGTTGGAAAAGACCATTAAGATCACTGAGTCCAGGAGAAAAAAACCTGCACAAAGGCACAGCCAACCCAGCTGAGCTGGCCACACAGTTATACAGAGCCCCAAGGATTGTGGAAAGGTGCTTCTCTATAGTTGCTTATCAATAGTCTCTCACTCCTTCACATCTTTTGTAAAAATCACTTTACCTTGATTTAAATGCAGAGAATCTTTCCATACTGTGTATTTCTTCTGAAACAGTACATAAGGAGCTACATTACTCGTGTGGACTGATGCCATCTATCCTAGTGTGCAGGATTTTGAAATTCAAGCATCAGAAACCAACGAAATACAGTTTTCATGCTATTTATATTCCTTTTAAAAGAAGATAAAATATATATTGAATTCCACTTCGCTACTTTGAAGGCAGTGAGTCTATGAAGTCTGCACTGGTGAACTGGTAAATTAGAAAATCAGAACACAACTCTTTTTTTTCTCATACTCCTGCTGCATTAAATGAACATGAGAATTGAAAAGTAAAAATAGCAAGAATGGCTGAAATAATGAGATCTAGCAATGTCATACAAATTCTCAGGTGTTGAAGGACTTTATTTTTTTTATTTTAAACCGTAAGCCTCATTAATTTTCTGTTTTCTTTTGTAGTAAAATACAACTCACAAATACATGGAGGAAAATAGTAGCTTTTTTATCAAAATCACTTAAGTGATTTACAAGTTGAAATTGCTTTTAAAATCAGCAGCACTGTGACTTAAATCTTTGCATAACTCAGACAACTTTGAAACTGTATGTAAAATTCCCATTTGGAAGGGGCAAGAGGATGAACTGCTAAGACAGAAATGTGAAGTTTGAAGGAAATCTCAGCTAGGTATATTTACTTATATTTCAAATATTATATTTAGTTATTTCCAGTCCAATATAGGGATTTTTATGTTGTCCTGCTCTTTGGACTTACATTACAAATACATTGGAAAACTGAATATGATAAAAGATTGAATAATGGAATGTTATATTATGAATGAAATAAAATAACATTCTAATAATTTAATAAGCAAAATAATGAAGAAAATGGGCTATTATAGCCTTTCTGTGGGCAGTGTGAGAGAGAGAAATTGTTGCTACTGTGCTTCTCATATGTTGTTGAGGAAGAATTCAGACATATTCTTCAAGGAACACAATGAAGTAAAAATTTCTTCTGGCAGAAATAAATTAACCATCTCTTGTTCAGCTATCATTAACAGAGCATATCTATCTAAGAGTGTGAGTTGGTAATTTTTTTTTCTCTTCAAATGCATACACCATCAGGTTAAATACATAAGTGCCATACAGTATAGCTATAGGTGTGATATGAAGGGATTTTTTCTAAATTTGGTCTCCCTCATATTCTTTTTACCTCAAATATTTTTGTCTTGCCTCGTAACAGCATATTTATTACCTTTTTCTGAACACCTCTTACCACTACATCTGAAATTTCACTTTTGTTTGTTTGTTTTTGAACACTAAGACTGGCCCAAAATTACTTTTCTGTACCAGAAAACTATTTTTTTCTCAATCCAGGTGGAATTTATACAATAAATAATTTTATTGAGGGAAATATTTTGAAACCTACATTTAAAGAAGAAACAAAAGTAGTGGCAACTGCTTGTATTCAGTGCTTCAGCAATGGGCTGTTTACTTGGACTTGTACAAAATTCCAGACTCATTGTGAGTATATACACATGCATTCAACTTTCTAGAAACTTGAAGGGTGCCAATGGAAAAAATATTAAGTAGTCCAGTTCTAGAAATAGAACAGTTTTTTGGATAGAAATTTCCATGGAAAAAAAAGTTCAAAGCCTTGGTTTGACACAGGACCAATAATTGAACTTATACCCTTTACTTTTGTGCATTAATGCATTAATCTCTAACTATTTAGATATTCTGATGCAGATCTTTCACAGTCTTTGCTTGTATGTTTCCTGTTTGTATAAAAATACTTAAATAGTCATTATCCCAGACTGCAAAAATTATTCCAGCCTGGCAGTTAGGCCATTTGCCTTGTTGATGGATTCCAGCTAATGCACTAGTGAATATCTAACAATTTATCTGAATTGTGGCAGACTCTGTAGGAGGGACTGAAAGCACTTTCCCAGGATGTCTCTCTACAGTTTAGAAAACTAGTGTTTTATTTTGTGTCAGATAAAACATTTCAGAAACAAACAAAACATTTTGATTCAATTTTGCAGCGTGGAACATAAAAAAGCATTTTAAATTTTTGGATATATGCTTACAGCTATTCTCTGCATGCACTTCAGACAAAGGAAGAAGGGACTTGCACAGCCATGCCCGGCACCCTGGTATCCTAGCTTCCATCCACAAAGAATTATGGTGCAAATAAAAATAAGTAGAGAAAGAGCAGAGAGGCATATTTGCTAGATAGGATGTCTGTACAGCAGAGAGTTGATTTAACACAAAATTGGAAGGCCTATATTCATGTTGTGAAAGAGAAAAAACAAGTGCCTTGGCTGAAGTAAGATTTTAGAAACACGTACCATTTTCCTGAATTAATAAATGTTTTAAGAGTTTGAAAAGCCTAAATTTATAAATGCTTTGCACATTATCTGCAGCAACAGCAACTTTATGCATGCATGAACTTAATGAACCAACCCACAAAAACAAAGAAGATTATTAATAAGACATTTGCTCAAGGCAGGCTAAATGAGTTGCTTCTGAGAACATCAGAGAGAGGTCTCTAATGATAGGCAGAGAGGCACAGCTGCTGTTTTGTTTTTGTACAAAGATAGTGGTCAGTGAATTTATTGCTGGATGACAAAAGAAAGAGATTTTGTAGGGCTTTGGATATAAATATTTAAATACATTCTTCATCTTCTCTCTTTTTAGTTCTTTTTTATGCCCTTCCCCTCTTCTTTCATTGTTCTTATGATTTTTTCTAGGGTTTTATTGCCTAAAATTAATTTTATTCACTCTTTCTGAATTTTTTTCTTAACAACTACTGGTCCAGTGTAATCAGAAGTGAGATTGATATCCTTCTGAAACTTAGTCATCATTTTGAGTCACTTCTTTCCATTGTTGTGCTTTCTTTTTAATGTGCTTATGGGGCCATTAGTCCTCCAGATTAAGGGAAGAGATAAGAAGGAAAACTTAACCTTTGATTCAAAGTATTTCACAACCATCTTCATCTTCTAAGAGCCACCATTTCTTTGCAAGGGCTGGGTGAGTGAGCTTTTTGCTTGTGAAGTCTACCACCCATTTTTTATGACTGGTCTCCACAAATCTTGTGTCACTAATGAGATGCAAATGAATCACTTGTCCTCTCCTTCTCAAAAGCTTAATCATACACAGCAGTAATCTTCCAGTTCTCTACAATCAATCTTATAGTGCAGCCTAAGATTAGAAATTACATATCCCCCACATCAAGATTTTGGAACAGAAATATTCTTTATTACAGGTCAAAATTACTCATATAAAGTGTAAAATTTTACTAGTCTTTACTAGGTTATGCAACCTGAAACCAGAAATAGTGAAGCTTACAGTTTCATTAATCAAACCATTGAAAAACTTCTGAGGGAAGGTTTTCTTTGTTTTCTAGCTCAATAGTGAACCACAAATATCTAATGACCTTAAAACTGAAAATAAACCCAAACCACTTTCACCACCACCTCACATCCCTCCCGTCAAAAAAAAAAAAAAAAAAAAAAAAAATTGAATCCCTTACATACTTTGTCTAAAGTGGATATTTAGAAGATGATATGTGCAAAGGCTCTTTATATGATGTTTGTGATATTGATATTTACTTTATTTTCAGCTATCTATCATATCATATATGATATCATATATAGATATATATATATATATCTATCATATATCTAAAAAGATATATGTGTCGAGGGTAGACTTCCACAAACACATACTTTGTAGAAGACAAATCTAAAGTGGAAAGAAAACTAAATAAACCAAAACCAAGATATTAAGATGGACACTTTGTGCACACACGGATAGAAAATATGTTAAGAAAAAAAGTCATAATGGAGTTCACTCAAATGACATCCACAGAATCAGTAGCTGATTGGAAACACCAAATTTACTGTGGAATGGGCACTCAGAATCTTGTGTCAAGATAAGCAAACAGGACACTCATCATAGGAGTTCAGTTTCATAAAATGGGAAAATAAGATTATTTTGCTTTCTAATAACCCTGATCTTCTGATCATGAGTAAAATACAGAACAAATATTGCCATGAAATCAAAATCCATAACTATTTTAAGACCAGAGAATAAAATACTTTTTTTTCAGCTGACAGAACTAGTTGAGCTTGAAAGAAATCCTAATAACTGTATTTGTGGAGTGTTACTGTAGAAATTTTCTCTGAGGATTTTCAGTATTTAAATGGAGCTCACTGAGGAAACTCTGCAGTCTCTCCCCAGTTAGGTTAAACAAGTGATTTCATGACTGTTATTTATGCAAGTTTCTTTAAGGTAATAGGCTTTTCTTTTTTCCACAATTCTTTATGTCTCTATTGTTTTTTTTCACTATACTGATCCTGTTTAGTCAAAACAAGGTCTGGTTCTCTACTTTACTGCTTCCTCCACCCAACAGCCCTCTCTCTGTGATACAATACCACCTGTGATTTACATCACCAGAGCTAAAACTTAACAGTCCATGAAATTTATTGCATATTGTTTGATTCATTTGTGTTGAGCCATATAGAACACAAGCTAAATTGTAAATTTATCTCATATTGTTTTCAGATGAATGATTGGTCATAGTTCACATGCAAATCTGGAGCTGCAGTGAGAATCTTAACTGCTTCATAAAAGTTAATGTCAGAGGTTTTCTGATGACTGCACCCATCTTCTTTAATGGCCTTATTTATTTATTTATTTTTCTACAACAAGCTTGATGCAAGTCGTTCTTTCTTACACATTTTCTGTAGCTCTAATACATCAGTTTATTTTTAGACCCCTTCCTCTTCTGCTAAGCAGCATGAGGAACTGGCAATAAAACCAAAATATTTCCTTCCACTCAATAGCATCAAATTTCATGCTTCATTTTTCTGTCCATTTTCCCATCTGTTGAAAACCCTATGTGATTCAGGAGTGTGTTTCTTGATGCATACTTTCCTCTCCGTTTTACTTATTTGAAATTGCTGTCAGTATTCAGGTCCAGATAAATTTTAAACTGGTTCAGTCAAAATGCTGGGATGTTGTTAGGAATGTGCACATATACATCAGAGAGGGGACAAGAAAAGCATGAGTAAGAATGAAAAGAGTGAAAGTGTTGGAAAGAGAAGGCATTTAGGGCTTATTCATTGAAATCTACCAAGATCAAGTGTACGTCTTGCTGAAGCCATATTTTTTTGATACTTAGATACTGGAGGATGAAGCTCTTCCTAACAGCATGCAACCAGTAGTCTGCAAACATTAGTCTCTCCATCCCAACATAGTTGAGTTGAATTGGTTCAGCCATTCTCAGTCTTTTGGACTGATATGAAGAACAGAGGGGGAGAAGAGCCTTAAAGGTATTTGCATCAATGCAAGCATCATCCCTCAGGTAATTCCTGCTGCATTAACCCTGGAAATATAAAGAAAGAACCTGTTCTGAGGAGGAGGAAATAGCTGAGCTGCACTAAGCTCTTCCTCACCACACATTCTTCACAATCTTGGAAATGTCACCTAGGGCAAGATGGTTAGTCTTGTGCTACCCAATCACCCACTGCCTTTCTTCCCAGACTTCTCTTGCTGAATAGCAGAGGCTCCAAATCTCACTAGAACTGAAAGAGTAGTGATATTCACTGAGTGATTTATAAATAATCCCTAAATAAAAGCTGTAGCAATTCATATGCAGAAAGGTAAGAAGGCTGAACCCTGCTCAATGGACAACAGCTATCTGCTGATTCTGCTCTCAGCATTTTGTAGGCTCCTTCACAGTACAAAAAGATGGCACTGATATTTCCACTTCAAAATCAAAGGATTACTATAATCCATCTTCAGCACAATTGATTTTCTTAAACATCCTATAAATAAGACAAAGGACCCCAAGGCTATAGAGGAGCCTGAACAGGAATTGTAATTCCATGTTGTCCAGCTTTTGAAAAACTGACCAAAAATCATGAACCTGTAAGAAAATCAAACAGGCTGACTTTGTAACCAGTTTTAAGGATGCAGCTCTTACATTTCAGAACATAATGATCACAAAAAATTATTTTTGTACTGTGCAAAGTCCAAACTGGCAAGACTGCCAACTTCAAGGTTTGTCAGAATGGTGCAAGAGGTGAGCTTCAAAGTGGAAAGAGAAGATTACTGCAAATTATTGCATATTTATAAAGCTCTCAGACGGGTAATATCTGATTTGTTACTGAAAAGAATATTGCATCTTTTTTTAAATGTTTTCAAAATATATGACTCTCCAACTTATCTGTTTGCACAAGGAGAGCTCTTTGGCATTAGACTTGAAATTTCTTTCAAGCAGTGGGTATTGAGCAGTGGGTATTCCTAAATTCCCTACTACCTTCTTTTTCTATTGATACAAAATCAGGATAAAAAAGACATTGCAGTGTTTTATTTTGAAAATTGTTTTTCTGAAAGTAATAATATACTTTAGCAATAACAAGATACTGTGTAGCTAATTTACAGCTTCTTAATGCTTTTAAACCATTTATTGCAGGAAGTGGGAGTACTGAGGATACTCAAAGCTATTTCTTCTCTCTGAGGTGTAGTAGAATTTTAACTAGCCTCACTGCTTCTCAACACAATCACTAAAATAAATGTGTGATATATAATGACATTTTTTAGTTAATTCAGCACTTGAAATAGCAAGGTCTCAGGAGAACAATTCCCCAAACACGATAAATATTCAGAGTCTTTCTAATCTTAGCCATCTGAACACAATTTTTTGAAATTCTAGTTCCTTAAACTTCCCATCAACTTTCTGTGAAGGATGGGAAAGTTTTGCATCTTAAAGGTTCAAAGCATATGAAATTCATATAAGCCTATTTATATCTTAATTTGCTGGTGGTAAACACTGAAAGATCATTAGACTCGGTATATATGATTTTCTTAAAGGAAAAAAACTAGATAATATAATAATAATTTTTTAAAAATAACTAAAATAATAATGTAACTGACAAATTATTTCCCTACCAAGGGATTCAAAAATTTAAGCAAGAAATCCCACTACTATGGAGTCAAGAAAAAGTATGTCAGCCTGGTACTCAGGTTCATGTCTGACCTTGTTTGCCAGCTTAGGTAGCTTTGTCCTTCATTTCCAACGTTATGGCAGATTTGCAGCTAATCATTGTCATTTTACTCAACTGCTTGATGCCATAGTTTTCTAGATGAGGCCAGTTTGGTTTTGCCTTTTTTTCTTTTATATGTTTTCTATATTTTTTGCACATATGTTTGTAACTCTGTCACCTATTGTATTAGTAGCTACTTTTCCCAGTACTTTTCTATAGCCTTTCTCTAAGCAGAAAGACAAAACAAATTCCAGAGCTGCAAGCCCAGTGCTATCTTTGTTCTTCCTGGCAACCAAGGCCAAGAACAACTTTTTGGAGATGCATTCTCATGGACAAAGCACAGCTAGTGCTGAAGGGGGGCTCCAGAGAAGGGGCTTGACCTGGGGGAATTGCATCACCATTTGTCATCCTAATCAGTGCTTTCTATCAATTATGCTAATTTCCTAAAACCTATAAAAATGCACTCAACCCTGTTGGGGTAGGCTTTTGTGGACATCTTTCCATAACTGCTTCTGAAAGCCTTCAAATGAAGATCCCTTTTTATATTACCTCCTTACTAAAATTATCTTGAGTTTCATTTCCAGGTTGGGAAGAAGGCAACACTGGAGCTGGCTAAGCCATGCCTATCTAGTGATTTTGTGATTCTGTGATACCTCACAGCTGCAGAAGGAATGTTCAAGTGTAAGTACTTTTGGGTCATTAATTAAACATTTTTATACAAGGAATTTTATTATAGACTTGGTTTATATGTTAAAGATTATGTGGAAAAATATTTTAAAATAATCCTCATCAAAGTAACTTCTATATTAAAATTGGCAATCAAAAGTTTCGAAAAGGACACAAAAATTTTGGATTGAGATTGTTTTCTACCACTCAAAACCATGGTGGGCATGAGGAGTACTTTACAGAATATTTCTAAGCAGTTTTGTTTTGTTCCATGCAATTATTTTATTATTTTTTATTCCTCATTCTAAGTGGGAAACAAATAGTCAGCAACTATCACAAAAGAAGTTCCTTATAGATAAAGCTTCAAGATGTTGAAGAAAATCATATTCTCAAAAGTACTGAGAAAGGAAACACCCTTTGTTAGGAAAAGAGAAAAGGCACTGTGGAAGCCTTTGACCACTACCCTTGGCTTTGTCAACAATTTAAATAATGTAAAACTTCTTTCCCAATTACTTCTTTCCTGCTATTATTTAAAAAAAGCTTCGCTTGAAATTTTTCTAGAACTATAAAATGTACCTAATGAGCTTATCTCTTCCAGTCATCTTTATTCATCATAGAGTAGAAAAACTTCACAAGGTATATTTAGTGCTTTGATTGTAACTTGCTCATAAGTAAGATTTTTTAGCATTTAACAAGGGAAAAATGTATGGGAAAAGGAACACAACAAATAATAATAATAATATATGCTCCTTATTTCCCTTATAAAATAACTCATCTCTTTCAATTTACCATTTCAGTCAAATCTTCATAATATGTGATTTATGACTTCAAGGAAAAAAAGTATTAGATACATCATTCCAGATGAATTACATTATTTTAATTTACAAATTAGAATCTTTCCAAATTAAAAAAAATGGTCACCTACTGACATTCTATACAGAAACCCTAGATAATCACACAATTTTTGGCAGCATGTGAAGGCCTTTTCAGTAATTTGTGAAATGTCTTTGAGTGTTAAGATTTACACAAAACCACATTTCCATAATATAATCTTTGAACTTTGATTATTTGGCATTAGATAGAACTAAAGAGACTTAGCTATATTTTGACATTTCATTTGGTATTAACAGAAACTAACAGTCAGCAGGATATCAATAAGGAAAATATTTAATTTAAATTTATTGATGTCTAAGGGGACCGTGTATGTGTGTTCATGAAACAAATGGATTGAAAAAACTAAATTCTCACATATAATTTCTCCCACAGTTCGTACACATTAATTTCTTTAACAAAACTAAATTGCCAACTAGAGCCTGCAGTATTATTTTGTGCAAATCACTAATATTTTATTTCAAGTAATTAAAGCAGATTAATTTATTCAAATAAACTCGTTTACTTTTGTTATCATGGAAGAAAGGTTTAAGACAAAGCAGCCAATAAATCAAATAATTGCAATAGTGTGCTATGTCTCATATGGAAACTGCTTTTTTATCTCTAACAGAAGGCAGAGTTCTGTTACAAATGCCTCCTTTCACAATTTCACTATTGTGTTGTTTAAGCATACAAAAAGGGACAAATGCCAATGTGTAATAAGTTGATTATAAATCCCTTTTTTAAATGCATACAGTTCAAAATACCTTTGCTTCTCAGAAAATTAGAAATGCTGAGAAAATTTATGCACACAAACACTCAGTTCAGGGATATGAAACATTCTACTGAGAAAAACAAACATATTGGGGAAGCACCTGGAATGCAAGGCAGTTCAATGAAGAAGAAATATTTAAGTAAAACTAGTAATTTTATTTAAGAATCTTTAAAGACAAGGAGCAGTAAATACTCACATGCCTGCAGTTTTGCAGGGTGATGCAACCCTATGAACAAGAGGTGTATCTGTACACTAAGTAAGTTCAAAAGAAGTTTAGTGATTCCAGCTGAGGTGGAAGAAAGAATACTGTGTCTGGTAGACAGAGTAGAGAAGTCAGCTCAGACCATTTTAGAGGAGAAAATATTCCATTTTGGCTGAAGAGTTATACCAGCCAATTATAAAGAGGCAACTTCACAGTTTGCAGAAACAAATCTTTTCCTGGTGCTGAAAACTACACAAGAGAAGATAAAAAGGCAATCTTCTGCTTTACTTTGGACAAGGAAATAACTAGACATAATTCTTCCTGAAGTACCTGTAATGAAACAATAGATAGATAGATAGATAGATAGATAGATAGATAGATAGATAGATAGATAGATAGATAGATTCACATTTACAACCAGTAAGGTATCATTTTTTTCAGGCAGGCAGAATATAAAATTACATTCAAGTCCATCAAAGATGTAAGTTTTATTTTTCTCTTTTTTAAACATCTGTGCAATATACACCTAATCATTAGCCATTTTTGCCATTTTTACAGAATGGATTGATATCTTTGGCAGGAAGACTTCATGTTTTGACCTCCTCCAGACCTGAATCTGCCCAAGATTTTCTTCAAGCAGTGTTGTGAGCCCATTCATTTTTTTGATCAACACACACACACACACAGACACACAGACACAGAGACACACAGACACACACACACACACACACACAGACACACATATTTCATGGAGATCTCCCACTGTTGTGTGCTTGCTTCTCAAAAACTATTTGGAAAACGTTTGCTCATTTAAAAAAAAATGTTATCTCCAGAAAACAAATCAAATTGGCTGAAGCTTGAATTTTACCAAGGAACTTGTGGTTTTGTTTATTTAGAACAGTTGTCTTAATTTGTAACATCAGCTTCCAAAAATACTTTACTATTCATTAAAAGTCTTATTCATTTTAAATACCCTTCAAGCAGCCATGACCTAATATGGCCCTAATGAATACTTATATTTGCCAGACTGAATGTCCTTTCTGTTTCATGATGCAGTTTGCATTCTATCTCCTTTGTTATTCAAATAAACTTCTCGTAAGTGATGAATATGAGCTAGAATTTTGTTTTAATTAATTGCATAGGGTAATCACATATGACCAAATGACTGAGTGGTGTCTACAAAGCTTATATACAGTCTCTCTTCTTTTCTGTATTCTTCAGACTTAAATATGCATAAAATACACAGAAGATAATTCAAATGTACAGCACAGTTAATAAAGATCTCAGTAATGACCTGGTACAGAAAATGAGGCATTTATTATTCTACAGACATCCACAGCTGTTGGATTTTTTTACTTCTGAATGCATCATTCTGAAGCCAGCTTAAAAGTTAATATAGTAAATTGACATAGATCTACTCTCATTTATTACATTTCTGTAAGTGAGAACAGATCTATAGGAATTCTTCACACAGCTAATTAGATTTGCCTTTGGCAATGTCTGTGGTGTGTATCTAAAACATTAAATGAAGTGTTGCCATCAAACTTCGTTAACAGGACAGCACTGCTTTATCTGATGCATTTTCATGTTCACATTTCAACTTCAGATTAGATTGAGTTCCTGGATAAACAAGTTCAGCTCAATTTAGCTCATCAGAATTGCACCCAAAAAAAACCAGCTTTGAATGTGTCTGAGGTTACACACTGTCTTAAAGTCTGAGTACAACTTTCACAAAATGATCTTTGTAATGAACACTTCGAGATTTTAATTCTTGTTTAGAACAAATCCTCAACATTTGATTTAAATATAAAGAGACAGGATTGTTGATGGACTGCTTGAAGTTCCATGAGAGAAGAAATTAGTTTCATGGCAAGGAACAGTATGAAATAGTAGTAACAAGATCTCTCAATTCCATTGGACTATATGCTAATGGAAGTGCAAAGATCTGAAGAAAAGCGCCTTTACAGCTCTGAAGTATATGTGGAAATACAAAGAGAACTGATGAATGATGGGATAATAGGAAAATAAAATGAGGAAGCTTGAAAGGAACTGAAAAATACAGAGATGTGAAATGCAGTAAAATCAATTAGAAAAATGTAACCCAAGGAAGAATTAGCTTTTCAGTGATAACATTCAGAGTGTAGCTGAGATGGAAGTGTCCTGAGCTGGATAGTGATAGACTTAGATATTTCTTTTATCTTAGCTGGCTCAAAAAAAAATGTGTGGAATGTTTCATTTGGCTTCAAAGTGATAAAATTTCTCAGTAGAATGACTTATAAAAGCAGCCTTGTAATTAATGTGAGCTGATACCAAGCTACAGGATTACAGATTTACCTATTCCTGACCTCCTCTATTCCCTCCTCTATAACACAGAAAGACATAAATGACTCTCCACAAATACTACCTAAAGATGCCTTCCAGAAAGGCAGCAGCCATTTAAGAGATTAGAAAATTCTCTTTGGGTATCTGGTTCTAGTTGAATTTGTATTATCATAGAATCATAGAATGGCTTGAATTGGAAGGGACCTTAAAGATCATCTAATTCCAAACCCACTGCTGTGGCCACAGTACACCATCCAACTTGGCTTTGAGCAATTCCAGGGATGGGACATCTACAACTGCTCTGGCACCATCTTCCAATGCCTCACCACCCTCACAATAAAGAATTTCTCTATTCTTTTTCAGTTTAGATCAAAATTTAAGACAGTTTAATTTTCAGAGAAGTCCAGTACAATGAGGTAGGCAGGCAGGGTCTTTGCCCCACTGCTACAGCTAACTGCTATGTATAAATATAAATACAAAAAGCAGGTAAAAATCTCTCCTGATTGTGATAAAAGCTAACTACAGCTGATGGTCACTTTGGGGTTAAATGGTACCTCCTCAATGTGGAACTTTAACAACCCTGCTGCAGCTAACATTCACCATACATATTTGCTAGGATTAGGTGGTGCAGAGATTTTACAATTGAGAATCTTTATAACTGAGGTCTCCTCAAAGTGATTTCTCAAATGGTTTACTCATTCAAATTTAGTACATCTCATGATATGTTATTTGGAGTCCCTTAACTGAGCTGGTTTTCTCAGTTTCAGCATTAATGAACAAATGTGCAAATAAATCCTGGACTGCAAATATATCCTCCAGAGCTTATAACACTGTCCTTCTTGCCAGCACACTAAACACAGCATTAAAAGTTGTAAGCCACAAAGAAGAAATATTTTTGTCTTCTTTCTTCTTTTTCTTTTTGATTTTTTTCCCTCTTTCTTTTCATTTTTCATTTTTCTTCCTCTTTTTAACAATATCTCTTCAGAAGTCCATTGCTGAAAAAGTGATAGAGAAAGTTTGACTGGAGTTTACCTTTGATTACAACAAAGAGAATATTTTATTTTTCTAAAACTGCTAACTAGATATCAGCACCCTAATTAAACTTAAAAAGAAAAGAACATATTTAAAATTACTAATAAATTATATAATGGTTTAAATGCTTTTCATGAGGAAAAAACATGTCTGAAACTAACAGCAGTTCCTTCTCTGGGGCAAGCAAGAACAAAGAACCATTTGAAATAAATACTTCTCTACAACTCCTAGGTAAACTACATTTTTAAAGCATTAGTGCATGTACTGAGAAATACATCTTCAAGGGTAAATCATTGTGGGTCTTTATGTTATTTCCAGAGACTATGTTGCTTCATAACAGATTTGAATGGAGGAGGGTTGTTTGGGGTCTTTTTTATTTGGAGTGGTCACAATGTTTTTTCTCAAGTGTATTAACCAAACAATGGAACTCTGTTTAACTGAAAGCAAGAGAAAAACCACAATTATACCTAGACTGAATTCCACAGTAGGATGTTAAATGATTGATGTTGAGTAATTTAGCTACAGAACAAGATGTGTTGTTGGGGTTAGCTGTAGCATCTTTTTCATTTCTTTGTAAGGCAAGCCCGTTATTTAAGGAAATAAATGGACAAAGAAAGAGTGAGGTTATGCACCTCAATTAATAGTATCTTGCAGGTCCCTTGACTTTTTGTATTGCATGCTTTAAGATTGCAGAACTGTTTAAGAAAGAGAAAAAACATTCATAACTGCAAGGCATGCTAGAGGAAAAGACAATATTTTTGTGGTAATTAAGTGTGTTGCTCTCTTGCTATGAGTAGTTTTCTGAGACACAGCTAAAACTCCTTGTTATATAAAAATACTAAAAAAACCCCTAACAAGTACAAAAAACACTATTAAATTCTGAAGGCTATCACAATATCAATAACAATCTTCAGAGAATTTGGTTGATCTTGGCTTGATCAGTACTTTGACTGATGGGACTTAACATGACTCCATAGTTCTGATATTAGATTATCACCCAGATTTTTATGTGCTTGAGAAGCAGCCTGGAATTCCAGTATGTTTTCTCATATTCCTTTTAGAAACTGAGAACACTGCTATTGAAGACTGATTCAATATACCAAGATCACAAAGGAAAGAATTAGACCTTAAGTGTCTGCTTGTCCAGACAATGCCCAGTCCTTACATTCCTTCTTCTTTCTGTTATCCATCCTAGTAACTAAACAAAAATACTCTTCAGGAGATACTCATAGTATAATGAGATTGTTAGGTGATAAAAGCTCATCTGTACACTCACAAAGGAGCAGAAAAACACAGTGGGGAAGGTGGGGAGAGCCCAAATAATAACACCCTGCCCCAAGTACTTCCAGGGCCACCACAGGAGCCATCAGTCCAGGAATGAGCCATCTCACCAGCCCAGAGAGGCACAGGGGCACAATGGCAGGTGGGATCCTCAGTCAGGAGCTCCAAGAGACAAACACCCTGCTGGGCCCCTTTCAGGGCTGCCCCAAAACATCCCCAGTCCTGGTCTCCCAGGCACTGGAATGAAATATTAGATAGGAACTGGCAATGTGCACTTGCAGCACAGAAAGGCAGCTGCATCCTGGCTGCACCAAAAGCAGTGGGACCAGCAGGTCAAGGGAGGGGATTCTGCCCCTCATCTCTCATGAGATCCCAGCTGGAGGGCTGCATCCAGCTCTGGGGCCACCAACACATGGCAGAGAGGGACCTGCTACAGCAGGTCCAGGGGGAAGCCACAAAAAGTGGTAGAGGGATGGGACAGCTCTAAGCAGAAAGGCTGAGAGTTGGAGAGGGCTCCAGGGAGATCTTACTGTGGCCTTTCAGTGCTTAAAGGAGCCTCTGGTGGTTTGACCTTGCCCAGCCTACAGGTGCCCCATCAAGCCATTCTATCATTCCCTCTCTCAACCAGATATGGGAAGAAAATACTACAAATAGCTCCTAAGTTCAGGATAGAGTGTTCAGCAATTATTGTCATGGTCAAAAAAACCCTCAACTTGGGAAAATTAATTTAATCTATTGCAAATCAAACCAGAATAGGAAAATAAGAAATCTTAAAACACCTTCACCTTACCTCTCTCTTTTTCCTGGGCTCAGCTTCACACCATATTTCTCTACTTCCTCCAGGCAAGGCAGAGGGATGGAGAATGGGGGTTGCAGTCAGCTCATCACAGGTTTTCTCTGCTGCTCCTGTCTCCTCAAGCTCTCCCCCTGCTCCAGTAAACATTTTTAGGGATGAAACAGGATCACCTACAGGAAACAGCCCTCCACTCATTTTTCCAACATGAGTCATTCCCATAAACTGCAGTTCATGCAATCATAGAATCATAAAATAGTTTGAGTTGGAAGGGACCTTTTAAAGGTCATCTAGACCAACCCACTTACAATGAACAGGGACACCTTCAGCTGCAAAAGATTGCTTAGAACTCTGTCCAGCTGGCTTTGAATATTCCCAGGGATGGGGCTCTTCCCAGTTCTGTGATTCAAACTATTTCAGTGTGGATTCTTTCCACAGGGTGAAGTCCTTCAGGAACAGACTGCTCCAGAGGGGATTCCCTGCAGAGCCACAGGTCCCATTGGAAAATGTGCTGCAGTGTGGGCTTCTCTCTTCATGGGTCCATCCTGTCAGGAGCCTGCTGCAGTACAGACTCTCCATGTGGCTACAAGTTCTTTCAGGGTACATCCACCTGTTTGATGTGAAATTCTCCACAAACTGCAGGGGCACAGTCCACATCTGCATGGTCTTCACCATGAAATGAAGGGAAATATATATCCCAGAGGCACTAGCACTGTCACTGACTTGCCTGGCCTTGGCCAGTGGCAAATCCATCTTAGAGATGTCTGGAACTGCTTCTGTCTGATATGGGGGAAGTTTCTACCTGCTTTTCACATCTGCAGCCCAAACCACTGCCAAAACCTTGCCCCAGAAATGCAATACAGGGGTTTATAAAAAGATGAAAAGAGATCTTTTACCATGGACTGTAGTAATAGGACAAGGGGCAACAACTTTAAACCAGAAGAGGATAGCTTTAGATAAGATAAAAATATGAACTGTTTCATTATGAGGATGGTGAGATAACTTTTGGATGCCTTATCCCTAAAAGTGTTCCAGGACAGTTTGGATGGAGTTTTGAACAACCTGATCTAGTGAAAGGTGTCCCTGTCCACAATGGAGGGCTTAGATTACATGTTTTTTAAAAGCCCATTATATTCTGAATTGTTCCATGGTACTATGACCCTATGAATAAAAATATCTGCAGTTGGAATGGAGTTTCCCAGGTAACAAACCATAAAGTAAAACACTAGTCACAGATGTTGATGTAAGAATTCTTAGTCTCCTATCAGACTAAACATTGCAGTCTTAAAGGATTGACTTATGTCTCTGCCAAAGGAGATTTCCTTACAGTTATTCCATATCAGATATTTAGAGCCACAAAATTTCTTAGTTTAGAAATGAAAACTGTTATACCATAAAATGGCCTAAAAGGATGTCATTAAATGGATTCTCCACATAAGTAAAGATTAGTGTCATGCCTGAAACTATCAGCAAAGGAAAAACTAATGTCAGCAAGGGGTCAGTATGTCTTACAGTCTTCATATAACAATACAGCAGAGAATATTCAAGAGTCTACTTAAGACTTTTATGAGCCATTGGTCATTTATTCCATTTTATGAGAAATACTAGTCATACCTTTCTTCTTCAGTAATTCCAGCACACACCCCCACCCCCATGGTAAGTGCATTTTTACACATATAAATCAGGTGAGAATTATTGAATCAAGTAAATCAAAACATGCATCACCCTGCTGAGATCACCACACTGAGATCATCACAGCTCTATTGGAGAGTGGCATTAGCTAAGATTTTCAGTTCCAAATTTTCAATGCCCTCATAGATTAAAATAAATAATATTTTGATCAATAATGCTCTGAACAAATTGGTCATATTTTCATATCTGGAAAGAAATAATCAATGGCCAAATGTTACATTCTGAAGCATCTGTTCATATTGCAGTAAATTATCCAGACCAGCAAAGGAAACTGCAAATTGTTTGTAATTTAAAATTATCAGATTATCTGGCTAGTCCAGGCAATTACATTTAAAATGAGCAAGAACATTAAACTTTAATTCATGCAGAAAAATCAGCCCTGGGAAAATTCTTGAAGTAACCCCGAGACTGGATCCTACAGGATTTAATCCAAATTAACAAAAGTAACTAAATATATATACAAATATTTGAGTATTTATTTTGAGTTCATATTAATTAACCATTTTACACACGTTGAACACAGAAAATAAAAATGTTTGTTATGTGTTACAATGAGCAGCCTTGAGTTACAAGCACTACTTCATTGGTTTGCAGAGGCACTGCAGTAATTTAAGACAGCTTGATGTAAAACCTGAGTTATATTTATATTCTTGCTCAAAGTTTCCCTTTTTACAAGGCAGGTTTCATGAATTCTATCAGGGAGTTCTGTTGAATTTAAAATAATAGATATTTGTGATGGGGGAGGGGGAAATTTGCCCTACATTAAATCATGCAGTCAATGCCAGCATAAGATTGCTTTTAATAAATCCTTCAGTTCTGGGATTAGTACTCCTTCTCTGTAAATATTATTGCTCAGAAAAAATAGATCTTATATTTGGAAAAATTTATTTTGACTACTTTTGACTACTTTCTTTCCCTTGCTTCAGGCCTGATTCTAAAGAAAAAAAAAAAAAAAGAAAAAAACCCTCTGCAATCATCTGTAACTGTTTAAGCTCTATAAAGGTGTTTGTGTACAAAATTCTCTGGAGGCAGTCCTATTGCTTACTCTCTGCTGATTTTGATATCTCTTTTGTCAGCCTTGATAATTCCTAGCATATTTTCATGGTTATACTGTTCAAGTACTTGAAAACTGTTACCTTATCCTGCTAAGTTGTCAGGCCAAGCTATCAACATTCAGCTCCTTGAACAAATCCTTTTAAGTCAGTCACTCTACCCTTCTATATTCTTTCCAGCTCCTCACCTTTCTTAGGAATCTAAGAGCACAGAACTCAGGGACTCAGAGGTTTGCTTTTATAAATGGCTGAAAACATGTTCTAGTTTTATGTTAAATCTTTATTCAACCATGAATTTCAGACTTAACAACAAACCTGTCTTTAACTGTCAAACCACATTATAATAGAAGTGGGAAGAAACACTCCCAGTAACTCTGTGGTAATCAATGGTTTCATGTTTGAGTTGCTGTTGACCAAACTATGCAAGTGATGCCTACCAACCTGTGCTGCTAAGGAAAACATAGAATTCCAAGAAGCACAAAACCTGAGGTTTATATTTTCTTTCCAAGGGTATTATCTGCTTCAGCTACTCACTAAAAGCAAAGATTTTTTTTCTTTTTCTGTTTCTTTCAGTTCAAGGGTAAAAGTGATGAGCTAATGTACTGGTGATTTCATTGGGCATATGTCAAGTTACACCAGCAAAGGATGTGTCCTTATTGCTCCTGACAGACATCACAGAAAGAGCCTTCACTATTGCCAAAATGCTTTCATAACTCAGTGACCAGTA
This sequence comes from Oenanthe melanoleuca, assembly GCF_029582105.1. NCBI lineage: Eukaryota > Metazoa > Chordata > Aves > Passeriformes > Muscicapidae > Oenanthe > Oenanthe melanoleuca. Next base: position 27,902,128 of record NC_079335.1, read on the forward strand.
TGTGGGCCTGCAAGAGAAAGGAAAGGTTGGAGAATGAATGTCAAGAGAGCAAGTGTCTCCCTTCTGGTTTTACACCATAAGGTGGTTCAAATGCATTGTAATCTAACACTAGGAGAGACAGACTCATGGACTTTAGAGTTTGTTCACTTTGGAAGAGCTAATAATGATGATAAAAGGAGATGGATCCATCACCACCAAGTTCTTAGAGCCTTGCTCTGCCTTGTTTCCTTGTGAACAAAATTAGCTCCTCACTAATTTTTGTAACTTATACAGCAAGCAACCCTAGCACAGAAAGCCTGGAAGTCTATGGCCAGAAAATCTGAGGTGAAACATTTGCCTTAATTTAGCTCTCCAGTGTCATTTGAACTTGACAAACAGCCTGGCCTGCTGTTGCCAATCCAGGAGGCACTGCTCCAATTAAGTCCTGTGACAAATGAAGAAGCTTTGTCTGGTTGCCTCAGATACCATAAAGAACTTTAAAATGTCACTGGATAACAATGTGGAGGCAATTGAATCATCAGATGGATAGAAAGCAGAGCTGCAAATGGGCTTGAGGCGTGTGAATATTCATTCTGCAGGGAGGAATACACATTGCACTCATGGAGGCAAGCCATGCCATAGCACTCCTCTTGGAGACAATGGCCATGTTCCCATTGATTACACCTGAGAAAAACCTTGCCCTTAGCAATTCTATGAATATTTAATCAAACAAATTGGACCACAGTGAACACTGTGCGCCCTGTGATCCACTCAAGCAAGATCCTTAGCTAAAGGTAGCTTCCATTTTTTGTGAACTAGCAAAAGGAGGCCAGATTCCTACCAAATCTATTTATCTTTATTGTCTTTTTCTTTTTCTTTGGCTCATGCCATTTCCTGCTCTTACCTTTTATCAGTTTTTTTGGCCCTTAAGCTAAAAGCACATACTGCAGATGTTCAGTCCCATTTTTCTAAGTTGTCTGCCAGAAAAATTGAAAAAAACTTTATAAATCTCCCCATTTTGGCATTTTTCTAATGTTTTTAGTTAAGAGAAAACAAGTATTTGGGAGCAGTGGACTTGTGGATTCCCTGTTATTTTCCACACCTCTGTTGTGCTGTATCTGAGAGTAACTTAAAAATTCAGAAATTGTGGTATAGTAATAATAATAATAATTAGTCATATTAGCAGCAGTAGTAGTGCTAATGAAGATCTCTCTGCTTCTGGAAAGCTGAAAAGCAAATTTGGACACTATTTGGAGGAAACAAAAAATCATGAACAAAGAAGCAGGAATTATTGTCTTCCTTTCTAAGGACTGCAGTGAAACAAATTAGAAACAATTTGGAAACACAGAGATCATTTCTTTGGCTTACACTGACAAATGAGACTCTGAGTCAAACCCAATCAAAGACGACCAGCAATGCTCAAATTGGGGTTGCACTGACCTTTATTTTGATGTTATGCTCTGCTGACTTTGTGGAGGAAGGGTGTTTCAGACAGAATTTTCAGCTGGTTCACTGATTCATATTTGTTTGCTGGGCTGATATATTACCAGCTATATAAATTGTTTAGTGCCACAAGTATGATTATTAGCAGCAGGAACAAGAGGGTGACCATACATGGATTGCCTAATCATTATTTATCTTGTGGCTTAGAAAAATAAAATGCTAGACAATTTATTTTAGCTTTCACTTATTCTGACCTGTGTCTGCTGTTGTTCTGAAGACACAAAGCAGAGGGGATATTTGTTTTTCACAGAACAAAGCCATTGTTTGTGCTTCAGACCAAAATGACAGCATATAGTATTATGAGCAATGACATTATGGAGACAGTCTGATGGAACTGGGAGTACTGAACGTGCATCAGCTGTCAGTGCCTGACAGGGAACATTCAGTGAGTTGCTTCGTTATCAATACTCAGAATTGCCTCAGTCAGCTTCCAATGTCTTGTCGTTGGAATCTCATTCTGTAATTTTTTCTTAACCTTGCAAGCCTTTAAAATATAGCAGAGAAACCTGCAAAATTATAAGATTTTTTCTTGGATTCATTTTCTCAGAATTCCCCACAAGAAATTCAGACTGAGGCTCTATGCTTTAATTTGAGCTGTGTGAATTGCCTGTGCTCTGAGTATAAAAGCTGCTAGATATACTCAAAACTCTGGAAGTAAACCAAACTGATATCTTTTTGGGTTGCTGTTTTGCTAATGCTCTCATAGAGGACAAAGTTAAGAGGGATCAGAACAGGAAAAAAGATATAGACTTAGCAGAAATCTTTAATCCTTGGTGTGTAGTACCATTCCTAAACAGATTTAACCTAGAGAATTCAGATCCTTGTGGCTTGCAGCCCTTTTTTCTTTGCTGGTTAAACTTTAATTAATTAAATTAATTAATTAATTAAATTAATTAATTTAATTTAATTAAACTAAATATTCAAAAGCTGTTATGTGAAACAAACATTAAAGAGCCTGTTTCAAGCTAGGAGACACATATACCTGCATCAGGATTATTTGTGATCAGCTTATAAAAGATCTATCCTCAAATGCAGTAACTCTAACCAATGTATTTGCAGTCTGATCATGGATATTGCCTCAATGTAAAACTAATGTTCAAAGAGTAAATTACACTGTGCACATTGCTTATCCACTCTCACTCTATAACCAGTGTCATGGATTTTTAAAGACTGTCTTAATTCAACAGTCTTAATTCTTCTACTAGCTGACAACATTTTTATGATAAGAAAATTCCTTTTGCAAGAGTGCCTTCACCTTTCTCTCTTTCCTCTGTTTTTTCTCTTTTATTTTTTAGTACAAGAATATTTTTTTAAAAAATAAGCAGAAAAAGCTATTTTCTTTGTTTCCTTACTGTCCAAGAAGGCATTTTAATTTGATCAACTGTTTGTATCAGCAGACTAGTTTCAGATCTGAAAGCCTATACAATCAAATCAAATGAGGGCATCTATCTCAACAGCCTGAGCTGCAAGCAGAATTCCATCCCAACCAATTCTCATCCTACATCACAAATGGAGCAATACAATAGCAGCAAGAAGTTCTCTAAAGTGGAAAAAGCTACCTGTAAAATTATTTTAATATTGAGCCCTTATATTTTCATATTGTCTGCATGTTCTTATCATATATAAATGTACTTCCCTCTTTCTATTGCAGAAGATATATGCAATAAAAGTAACACTTTAAAAAATAGAAAATGCTTTGTCTTCCTATCTAGAAAGAAATATTAAATCCTCCTTACAGTAAAATTTTAGTTTGAAGAAGTTAGATAGAAAAAAAATTAAAAGCTTGTCATGCATCATTGACATTTTTCATCTTTATCTGCTACTTAGAGAACTGCAGATAAGAGACAATTGTCCTTAAAGCAAAGACTGTACAGGTCATCAGTTCTGAATTTCATTTTGCTTTATTTTTTTTCCACAAATCTATTTATTTTTGGAATTAGCCTTAGAAAATTAAACCCAGAGTATTTTCTCCTATTCCTCACTATCTTAGTCCCCAACACAGGACATTCCTCTCATGCACAATATTAAGATGGCCCTACTTAATCTGTAGGTCAGGTCTTTAATCAGGTTTTAAAAGGCTCTTTGCTGTATTTGCATAATGCACATTGCTAAGCCATAGCTAATGTGGCAGTCTGAGCTAGACCCCAGGGTTTTTTGAATGCCAAACTTTTCTCTTTTTTGCTGTCTCTACAATTTTAAAAATATACTCATTTACAACTGCTTTTTAAAAGAAAAATAAAACTTGCAAACCTGACAAAATAATAACATTCTGATGCTTTTGCTTTTTAAAGAGAATATTTTTTTCTGTATTCCTAATGCAATTTTGTAGATTTGGGTGCTGAAGGAATCAATTTTCTACAGAGATGACAATGCCTTTCAATAAGCAATGAAACCTCTACATCTTTCTGCTCAGCAGTTGCTTCCTGCTGCTTCATTTTGCACACAAAATGTGTGACAGTTGCTGTGGACATCACTGTCACAAGAATGCACAATTCATAATACAACAGAGACTAGCCTTACAGCAATATCATCATGTGGAAAACAAATCAAACCAAGAACTTTCCTACTCATTTTGCCTGAAAATCCCTGTCTCATTGTCTGCCCCAGGAGAACTGGAATGCATGAGGCTTTCCTTTTGTCATGAAACCTTCTCTGTAGAGGACAGGGCAGATTGGTTTATGGTCTGCTGCTGGACAGATGGAAGGACACCACCACAGGCAAGAGCACTGCACTCCCTAATTTAAGTTCAGCTCCTAATTCTAGAGATGAAGCACTGGGAGGAGTGAAAGGGAGTGAAAGTTTTACCCTTCTCCCCTTTCCCTATTTCTACCATGCAAAAGCCAAGGAGTGGCATCACCATGAGACACTGGTTGCCCTTCAGCAGGTGCTCAGCATTGAGCAGGTCTTCCTTCCTTGATAGCAACTTGCCTTGATGCTCAGAGTTTGCGGGTCATCTCCCAGGATAAGTATTTCTTCTGAGTAGCTGCTGTAATTGTGTCACCATTTGGAGGAGCTCAGCCCATCCCATAATGAGCACAGGGTGCACAGGCTCCTCTCAGGATTCTGGATTGTAGTGAAACAGGTGTGTAAACCAGGGATCAGTTCTGCAGCCCTGAAAGTATCTTCTGAGCTATATTCCATGTCCCCATTTCCTCACTGCAAAATTGAAAGCATAATTTCCAGCACATTTGGATTATTTCCAACAGCACTTAAGAAAAGAAAGAAATGAGTCCTCTAGGTGAGCTGCTGTGCTAGCTTTTATAAGGAAACAGTTAATTTGTTTTTGGAGGGTCTAGTTGTATTATATGGTAAATTTCTAAAAAAAAATTCACTGCTACTGCCCATTAAATTAAATGTTTATGATGTGACCTGGGAAAAGATGAAAAACAGACAATAATACTTCCAAAAAATAGTGATTGCATTATGTCCTGCATTTCAGTGGCTGGTTTTGGACATTCAGAGAGTGGTTGCAAGCACAGCTCAGGGGAACTTTTGTCAGCCTGCATTTTAAGTGATGTAATACTTCTCTTGAACACAAGCAATAAAAATTTAGGTCGCCCTTTTGGCCTTGAAACAACTAATGTAGAGTCTGACTCACAGTCACAGCAAGAAAGGAGCTCTAAGAATTTGCTGCCTCCATTTGGCCACTGATTGTTTTGTCAGATATCACAGCCTCCATTGCAGAGCTGGCTGAATCACTGACTTGCCACAACCATAACTTGCTGTATTTATAGAGACCATCCATGAATTCAGTACAATTGCAAGCATCTCTAAGATTAGCACAGGGAAGGACCTTGATTCCATAGACCATGGTTCCAATGTGGAGTTAGCTGAGGTGGTTGAAGAGAATACTTCCCTCAGGATGGGGACAGCAAAAACTAAATTCCATTGCAAGTAAACTCAGTAGAGACTATGAATCCAACCTAGTTCTCCATACCAGGCAGTATTTTGCCATACCAATATTTAGCCTGAAATATTTTAAAGCAGCATGTCCAAAAGGATTACATATTTCACTGAAGTCTGGCCCCTGGAATACCAGCAATTGTTCCATCTGAAAGATTAAATGTTTAATTCAGCTTGGCACTGATTTGCCCCAGAACTGTGAGTTAGATTAAGACCATAGCAATGGTCCAAGTGCACTATGAAACCTATGCATCTTGCTCCTTGAATGTTTACAGAAAGCTAATCACTCAATCATAGAACCACAGAATTATTTAGGTTGGAAAAGACCTCTAAGATGATCAAATCCAACTGTTAACCTGACACTGCCAAGTTCACAACTAAATTATGCCACTAAGAATCACATTTACATATCCTTAAAATTCCTCCAGGGATGGTGACTCAACCACTTCCCTGGGCAGCCCGTTCCAATGTTTGATATCCAAATTATTTCAAAATTCCAAAGTGCAGAGGTTTTTTTGCCCGAGCTCATCTGGTATTGAAGCAAACACATGGTAACTGTAGTGCTTAGAAAAGATACTTACAACAGCATGCACAAATTGGCCTGCCTGTGGAGCACATTCCTGGGGAACTGTAGGTGCAAGAGGCCTGTGAACTTTGCTGTAACTGTGCTCTCTGTGTTTGTAGCTATGCTCCATTAGCTGTGATAATTGCCTCTGATTAATCAAAGCTAACACACCAAGGTGCTTTATAGAAAAACAATTTCTATCAATTTGGTACCACTGCAAATTGCACTCCAGGGTCCACATTCAGCTGAAGTGGTTTGAAAGTAGTCTAATTCAAAAGATTCTGTTGAAACTCAGTGTACTTCACTAGATTGATCTTTCAGAGTTTCTCATCACCTTGGTTCTTATCACTTATCCCATTCAATCTCTCCTTTTTCAACTTTTTATTAAATTCTTTTCAAGCTATCAGCAGATTCCATGGAAGATTTTGAGTGAAACCAGCCAGAAAATCATTTACTTTAGTGTCCTCCTTTCCTCATTTCTAGGACCACACAGGAAGGGAAAAAATATCTCACTCTGGTTATTGTGAAGTACAAGAACGTCATATTGCAAAATGTGCATTTCCTTCAAGAATGTGAAGATTTGTTACTTTCCTAGATTATGCTCAGATCATAGGCCATTTAATTTGAATAGTTATGATGCTATTTTCTGCTATCCTAACTGAAACCTGTCTGAAAAGCAATAGGTACATTCCAAAAATAGTTCCTTCTCTGGCTACAATTGTAAACATATTCATGTCATACATATAGTTAGTGGCTTTTACACCACCTGAGAGCTGCAGTGCTTTCAGCTTTGAGGCAAAATGAATGCATGGAAGTTAAAGCACAGGAGGCAGTTCCATGCCTCACATGATGGAGCTGGCTTCACTTGGCACCTGAGAACAGACCAAAAGATTACCTTTATATAACATGTAAGCTGATTCTTATTCTGGGAGTTCATATTAATACAGACTTTAAATAACATTATATATCACTGCCCCGTAATAAGGAAATGCATCATAGTAATAGAAAACTCATGCTTCTAGAGTTAACCATAATCTGCTGATACCTTTTATAATGTCTTTTTATCATATGTAAAAGAGATTCCTGCTGTGTAGGACTCCTCCAGAAAAACTCAGATTGAGGTAATAGTTTAGATTATGGAATAGTTGGAGTCAAATCAACTAACTCTGCCAAAATATTTTTTTTACCATGCATCCTCATCCACCACATTAGGAAAAATGAGCTCCACATTCTGTATTTTTAATAACAATTTAGTGGAAAAACTGTAGTTTCTTTCCAGCTGCATTTCTCTTCTAGCCATGTCTTATTATGCATTACTATTGTGCAACATTCTCCTTCCCTGCACACAGAATCACAAATAGTTGTGTGGTTTCATGTGGGTGAATAAGGGATCAACCTTCCTCTGTCAGTTGAAAAAGGTTCTTAGACAGATGCTGCCAAAGGAGTTGGTAAACTATCCATGTCTTCTTGACTGGAAGAAGTGAATGAGATGGGGCATCTCATTGCAGATCATCACATGTCTCTTGTTCCTTGCCTTTTCAATGTAGTGGAAAGAAGAGGGAGCTACTATGTGGAAAGGAATGGATATCTGGGTATATATGAGGGGAATACCTGAAGCTTAACTTTAGCTTCATTGGAACTACACAGAAGCAACTATATGCACTGGACTGATACCTTGAAATGTAGAGTTCATGTCCTGACTTCCTACTCCTCCTTTGGGTGATGCACAAACCAAGTCAATAGATCAGACAGATTTATGAAGAAAATACATTCAATAAGCATTTCTGTAACCTTAAAGCTCATATTAGGAAGACCAGATTCAAGGCTTTGATACTGTCATATAAACTGTGCAAACAAATGGTATTACAAAATTCTAATTGAATTTTGCATCTCTCCAAAAGATTTTAAAACCTATGGGGGGATTCATTTTGATAGTCTGTCAAGCCTTCCAGCAAAACTTTTCATTTCTGTCACCAAAATAAGCAATGATACCTTTCAAATATGAAGACCCACAAACAGGGGCTTTTTTGGGAGGGGGTTTGTTTGTTTGTTTAAAGGAAAACAAGTTAAATGTATTAAAGATTTCAAAGTAGATAACAATGTTACATTCTTGCAGATCTGCATACAATTATCCTGCTGCAGTGAGATAACCAAAATTTAATCATGTGGAAAGAGTTGAGGAATTGTTTTATGAAGTAGTAATTCCTAGGAAGTTTGGGAATAGGAAAGCAGAAGCAATCTCTAATCTGCATTCTGTTGGTTTTCTGGGGGGTGTGTGTGTTTTATGGTTGCGTTAGTTTTGCGTCAGTAACCTGTCCTTGTAGAGTCCATTTCGTTGATTATTATTCAGTGCTTGCAAAAGGATGTGCTCTCTTGTTTTTATATTTTTTTGTGTATATTCTTGTACTGCATGCCCTCTACACTGTTATTGATGCTGAGGTGATTTACCTGCTCAGGGTAAATTTGTTTGAGATGCCAAACGTTTAATTACATTCCCGCTCAGATGCTTCTTTTTATGAAGCAGTAGAATCTATAAAACACATATTTTTCCAGTGTGGTTCTGGCAGCAAAAAAAAAGCCTTGCTAATCATATGCTGTGATAGCTATTTCAAAGTATTACCAGAAACTATTCCAGAGCTGGGCTGACATTTTTAAGTCAAGTCCACTACAGGCTCTATTCCCGGAAACAGGCATAATCCAAACCCCATCCCAAGAAACAGGTCTGAGGCAGTGACTCTCGTGGTCAGTTCAAGATTTTCTTTGCTTTTTTTCCATTAGTTCCTAAGCAAGGTAGTATTTGTTTTCACCAAGTAGATTTTTTTTGTTCAGTTGTTTTTTTGTTTAAATAGTGGGGGTCAAGCATTTTTATTATGTAACAAATAGATGAAATCCAAATAGTTTACGTAGTGGAATGAAGGAGGGAAGAGACTTTTCTCACTGTCACATTCCTCTGTTTATAGGTTATGAGGCATTCACTTCTGAGTCACTGTGAAATCCAAAGAGCCTTCATGAAGCTATGTTGTCCTTTGATTTCCTAGCTCATTTATTTCTTGCCTAAATCTCACCTTTTTTGTTTGCTTGTTTTTGTGATTTAGTACTATTTTCATCTTCATTCACCTTACGTATTAATTTTATCCATAGTAGGTATTACTCTCCTACTCTGGGGTTTATTTCAGAAAATAATGGCCAAGTCAGTGAGAAAGTATCTAATCGGTATTTTTTTTACGTGAAATAATATTTTTACTGATAATATTGTTCAAAGTTAGAATTATTGAGAATTTATTTCATTAATTTACCCATGTCTGTAATTTTGAATACCACAAAATAAGAGAATGTTCTGAGTTGGAAGGGATGCACTAAGATCACCAAAGTCCTGCACAGGTGTCATGGTGTGACTTGGGTTTGCCAATTTTAATTTATTTTAGAGATAGGATTTAGGAGTAGAGACAAGGCAGGCTCAAAACTTAAAAGTATATAAAAATATATTTATTAATAACACAAAAAGAATTCAGAGTAAGATTCCTAGATTGTTCCCTCCTCCTGCTTCCTGCATTTCACATTCCTTAACAACAACATACAGAGAACACTGCAGTTGGTTATCTATTTAAATATTCATTCTAGAGAGAAAAGTCCCGTTTTTGATTTAGGCTTAGGGGATGTCTTCACCTTCACAGTGTGCATCCACCCAGACCTACAAAACCATGAATTTCCTCCCATTTCCACAGTCCTTCCAGAGCTGTGCTATGGGTTATGATGCACACATGGAGTACCACTTTTAAAGGCAGGCTGCTGAAAAACAAAATTCTCTTCATCTCCTTCTCTATCAAATGTCTCTCTTCATATTCCAGTCCCAAAACAGAGAGCTCCATTTCCCCGAGGCAAAAAGTCTTCTTCTCAAGCACCCAAACCCTCCCCAAGTGTATTTCACATTTTAAAGGAATTTTAGTGTAGTCACAGTCCCCTTGTATCTCCTACAAAAAAAGGTTTTCAGCTGCTCATCAGTGGCATCTTTTCAATCTTTTCCCATCAGGAACTTTATCTTCATTCCGCTGACTTCTGTAGACTCCATGCTTTATTTCTTCTCATTCAGGAGAGCTCAGGAGATCGAGAATCTTATCCATTCATTAAAAAGAGTTAAAATTGTATCCAGATCGCGAAGAAGCCACGTGGCAGCTGGAGGCCTCTTCTCTCAGAACGGGGACGGGAGGGGGGAAGGGAGAGCCTTTGGTGGCTCCCTCATCCCCCCGCTCGGCCACGCCACGTGGAGAGGAAAGCCAAGCCGAGCCGAACCAAGCTGAGCAAAGAGCCGGGGGCCACCAGGGCCAGGGCCGTGCTGGAGCCATGTGGCCGGGGGCCATGTGGCTGAGCCACGGCCCCACCGAGCCAAGCCGGGCCGGGCCGGGGGCTCCCCGCAGAGCCGGGGCCGGGCCGGGGTGCCGGGCCCCAGGCCGAGCCCAGAGACGGGCCAGGGCCCCGACCAGAGGAGACCACCGCACCTCCAGAGGCTGGAAGCTGAAACAGGGTTAGTTAACTTGATCCAATGTGATTTGTGAAAGCAAAATAACTTTTAATTGGTTTCCCGAGCTGTCCACTACTAAATCAGCTCTCTGATTGGTTCCAGCAGCTCACAGGGGAAGCCCTCAGAGACGGGACAGCTACTTCATGGTGCTTTCCCTCAGGCAGCTCCTCCTTTCATGTGCAACCAGCACAACAGGAGACCTCAAAAGTCACACCATGTGCCTGACAGCACTGTCCAGATGCTTCTTGAACTCTGTCAGCTTTGATGCTGTGACCATTTCCCTGGGGAGCCTGTTCCAGTGCCCGACCACCCTCTGGGGGAAGAACCTTTTTCTAATATCTGAACTAAACTTCCTCTGGCACAACTTCAGGCCATTCTCTCAGGGAATGAGGGTCTCACAATGAAAACCATTTAAAAAAACCAAAACCAACCAACCAACCAACATTATAACATTAAAAAAAATATTTTTAAAAGAGCTGAGTTTTCTTCTGTTTTATAAAGGATTTAGATTTCTGATTGATAAAAAAGCACACATTAAGTCATCAGTACTGTGGGGGAAATTAAATACCTTGCATAGGTATATACCATTCACTTTTGACAATATATTTTCTGATGATGACAAAAAACACCAAGAATCAGTAAGAATGATGCACCCACAGCTAAGGGTTTTGTCAGGAACTAAGCATATATAATGCTTCCTGAACTAAAGAGAAATTCCCTTTTCCAATCAGATAGATATCTGGAAGGTATAGTAATGATTTTGCTTTTTCAAATGATTTCCAAAATCCAAAATGGGTGCAAGAATTTATCATTTTTTAAATTCAGCCTAACAAGCCATCCTCCTAGACTCACATTACTTCTAAGCATTCACAGCATCAATTTTTATTTTCATATTGTAAAATCCACATTGTCTAGAATATATCTTGCATATAGCCTCTTTGTGGATTGCCAGCAGTGAATCTGTATCATATTTCTCCAAATAGACTTAATATGTCTGAAAGTCTGCATAATAATATGCCCTTTACTGCTCTTTTAAATGTCTGCATCTTAGAAATAAGCAGTCTCTGAACAGACTATGACCTGTCTCTCTGTATTTTGTGATATGTAGCACCCAACCAAGGACTGTGGCATGCATTGCTAATAAATTCAAATTGTACATTTTCCAGGGTATCATCAGCTACAAAATCATCCTGAAGCATATCACTTTAATAGAAAATGTATAATTCCACCAGCACACACGTGTAGGAGCTAACCTATGCCATGGGAAAGTATTAAACAGCATCATTTTCACAAAGTTTTCACATCCTTCTCATCGCAAAAGATTTTCACCTGCTTCATGTGGCGTACAAAAGGATTATTTTTTCTTTAGCTTCCAGGCAGAGCAGTAGGGTATGCAGAAAGTCTTCTTTGTCAACTCACTTCTGGCATCTGAAATGAGAATTACAGGTTTTTTTTTTTTACAATCCATTTGCCAAAGAAGGAGTAAAAACAGGAAAAAAAATTAAAAAATAAAAAAGAAGCATTAATGCTCACCTCACATCAGGAAAAATATGTTATAGCCAGAGCAGAAACATAGAAAATAAAAAACAATCAGATTTATAAGATCATAGCAAAGCAATAAAAATTGGGAAATGCTTCTGGGGGAAATTTTAATATAGGGAGGAAGGAAAAAATACAAAAGGTGACAAGCTGAAAAGCCAATGGTTGTAAGAAAAGGTTTTTACAGGTCTAAACACATAAAAGAATTAATATTCTCCAATTTTCCTTAAATGTGTCTGCAGTGATAAACTCAGAAGTGACAGCAAAGGAAAACATAAGAAATGTCCTGGATACATGGGGAAATATACCAGTGAGATATTTGCAGTTTAATCAGATTTTGGTAACCTGGGACACACAGATCATAAATTATTTGAAAAAACCTTCTCATTAATCATTATTAATCAATTGCTTCACTTTGAAAGGCTGTTCCTAATCTGGCCCTCTTGCCGTGGTTTTGCTGCAATGTCATTTTCCCACCACCTGTAGAACCTAGGGAAGTCTAGCTGTTACTTCACAGCACTAGATTTAAGATTCCAAATCTCATTACTGTCTTTTTCAGGAACTGCCTCTCTCTTCCTATTCCCAGAAATGAGAGCTGCATGGAAAGAGCATTTCTATGACAAAGCTGTCACTGGAAAAGGAGTGCTGTCCTTCCAGCATCACTAATGCCCACATCCCCAATCAATCAATCTTTTTTAACTCCACTGAAATTTATATCCAAACTCCAACCCCCTAATACTTTCATCTTATATCTCCTTTATTTGTTCCTTTATGAAGCATGTCACTCTACCTTCCAATATGATACGTAAACTGCAAAATAAAACCTAAGTGAAGTCATTCTGCTTCAGGTGAGGCCAGGTAGGATCCTGTGCACCTCGTCAGCTGCAATGTGTGTGCTGCTCTGCCAGAGCTGCTGCTGGGCAAAACTCAGACTGTCTGATCTCACCCACCTTCATTCCCTGACATTTGACAAACTGGCAGTGTTTAGCAAGGACACCTTGCAGGTAGTACCACTAGAGTGGGAAGAATTTCTTTAGGATGTGTCCTACATGCATTAAATGTGACCACACTCAGTAAAGTTGAATTGCTGCGTTCCCTGATATATATCAACATGCTTGCAGTTTCAGGCAACTCTCAGTTCCAGCTCTGACATAAACAACTATGAAACAGACTCTTTTTTTTCAGGATTTTGCATGTTTTAATTCTATCTCATCTGGAGAACAACTCCCTGACTTCAGATTTTCAAATGAAGAAATTATTGAACAATCATCCACCCCTTTTCTTGTTCAAGACTTGTCTTTCTTTAAAGGAGCAACCTCAATTCCAGTGATATACCCAGAAACTGTTAGATTTGTTTTCATGGATTTCCATTTCTGCTGAAGGTATCTGCCTTAGGTAAGAAAAATATAATTATTGCTTAAGCATATTCACCATATATAGATAGCTTTTCACGAATATTGCCACCAAACTCAGGTTTGGTCCCACATTGCAAGTTTTCTATTTCTCTCCCTTAATCCAGGGACAACAATTAATGTTGCTGAATTTTGAATCAGTCAAGGTTGTAGCATTAACCTATGTCCACCCGTGTCACACTTTTTAGCTGAACAAACCAAAAAGGAGACTCATGGGGAAACGTCAGAGCTTTGTAAAGAACCATTAGAAATTTCCCATTACATTTCTAAACAATTTCTAACCCAATAACCATCATTAACCATCATTCAAATAATGATGGAAAATTTGAGTTAGATTTCCACTTGTACTTTCTCTCTGAGGAAGTAATTCATGGAACAACATACAGAAGAGCCAAGCAATTGCATATGTGAGGCATTTGCTATCTCAGCATAAATTCAAAGGATCACTGAGATGAGGCATTAGTTCCATTCAGTCTCAAGTCAATCCCAGACACCTTCACCAGGGGATGTGTGTGTGCCAGCAGGGTCTTTGAGCACAGAGGAACATTTTGCCTACAGCAAGTGTAATTAGCTGAAATTGTTGTTAAGTGTAAGTACAGTCTATGGCTAATATACCTTAGAAATTGATACACAATTGTCATAACCAGCCTGTCTGCTATCCTTTCAAGTTCAAGGAGTCTTCTCAGAATAGTCATTTCCACAGATATAGACACTCTCAACAATTGGAAGGAAACTTGAATTACTTTTGCACTTACTATTTTATATTAATAAGAGCAGTTTATGAAATGATGGACTCAGTTTCTAGCCCACTAGAGATATCCATTTAATATGAAATCACATTTCAAAAAGATGAGTTCTTGGGCAAATGGAGTAGAACAGAAAACATTGCAGGCAAAGTCACAGTACCAGTAGGTGTTTCAAAATTGTCATATCTGAAATACCTTGCTCTTATACTGTCCAAATAGATGGAATAATGTGAAATAAAACTGGACTTAGAGAGGAATTATAGTAATTAGCACAAAAACATACTTCACATACACACATAGTAATTAGCACAAAAACTTCTCTGAAGAAAGGTTAAAAAACCTGGAATTTCTTTTTCTCTGAAAGTAAAAGAAGTAATAAATAAAAATATCTAAAATAATAAAAACATGCTGCCAGGTATCTCTCTTTCTAATTTTTTTCCCCATCACTAAAATAGAGTTAATATTCTCTAGACCACTTTTCTGGAGTTTCAGAACAAGAAATAGAGCACAACTAAAAGCTTGGAAGTCCTCACAAATATGCCTTCTCAAAGAGATTATGGACTCAGCAGAAATATTCATGATGAAGTCTGATGACCTTTAAAATAGCCCATTGATACCGAAAATTAGTATATATCTTACTTTCAGGATGATAATATAACATAATATGTAACATATAATATAATAAAATAGCATAGTAATCAGGACCAGGGATGATACATTCATTTTTATCCACAGCAGGTACTTGCACTGGTGTTAATGCAGCCATATGCCCCAACCACCTTGTTGCAGATTATCCTCAGCCAGTGAAGTGATTGTCCTTCAGAATTACACTCATACGCCACATTAGTTCCAAAGGATTTCACGATTATTGATGTTGTTATCATGGGAATCAGGAAAAAGCTGTTGTCAGTGGAGTCTGGAACACACACAGAGGCTGTACCAGAATTATTTCTGTTAGAAATGTATTTTTCTACTGAAATATTCATGCTACTGCCTTTCTCAGTGTGAGCACAACTCTAATATCTCTGTGAATGTACATGTACCGGAGAACAGCAGAGTCTCTTTCCCTGTGGGGAAATAGATACACTAAGATAAGACCTTTATCCTTTTGTATCTACAACCTCACAAGAAAGTAATTAAGCAGTGAAATCTTTTTGCAGTGAATTGTACATCAATATCTGAACTTATTAACTACTGCAGAACTGGAAAATGCTGCTATTGTACCAAATATGTGCATAGACGTAAATATATTCAACTAGAAAATGATTCAAGAGTTTGTCACTCTGATGTATTAGAGCTTAACATCAGAACTAGTGAGAATGTGTTACCTAGTCACCTTGATTATATTATTTAGAAAGAGCTCTGAGGATTTAAATAAATAGGATTTGCATATAAAATTCACTTTCAATGTCCCACATAGAAAAAAAAAGGACATATTAATGTTTGAGTTAATTTGTTTCCCTAATCTATCAAAGTTGTTTATATACTAACATGTATTTCCAGGTTTTCCCTTGCTGCTGTCAACAATATTTAAGATTTTTATTTTCACATTGTTTTCATAATTTTCTGTGTAATGTAATCATTATCTTGTTGTGTGAGTTAATATGTTTGGTAAAATGCACGGTGCCCACCTGTGAAGGGATTTCAAGCTTTGGATCCTCTGTACAAATACAACAGAGCTATTCAGCTCTCCTCTCTTCCACAATCCATTTGTCTTTTTGCTTTCAGAAGTTAAGCAAAAAATCAAAAATAAAATGTTTGAAGCATTCTAAATTAGGTAATGCTGACTCTGCTCAGTTCTGACTATTCAGCTTTCATCCTCCAACCAATTACACTCCATTGCTGACTGGCTAAGTCAGGACTTTGCTGCTTTCTTACAGAAATAACTACTATGTCTACCTTTACTCTTTCATCTGATTGTGCAAGGTTGACCACTCACTTTTCCTCAATCTGCTTAAGTTTTCAGGTGGAAGTACAGACTTTTGCACATGAGGCTTTCTAAAGAAAGTAACAACACAACAATACCCAAGTAGCAGCCCAGCTCCCTCGAATGCTTCATTTTAAGAAAATAACTGAGAACAAGTGACATCTCGGTAGAATCTGAACTATTTAAAGCAAAATGTTGGGAAAAGAAATTTCCATTTTTTCGATCAACTTTCATTTTTCAGACAACTTTCAGTTCATAGAATATACATACACACAAAAAAACCCAAAATCAATCCCTATAAATTCTGCAGTGTTTCATTTACAAAAAAAAAAAAAAAAAAAAAAAAAAAAAAAAAAAAAAAAAAAAAAAAAAAAAAATAAAATAAAATAAAATAATAAAATAAAAAAGGCTTCCTGGAACCCTTCCTGGGACCCAGAGCTGCTGGCTGCTATTAGCATGGGAGTAGTACATTTAGCATCACTGACCTGTAGTGGAATATTGGTTAGTGCAGGAGAGGTGCCCCCCACATCATCCCAAAATCTGCAGGCTCCAGCACTGTGGCATAGCCCTCCCAGCTGCCTGGCCCAAGACAGATCTGCCCCTGACAGGAGCTGAGGCTCTCTGGGTTGTGAACCTCCCCATCCTGTAACAGTGAACAGTATTTCATTGAGTACCTTTATGTTTCTTTGACGTTGCTTTTTGTACTTAAGGGCAGTCAGGAATTCTTTCTAATATTCTAAATACAAAATCAGTTATCAGAACAGTTCCTTGAAAATACATATTAATCTAATAGAAATATAATTGTGTGGGGGAAAAAAATATTAATTGACTGATTGTTATAGTAAAAGTATTGCCATAATAATAAAGACCAAGGTCTAAGATACCAATTAGAAGTTTGGCTACATTAACTAAATTTTCCAGCTGGTCATACCATAAATCGAGATTTATGATTGCTGCTTTACCACAGAAAATGTCTTTGGCTTCTATATTTTCAATATATAGAGTAAAACAAAAAATTGTCCAAAGGTTTTGTCCATCACATTGCTTTGTGAGTAACTTCTCATGGCTTGTAACATAAGGTAAACATTAAAGCCTCACTTTGTATATGAACCTGAGATTACTCTGTAGCTAAAGATGGAAATCAGTTTGGCATGTTTGTCAAGGAATTATACAGTTGCATATAATCTTCAGTAAATATTTCCTACATTTTAATGGCTATTTCAAATCCTAAAAATATCAGGTATTTTATTAGTTGCACTGCAAATGAGCACCTAAGTCCTGAGATATTTCACATCTGACTGTACAAGCTAATAATAAATGTGGAATTTCTCATCCTACAGTTACCAGTAGTTATATATGTACAGTTCAGATCTTCTATACATAATTTTGTGTGCAAGAACTAAAAATATATTCTCTTGTCTTCTGGCAGAGATTTTGCTGTCATTGCTGGCTAGTTAGTAATGATTTGCAAGAGTAGTAGAGCACTAAAAATTCTCTGAGTAACAGAAGTGGGAGAAATGAAAAACACAACAGACAGAAAAATTAAGTAAAATCAAAATCCAGCTTATATCTCATTTGGAGTATGATTTCTGACACTTTATTTGTAATGGAAAAAAAAAAAAAAAAACCACAAAAAACCCCACGAAGTCCGTCCAGGAGAACAAACTTACTAATAGTTAAGAACATTTTAAACCAGTAGGATATACTCATAGTAAAATTACAGTAAATGAAGAGATTGTTCTTTGTAAAGTAAAGAGACCTGTCAGTCAAAAGAGAAGTGGGAATTAGTCAGTAGTGCTAGACAGAAAATATTAGATACTTGTTTAAAAATATATTGAGAAAGTAGTTCAACCAGCTGTAATAGAAAAATGAAAAGCATGAATGTCTGAAAAAAGGTCCTCCTGCAAATAGTTTCACACAGCCCAGGTTCAACATTATTACAATCAGCTGGCTGAAATTTCAATAAGTGCCTAAGTATTGGCCAAACCTGGAGCAAAATGGCAAAAAAATGATTGAGATTGCATACACAGCTAAAATGTATTCAAAGAACTAATAAAAGGGATGAAAGAAATCTAATTTAAAAAGGGGGAAGTATTTAATGCATCAGGATTTAACTATCAAAAAAGTCTCTTTCTTTCTGCACTGTCCCCTTATTTTCTTTCCTAGTGCATGCTGGATTCAGGCTGCAACAGGTGACTTGTCTTTTCCCTTGTAAGGCAGCAAATGTAATTTAGGCTGCTATGTAAATAACAACAGCTGAAGGATTACCCAGCAGAAAAAAAAAGATAAATAATTTGATGGTAGCTGCCTCAGATTCACAGGGAAATGAAGCTATTTCAAACACCAACTGCTTCAGTAGTGAACTATGGAACACTGCTATAATTATTAAAATTAGTAAACAATTCTCCTTCACTTTTTTGTTGGTTTTTTCCCACCATATTTACATAATAATTTTTGTTCTTCTTTTTTTAAAAAGCAAAAAACTCTAGCCTGTTGCCTGAATAGCACATACACCTCGATCACTCGCAGAAGGCACACACAGATTTAGGAGAGTGTGTGATAATCCATTTACAGAAAGTACCACAATCACTGCACTCAAATGCCACTTCAAGGTGGGACAAAGTTCACATGGCAGTTACAGTGTCTCTTTTTCCTTGCCTTCCTTTCAAGCCTCTGACTTAACTTTTCACGTGTCTCTTGGTCTTTGTATCACTCCTCCTGCTATCACAGGAGATTCTGAATAGAGATGAGATTGAACTATTTTTAGATGGTAAGCAAATCTGTGCAAGGACTCAGCTATTTCATGTTGCAGGGTTTCATGCAGACTTTTGGCTTTTCATTTATTTGATCTCACACATTCTGAGTTTTGCTTGGAAATTTAAGTTCAAATTCAAAAATTCAAAGCAAAATTCATCTGAAAATGTCAACACCCTCTTTACCATTGCAGAAGAAGTAGGTGTAACAGATTTCAGTACTCGAACAGAAAAGCATAGTCCAGAGTTGGTTCACTACAAAATTTTACCAAGTGTTATTTTAATCTAAACCAATGTTTGAGGGTTTGGTTGCCTCCAGGACATACTGATCATTGGATTTCAATCACCATGTATAATATTTTTTGCTTACTTCAAAACCTACTGAATTTTGTAATGATGATCCTACATTTTCTAAATTTTTCAAATGAAGTGAAACAGAGCAATATTTGCACATTTTAAACATAAGCAGATGCTAAACAGCACAATGGGTCTTGAACCACAACCTGTCTTTGAACACTTCTAGGGATGGGGCATCCACAATTTTTTTAGGCACTTGTTCCAGTGCCTCCCCACCATGGCAATAACAAATTCCTTCCTAATATCTCAGCTATCTCTCTCCTCATCCACTTTATAGCCATTACTCCATGAATGATGAAAATGTCATCCTTGTGAAATCCTGAGGATTTCCTTTGTGTGCTCTATTTGGAAACCTTCCCTTTCCCCTTATTGTTCTTTCCCTATTTTTTTGAGATCTTTTGTTGTATCTCATGTCTGCAAGCTCTTGAAGAGGGCACCAGCTTTTTGATAGCTTATCTGTTCAGCATAAAGGAACTGATGTGAAAGCAGCCTTTAGTTTTGGTACCATAACACAAATAACACAAATACATGGTGGAGTTGGATCTAATGTGTATGCCACATGTATTCAAACCTGAAAAGAATCCTCCATTTCAATGTGGGGCTCTGCACTTGATGAAGATGTAGAAGAACCTGTCTCTCTGTCCTCTGTAGTTGGCATTTCCAGCTTTAGGAATCAGTAAAATTACCCTGCTTGATTTCTTTAATCCAAGCTTTTTTAACTTAGTGCCACATTTCCACTCTCTGTTTGTGGCCTCATGTAAAGTGCTCGTGGATTCTTTTCATGCATGACTGCAAGTGGGTCAGCTCAGCTACTCTAAAGCCTTTCCATGTCTGTTCCAGCTCCCACTTGGCTCTTCCCATGCTGTATGCTGCCTCCTCAGACCTGCAGAGATTAAATGCATGCTGCACTGCCAGCTGTTTTGAATGTTGACAAGTATACATGCTCACCATCCTTCCCCACAAAATTCAGTGGCAGACTGATGCCAAGGGTCTCAAATGCTTCTGGAATTGACTCTTGACCCTGGTGACATGTTCCCAAAGTGTCTCACTCCTTCAGTATAGAGTATGGTGAATAGCAGCAGCAGTTATTAAGTACAGTCTTCAGAGTAACCTCCATTTACCAGGTCAGGGCTACAGCAAATGAGTAAAAATAACAGACAGGGAGTAAAAGGCTTTGTTTGAGAGGTTGAGCTAATGCTCACCCCAGCTTTGTTCTTTACAGTAGATACTGTCATTTAAGAGCATAATCCAATTTTACTTTGCAAGGATGTTATTTCTCCTTTCTATTCCTGACAAGAAATGCTCTTTAGCTGCTGCATGGAAAACATATAATGTCTACAGCATGGTACCTGGTGTCTCCTAATAAAAATATCCAGCCCATTCAAGTCTGTACAAATTTTCTGGAAATTGGAAAAAAAATTCTTTGAGGCTAAGGATTGAAATTATTACCCTTTTTCACAGAACATATTAGGTTTACAGAAAATTCTATGCATTTAGGAAGTTAAAACTTTAAGACAATGCATATAGACACTCAGTCTTCAGAAAGAAAAAATATAATCACATACACTCCTTAGAAACAGTAATTTATTCCAACCTGTAAAGATGCACTGGTCATCTGCTTAATTTATTCTGTTGTAAATTCTTTCTGCACAACAAATACTGCCATATGTAGGCCCTTAAAAATGTAGGAAATTCTAGGCCAATATGAGTGCTGTGAATTTCCAATACTTCCTAAAAATTTTGAAACAACATGCTAGATTCTCCTAAGGTAAAATTAAAAAAAAAAAAAGGTAACCAAGCCTTTGAAAATATACATGCTTACAGATAGTTTGTCAGTTTAACCTCACACTTAGAGAAATATCAGCCTTTTAGCTTCTAGTTTTTGCATAGGGAAAACTCTCACAGGAAAAGAGGTATATATCTCTTATAAGTGGCTTAACGGTCCTCTTGGCTTGAAAAGATGTTGGGGAAAAAACTCCAATAAAGTCTAAACCTCATGTATCTGGTAGCAAATAATACTAATATATCTACCATATGCTATGCTTATATATTCTGGAGATTTTCTGGTTTTTGACTTGCAGAAGTCCAAGTAAAAGACCCATCTGCTGAAGCCTCTGTATTCTGCATCTAACTGGAGATAACTATGGTTACAATGCCAAGTGCTAAGCATGAAATTGCAGACTTTAGATGCAGCAAAAATGATATATTGGTGCTCTGCCATACACAGACACATCTGCACCAGATCCCATATTTGTGTACTGAGAACAGACTGTTTACAAGATAAGGTGACTGACATTCTTAATTACAGATGCATACCTCTAGATAAAAGAAGATTATTATTTGCATAACCTGATTGCTTGCTCGACTATTACACAGTGCTAGCACTAATAAAAAGGCTTTAATAACTTTGAGATCAAGTGGTAATTTTTTTTTATATTTTATTTTGGTGGAAGGCACAAGATATATTTTCTCACAAAAGAGACCTCTCCCAGCCTTCCCATACAGATACAATTTTAAATTGAGTTGATATACATATGCATACATACCTACAATCTGCAAAAGAAGACTGTGCAAGATATATTGGGGTACAGGACTTGAAGCAGAAAAGATTCCCTTAATTTTTCTCATCACTTGACAGAGATTTTCATGCCATAATTTAATACAAACTTGTTATCCTATCACTTGTAAATTAATTATTTAGATATGACAGTTCTAGGAGAAAAAAAAAGAGATAGGACCAGGATTGCTTTAGGTTCTTTTCCCAAATTCTTTCCTGCAGCATTTTGCTAATGAGATACACAATAAAATTACATCACTCATGAATTATTTAACAACATGCCCCCTGGAATTCCTACAGCTTGAGTTTAAATGACTCATGAGCTTGAAATCAGGGCAGCTCTAGGCATTTTAGATTTCAGAACATACAGAAACCATGTACATGTTTTTCTACATCCATTATTTTTCAATAACTAGATTAATATTTTAACTTCAATTAGCTAGGGAAATTAACATGTCTTTGGAATGACAGCTGCAGAAAAGTGATCTGAACATGATGGCTTACTTTCCACTAAGATGTGGTGTCAGGTAAATTTCTGAAAGAGAGATGCAGAAGTCCTCACACTGAAAAAATATCACTCTGATTTAATGAATAAGAAAGTGTGATAATTTATGACAGAAGACTTGCCAATTAGACTAGAAACTAACAGTATCAATTATGTATGTAGTTGTGTTTATAGTCAGAAGTTCACTTACTAATTCCCATGTCCCAAAATGTAGACATGTATCAATATTAAGTTACTAGCAGCTAAACATTCAAGAAGCGGTGACTTTTCTGTCTGGGATGTTTCTTCCTGTTAGTTGTTCTCCAGGGCAAGCTTGGATGCTTTATCAGCTAAACTAACTATGGAGGACACATTGGAAGTAGATGGGAAATTGAGATCCCCCAGCTGGAAGTCTTTAAGTTTGGAATCTAACAAAACTGATGGAAAATGCAACATAAAATTCAGAGGGGGTTCTGCCTCATAACTACATCTCAGATGATTCACCTGCAAGCAGAAGAGCAGCTTGAAAAAGATTAGTGACATGGAAAGAAAGCAAAAAAAAAAAAAACCATTTAAAAAGTGAAGCACTGCAGGTTTCCCTTGCTCAGTGCAGTTCCAGAGCAGATTTTAGGGTCATGCTTTCCATCCACAAAGTGGCCTGAAAAAAAGGTTGTTGATCCATGATGAGGAAATTTCCTAAATTGCAGTTCTGGTCATTGGGAAAGACTCCTCAAAAAACATCCAAATGCAGGCTGCCACTAACTGCCAAGGGCAAAGACCCTCCCACAAGCAGGGCCAGTTTCTGCAGGACAGAGCTTCTTTTGGCTGCTGGTCTGAGTGGGCAGTGGGCAGCACCAGGGCAGGGATTGTCCCCACCATGGATGATTATGGCACTGGTGAGGCCACACCTCAAAGCCTGTGCTCAGTCTTAGGTCCCTCACTACAAGAAGGATGTTGAGGTGCTGGAGTGAGTCCAAAGAAGGGCAGTGGAGCTGGGGAAAGGTCTGGAGTGCAAGTTTTATGAGTGGCTGAGGGAGCTGTGGTTGTTTAGCCTGAAGAAAAGGAGGCTCAGGGGAGACCTTATTGCTCTCTACATCTGCCTGATGGGAGTATAGCAAAGTGGGTGTCAGTTTCCTTTGCCAAGCAACAAGTGATAATCAAAAGGAAATAGCCTCTAGTCTTGACAGGGGAGGTTTAGATTGAATATTGGGAAAATAATTTTGCTGCAAGTGCAAAGAATTGGAATAAGCTGCCCAGGGAACTGGTTGAGTAAACAACCCTGGAGGTATTTAAAAGATGTGCAGATATGGCACTTAGGACATGGTTTAAGGTTGGACTTGACACTGCTGATGTAACAGTTGGACTTGATGACCTTAGAGGCCTTTTCCAGCCTAAATGATTCTATGATTCATTTAACTCTGTAGCCTGGTTCCCTGCATTAGCTGCAATTTATGCTTGCTGGGAGCTGCAGAGGGCAACAAAAATTGTCATGAACCAGCTCAGCAGTTTGTTCATCCTTCTGCTCAGCTGAGGCTGCATCCTTTGGCTGCCCTGGAGCAAGGCAGTACAATACAGAGATACTCCCATTTCTCTATTGGTGAGCACGTGCACAATCATATCCACACAGCAACACTGTTTGGGGCATCAGAATCTGAGTACAGCTCTAAGATTTCAGGGACACTGATGTGATGTAGAATACACCTAATCAACAGAGGAAGCCACTTTAATAGGTGAAGATCAGATGTATGATCAGATGGTTTTGAGATGGTTCAAGCCAGAGACTGCTCCCTTGGCAGGCTATCTCAACTGTGCAGACTGCACAGGGGAGAAAAGGTGTCTTCTCACGTAACTAAGACCTAAACCAAAAAGAGTCCTCCTTTCTGACAAACTAGAAGTGCAAAGCAAAGCAGAGAAGCCACAGAGCAGCTGTTATAATGTGTTTCCTGTGCCCTAAATCCCAGCTGACATAGGCAGCTGTGTGGTGCACATTTGATTTTGGAGTCATCTTCAAAGTCATGGAACACAGCAACTATGCAATTTGGAAGGCACCAAAGTACACATGCAGGACTTCCATGGAGATGTCTTCATTCCTAAAGAGAAAAAAAAAATTAGTCCTCTCTGGTGACTTAATGTTTCTTACTAAAAGAAAGGCACCACACATAATCCAAGGGGTTAAAATGCCAAGGTTGGCTTGGCTGGGACCATAGGAAGACTTTGACAAGGAAAAAAACACTGTGACAAAACCACCACTTGTAATCTGTGTTCCTTTAATGAGATAAAGTGAAAATCCAGCTGATTTTCTCTCCTAAAATTAATTAAAATCATTATCTTGTGAACCTCTCACAACTTTGCTATGTCAGCCGTGATTTATTCTTTATTATAATAAAACCAGTGGGACTTTTTCCTGCAATTTGTTTGTGTAGGAGAGTTCATCCTATTTACCTGTTTCAACTGTTGTTTTCCTGGCAGGCTGTTCTTCCAGGATTTATCCATCCAGCTGGACATTTGTACAGGGTCCAGCTCTCTGACTGAATTGCCATTGCCATGAGGCATTACTGCAATGTAAACAATACACAATCATTCATCCTACTCAGGGCCAAGGGGTGTCTGAAAATACAAGATCAATATGACAAGCAAAGAGCGAGCAGTGGAGAGTAAAGCTGCAAAAATGTAGGAAAATGATTGCCAGGCTGAAGTTGTGTGTAGATAGGATGACAGAAGACTGTAGGCTCCAGAGTAAGGGAACCCCCAGAATACTAGCAGATTGACAAGAAATAATTAGAGAGAAATATGCAAGTTAAATGAAAAAAAAATTTAATATTACTCCAAGCTGTGCTTATAGAGAGAAATACATATGCTTCCTGAATTTTAAATAGACACATGAAAAGATGAGTTTTCCTGCAGTAAATGGAAAAACATTGAAGCAGTTTCTTTCTCGTTCTTCTGGACTCTGACAATCAGTGACAGACTAGTGACACAAGTGAAAGGGTTCTAGCCTAATCTAGGCTAACCTCTACACTAAGTATTGGCCAGGATTCACACTGTACAGTCTTTCCCAAAGGCTCCAGCAGCACAGTGAGATCATAGAGCAGAATAGATGAGCTTTTCAT
The DNA here is from genome assembly GCF_029582105.1 of Oenanthe melanoleuca. NCBI lineage: Eukaryota > Metazoa > Chordata > Aves > Passeriformes > Muscicapidae > Oenanthe > Oenanthe melanoleuca. The sequence continues at coordinate 27,927,482 of NC_079335.1, forward strand.
GCAACTGTCACTAACAAAACACAAATTTCTGACAGAAGCAGAAGCATCACAGCCAGTTCTGCAGTTGCTCTCGGGGAGCACTGCCCTAGGCATGTCAGATGCAAGCTGCAGGCAGGACCACATTCCAGAACTGACATACTACCATTTCAGTCCTTTTCCTGCAGCCACAGTTTCTGTTCTGGTGACTCACTGATATGTTTCTCAATTTCTCAAGTCGTTTTATACTGACATAATAATAAGTCAGACTCTTACTAGCCCAGCAGTAAGTATTTGTCATAAGGATATTCATAGATTTCCCATTAGAACAGAAGAAATCACTTTTATTATTCAGCATTATGCTATACATACAAGTAGAAGTTTGCTTCAAATTTTTAATTTGCTGAATACCTCATTAGTTGAGCTCCTTCACTGCCCACTCTCATCATTCCATGATCCCCACATCACTGACAAGGGCCCAGAAATACAAGCAGAGGAATTTGCATATTCTGAGCCACTTTGTAAGGAAAGCCACACACTGGGCTTATCTGTGGATTGCTTCTTAAATGTGGTATTTTAAAGAGGCATATGTAATACAAAGGTAACAGTACAAAGATAACTCAGTACCAATTAACTCTGTGGTGCCAAAATATATTTTCTTCAGTAAATTTAACTGAGTTAAACACAGAGTCTTTTGGATCACAACATTGTCATCCCTTTTTCTCTTACAATTACAATCTTACTTTATTACCTCTACATCTTCTGTCTCTTCTGGATAACTTAACTCCGAGTAACCCACAAATTTATCTCTGTTGAACCCTCCTGTCTTTTTTTTTCTCTCTCTTTTTTCTTCTTCTACTCCATCCTTAAAACCCACTGGTATGTGGGGGTAGGGTGTATGTCTTTTTATTTTTCTTTTCACCAATACTAGACATGGGATGAAACAATGCTGGGCAAACACACAACAAAAGCCTGTCTTCTTCCAGGACATCACTGACAGCAAACATTTAGAGAGTCATTTAAAAGAGAACTTCCTTACTTAGGAATTCTTTCAAATGACAAGTGAAATAGGAGAGAGCAAAAAAAATGCCTGTCTGAAATTGTAACTAGCCAATGACAGTAGCTGATATCCTAGGTCAGTGAAATGTAGGTGCTGACCTCCCAGTGCTGCCCAGGAAATGATAGTTTGGCTGTGGATAGGCCATGAAAGCTTTTTGATTTGAGGATTCATGTCACATGCATCAACTAGTATTAAAGCATCCCCTCTCTCAGCTCTGCCTGTACACTTCCTCACTTCCACTGTTGTGTCTGTTTAAATTTGTTTGCTAGCATGTAAAGATCCTTCCACATGTTTGTAAAACTTTATGGACATCATTGATATCATATAAGTTAGAAATGCTTATAAAATACCAAGTTGTTTAATTTTTTATCACAGTAAGTGCTTCCTTCAGGACATATTAGGAGTACCTGAATTCTGTACTGTTTAGTCACAATGGTGTAAGAAATCAATAAATAAAACCATTACTTTGAACAAATTTCAGCTGAGATAGTTATCAACCTGATTAAAAGCAGTAAGCTGAAATTTTCTGGGTGTCATGGTTCTGAGATGTACTTCCTAAAAATGGACCTATTTTGCTAATAGAAAAAAATGTTTAAAAACCCAAATTCTTTTCTTTATTCCACATACATGGAATGAATATGTTCTTTATTCCACATACACATCCATATGCATTTTTGGGTTTCTTTAAATTACTAGTTGAAAAAGTAACAATTCTTCATTGAAAGAGTGAACTCTTTGGCTTGCCTTTCTTATTTCCATTGTTTAAGGGAGACCTATTGCCAATGAATTTTCAACAAACTTCAGGATTCATTTTAATGAATTTTGTTTGGTCAGTGGTAGACAATGGCCAAGAGACAGATACAGACTGCCAGGAAGCAGCTGAGCCAATTTATTCCTTGCTCATGATCAGCTCTGTTCTGTGGACATTCCAAAACTCTACTGTTAAATCACTTCATCCTGAAAGTTTTCTCCTTTTTCAGTAAATTAATAGGCATTATTTGGAGTAAATGGCCACAACAAGGTTATTTTTCCTGCCCTCTCCCTAAAGGTGAGATTCCATTTGCATGCTCACAGTCTGTCCCTTGCCAGATATATATATATATTTATCCGCTTTTCCATTTTCCCCAGGAAATCATACATGATACCCAAATGAGTATAGAACCTTCTTCCATAGTTCAAGGAGTTGGAGAAACACTGGAAAATACTGTCTTTTACATATTCAATCCTCTTGCATCACACTCTTTTTAAGGATTAATTTTAAGCAAAATGAAAATTATCTCTGAGAATTTAAGTTGTTTGCACTTTAAAAAAACCACAAAGGCAGCTCTCTACAAGAGTTATCTGGTTAAGCAGAGGAAAATCAAGAAATCTAGCTGGCCAGATTTCCATCTGATGTGTGAAATAGGGAAGAAAATGAAAGAAAATAAAATGTTTCATCCAAGAATCTGTTTCCCATTTCAAGTAACCACTTGTTCATCATAAAATATTGTTCTGAATTCAGCTACAGAGTTGAGAGACGTTTTTTCCCTAAAATAGTGGAGTGAGGTTTTTTTTCTCTTTTCTTCTCAGTGTGCCCTAGTGGGCCCCACAGCTAAATTATACCAACATGGATTATAAACAACTGAAAAGACTTGCAGCTTTTATGAGAAAATATTTGCTAGCTAATCAATACAGGCTTTCAGATTTATGAGTCTGTTTTACACAGTAATAGAATCTTTATATTTGGGTTAGGTAGTTTCCCCTGTTGGTTTTCCATATTGTACATTAAAGTCGACTAATAGTACAGATTTTTTAAAAAATACATAGATAAAAAGGCTCATTATTTTGTCTCATTTCATCTTTTCTGATTTGAAGACCTGTGTAAATAGCCTTCAAGCAGGAGTTTGAGTAAAACATGTTAACATTATTTAAGAAGCATGTGTTATTCAAGTTGGTATCTAGCTAAACATAAATTGGCCAAACACAAACTAAAAAAAAAACCATGTAATTCAGTAATTAATTTTAAAGCAACTCTATCTACTGGGAAAGTTGTTTAAATTTCTTTCATCAATAACCAAAGTTCATTACACACATATGACCTGGAGAATTCTATACAGCATGCCTGAATATTTTGAACAGTGATATGAATGCACTTTGATACTTAGTAACCTGCTGTTTAATTTTCATCTCCCAATTAGTAAATCAAGAGAAAATCAAATATTAAGTGTAGTAAAAATGAAATTGCATGCAAACAGTACATTCTGTGTCATTTCTGTGACTGACAGAAAAAGAAACCTGAGTGATTGTCCAAAATTCTCTCAGTGAAAATTTAATAGAAATATTTAAGAGAGATGCATTCCTTTGAATTTTTATAATCTCCTCTAAATCTATCTCATTTAGATAAAAACCAGTTGTGTCTGTTCTTTTTTAGGTTACTCAGACCAAAGCAGACTCTCAGGCAGACCAGGTTGTCTCAGATAAGCCATATACTGCAAACACAAACCAGACCATAAGTAGGCTTTTGTAAAAATAAAAATTAAGGTACAAATATATGGCTTTCTGATGAGCATCCCACAGTACTCTGTCATGATAGGGCAGCAGTGTACATTGGGATGCTCTGTTAGCTCACTGCTGGCATTCACACTGGGCAATCCTTCCTAAAACCAGTAGGAGGAAGTTATTTATTTCCAAGATCCATTTCTTTCTCAGCATGCAGACAACACTGATACATCCTATAATGCTGGCAGACATTGACCTATGCTGTTTCAACACTGGCCACTCTCCTTTTGGTGGCATCTTCTATCAGGTAGGAAGGAACCCCAGAATGAAGACCCCAATGCAATGAAGTATTTTGTGGGGCTAAAGGAAAGAATGGCATGGACCAGGAGAGCTTGCAGAGGACAGATTAGCAATTGCCTTTATGCCTCTGCAGGAAAATAATTTCTTAAGCTGGAGAACATCAGGATGAAACAGGATTCCAGGAAGCACGGGAAAGAGCTATTCAGAAAAGCTAAAGACAAATCAGAAATTATCTGAAGGTGAGAACTGCAGTAAGTTGAAATAACAGGTAAACTGTAAAGCCTGTGTATTCATCATTCAGTTTTGGGAAATCAACTCCTACCAAGCACTCTGGGCATGACTTTTATTTATGCCTCCCTCTTATAAACACACCTGCCCAGAACTACAGCTGACATAAATCAGCTTGACTTCAATGGCACAATACCAAATTACAGCAAGTGAGGATCTGGCCCCGTAGAAATATTGTTTTGTCCCTTTTGTGGCATTTTACTGGTTCTGAAATCAACACTTCATTTATCTTCTGTCCCTTATACAATACCACTGCTGCCCTTATTGTGTTGCTTTGAGCCTGCTGGATGTAGCAGTATTATGCAACTGAGGTATGCTTTCATTTGCCAGAAAGCATTTATTTTTCAATGCACTTCTCCAAAAGCTTTTATTTGTTCTATGAACCACTTAATATTCCTCAAGTTTCTTCCCACAAGCAAGTTGGTCCCATTAAAGGTATCAGAGGTCTGAGACCTGACCATGCTCTATTCCCTGGCTGACACATCTCCATTTCCACACACCCAGTGTCCAATTTCAAAGAGCTGTTTATCCATTCCTGTGTCCTACCCTGTGTCACTGTTTCAACAGGCAAAGTCAAATGCTGTCACTTATCTTTGCCATTTATTCTGTACTAATCAGAAGGGGGATGAACACAGGATTCAGACTGCCATTAAATAAAAAAGCAAAGAAAATCACTTAACAAAAATAACGAGTAACATTTAAGGTTAGAAATACATTTACTCTTTGAGCTACCCTGGTATCACTGATGATGATACAGAGCACAGAATCCAGTGAAGAGAATTGGGAAGATGAAAGACCTGAGTAAATATCAGTACAGTTAGAAGTATAGGAACAAATTAATCCTAATGAAGGCAGTAACAATGTATATCAATGGACAAACTGATAATGCATCATTCATTCCAGGAAAAGTGTCCCCACAACCCACTTTTGAAGACTTTCTAACACTAAGTAAAGAATAACTGTTAATAACTTACTTACAAGCTCTGACTCACCTTCCATAACATCTACTTCCACCAATCATTTTTCTCATAGCTATACATAAGCTTATGAATATCTATGCTACACTATGTGAATATCCCATTTTAATGCAGGACTTTTAGCCACTGAGAGCTTTGTATATTCTTGTTCCTCATTTAATATTTTTAGTTATTCTTCTTACTGTGAGTGTGAGGCTAGAGGATTGGTATAAAGTACAAAGTAGAGCCAAAAAAGACAATTAATTAAGCAAACAAAGATAGAATAAGAGCTCTAGTCCATCTGTATACCTGGCATTATAATAAGTCTTGAATAAATTTATGAAATAAAATATAACCACTAAATACAGACTTTCTAAATACTGGTTATACAAAAATGCTCTCACAGATACAATTAAATTAGCTAGAAAGGTATCTCAATGCCCAATCTACAGCTACAACTACAGTGATGACCTTTTTGTGCAAACATCTGTAACTGTGGAGATGCAGAATTACAGGCTAATAAATTCAAAGTATTTGATGCACTTTTCATGAGCTACAATACTGTTAACAAAAAGTTTGTTCCATGAAACAGCTAGAGGGAGCTTCTCTTAGTGCTCTGCAAGCAGTGTTATCAAGCCTAAGATATCCCAGGGCTCAGAGGCTTCCCCACTGGGACACGTTTGCTTGCACGCCATCCAGAGTATTCACTGGTACACAGTGCTTTTCAAAAAAGAATCCAAATCTCTTCAGCTGAGTCATGCTCAGAATAAGAAGGGAATTTCATTGCTGTGTTTTGTTTCATTTCATTCTGAATAACTTTTCTTCATCCTTGGGAGATTCATGTCCTGTCTGGGACAAGATGGCACAACCTGATGTGGTCCATCCAAGATTTAGCTGGACAGGGCCCTGAGCAGCCTCATCCCCCATCGAAATTACCCCTGTTTTGAGAAGGTAGTTGCACTTAATTTTTTTTTGACCTGTTTATTTTTCATATCAATGAAAAATAAGTACATACCAGTATACTAGTTTGTGAGTCACCAGTTTGGGAGTGGTAATGAACATTCTCTGTACAAAACAAATTTTCAGAGGAATTTGTTCACGTTATGCAAGTAAATCCTTTCTCCACATGTCATAGAATCACTAAGGTTGGAAGAGGTCTCTAGGATCACCAATTAACTCAGGCTGAATTTTAGAATTAATTATCTTAGCATCAAATATTTGTGCCGTAATGGCTTTCATCATAGTTTAATTTTTTTCAGTTAATAATTTCAAATACGTACTTATTGTAGATAGGCTCTGTATACTCTCCTACAGGAGTGGCTATACTGATGCCTGGAGGAGCTACCTAGAACAGAGGCTAGACAGAGCTAGAGAATAAAGTGGGCATTTAATAAAGGGCTTTAAAGGATACACCTTGGGCAGTGCAGTAGCCTGGCAGAGGCTACACCCAAGATGGACAGCAATCATGAGCTTTGTCAGACAGATATAATTTCAGTCTATTTGCATATCAGAGTTAATTGTCCAATTACAGCTTCAGGTAATGAGGTCACATGGCCCTGGTTTGCCTCTCCCCACCATTCACTTTTGTTTGTACCTTCCAGGGCCTGAAGTAAATGGTGTGAGCTTGGTTCCCAGGCCCAGAAGGGTTGTTTAGTCTGACCAAACTGTTATCAGAACTTACTAACACTCTATATGAAGTTCAGAGCTATATAGTAATCCAGCACAGGATCTGAAAAACATAAAAGCAAAAACTTAAGGCATAATACTAGTCTGAGTTTTCTATTGCCCAGCACTTCTGTTATATCAAGCCTTTGTTTAACAATAGATATGGAAGGCAGTATTGACCTTTTCTTTAAAATAAGACAGACAAATGTTATGATTCTGCAGATGCTAGAAATTTACACATTTTTTACTAGCCAATATAAACATCCTTTATTGTAACTAAAAAACTTGGATATTTCATCCTAAAAAAAAATTAATTTGCAGCGATCACTTAACAAAATCTACTTTTTGCTTTTAGGTCTGCATTCCTACAGTCCCTATAACAACAACTATTGCAAAATATTTTACTTCTCCATGATTCCTAGTTCATCTATGCCTGCATTTTTCCAAAGCCAAGCACCATTAATTCATTGGAAAGTTGTTGACTCTAGCTAATGAACTTTGACACATGCTAGAGAATACTAAAAACTGAAACATGCCTTAGCATGTGTATGGATAGAATATACATTGTTTATCTTTTTAGGACCAGTAGGTTTTATTGGTTATTTTTTTAAATTTCCTTATAGAATCAACGTTTTAAATATTCACTCTTTGCCTATGCACAAAATTTTCATAAGCAGAGCTCTTCAAAGTATACTCTGAAGAAAAAAAAGTGCTGAAGAAATAGTTTTGAAGCAATAAAACTGTTGTTGATTTTATTTGATTAATAGACTCAGGCAGAAAATAGAGGGATTAGAAGTTGAAAAACAAAATATCTCATTTCAGTTTTGTCAAACAGATATATGTAAGTACATAGTAAAAAGAAAACAGGGACTGAATATGTTCAGTAGACCTCAAGAAATTTTATTTATTTACATCTCTGAAAGGCCACTGAACCAAAATATCTATTATTTGCACAAGTCTGCTCATGAATACTAAGTGCTGAACCTTCCTTTTTATTTTACTGTTTTTTCATTCAAATGCTTGAAATAAGATATTTCCTTGGGTACGTCTGTCAGTTTTTCTACATCAGAATACTTCTTCTTGATACATTCAAGTACCTGTGTTTTTCTGGTTACTATACACTGAGGATTTCATAAGCAGGACTTTCATCAGGCACTGCTGCTCTAGACAAAGAGATGCCATGGATATCACATATCTTCATCTCTATTATCCAGCCAAGTGATCTTTTCAACAGATTTTCAACATTTTTGAAACTTGGAACAAATATATTTTGAAACCAGATTTGATAGACTTGTCCATGTGAGCTGTGAGTCAAGCCTGGTGAAATTTAGAAAGGCTACATAAACACTGGTTATACTGAAATACCTAAAGACAAATGCTTAAGGCTCACTAGGTGGTAAAATATTGCCCTCACTTTGTATTCACCAGTTTTGTAGCTTCCTCATCTCAGTTGCATCCACGGAATTGTACATGTTTGACTCCGTGGCCCAGAAAAAGTGCAAAATTCAGCTAAGTGTCATTGATGATTGATTCTGTTCATTGCAGCAATAAACTGACGAAAATCCCTAAATTCTCTTAGCATCTCATTAAAGTACTCATTTTTCAAAAGCTAACTTCTGTAAAGCATGGTATAGAGACAATGCCTTACTTTGCTTTTCAACACTTGAAAGTCATTTGAGAGAGTCTGCTGAGCAGTAATATCCTATTTGATACATACATATGGCTTTTTGGTATGGTTAGAACCAAGATGTTCAAAGGAATCTCCAATATTAAAATGTTACCTGCGATTATCCAAGCACCTTCAAACAGTCTGGATTGCTAATATTCTCCTGGTTTTGAAAAAAAAAAAAAAAAACCAACAAAAAAACAAAAGTGACATATACCTACTTTTTTGTGTGTTCTATTACAGTAACAAGATTTTACCTACCAAATTTTACCTACCAATTACTCCTTGGATTTTTTTCCTTCATGTAACAATGATGCCAAACTTGAAGGTGTTGTTGACCCTCTTGAGGGACCAGAGACAGTAAAGAGAGGTCTAGATAAGTTGGAGCATTGGATAATGAATAATGGGATGAAATTAAACAAGGCAAAACTCCAGGTCCTGCACTCAGTGTTTAAGAGGTATTTGGACAGTGTCCTTAACAACATGCTATATCATTTGGTCAGCCCTGAATTTATCTCACAATTGGATGAGATTATACTAAGTGAAAATCTACCAATGTATAAAATATTGTTAGGAGCCATTTTTTCAGTTTACTTTTTTTTTTTTTTTTTTTCTTGCATACTGAGTAGAAGCAACACTATTAGCATTCATGGTAAATCCATCACAGTCAAGCAAAAAGCAAGGAGTTCAAACACAAAGTATCAAGCACTTCAAGTGTTCCATTCTATGCACAGAATAACACATATATAGCAAATATCTCTTTGGAGGAAATCCAAACAACTTATGGTTCACTCCCTGACAGCTGGCAGGGAGGCAAATTCCCTCATATTTACCAGGTTTGTCTGTGAGTTTCAGACCAATGAGTCAGAGGGAAATCTGAGACCTATTACCTAAGAATAAAAATAAAAAGATTTCTGGGCTGCCTAATGCTTTAAGGTTGCCTGCACTTTGAGTGATTTCCATCTCCCCAGTGAATATGAATTTTCTCAACTCTCTTTCAGGACAGCACTGACTATTCAGAGGGGTTTTGCTGTGCACTACAGAAATCTTCACAATTCTGTGTCAGAACTTCAGGGGAAAATTTGTTAAAGGATTTTAGGCTAAGCAGAGCCTTCAAATTACTTCATCATAAAGAAAATCTCAAATGAAGCAAAGGTTCAATCAGAAATGCATATGAGCACAGTGGAAAATGGAAATGGAAAGCAGAACCATTTTAAATTGCCAGTTAATTAGTCAAGTCAAAAGAATTATTCAAGTATTCTTTAAAGAACATCTGTTGTACCTGGTTAGTTTAGGTATGCCAGAATAACAGTGTGCTTTCACTGCACTCAATCACATTCCAGGTGGAATTTGTGGACTCTTTACAACAGGAAAAAAAAGTAACTGCCTTGGCAAGGATTGGACATCTGGAGGTTGGGAGACAAAGTATAGGAGTGGAGTGGTCTTTTGACTTTGAGGTACCAAATACAAAGCTGGGAAGGTAAAGATACTGCAAGATACTTCCATTAATTTTTATTTACCCTAGCTGAGGCATTCAGGGATTATATTTTGTTGAAAGAGGCTGAAAATATGAGTCTCATTCCTTATGGTTAATTCTAGTTCTGGACATCTCATTCCTTATGGCTACTTGTAGTTCTGAGCAATCTCAAGTATTACTTGTGCAGTCTGGTTTAGAACTGAGGCAAAATTGCACTGTGTACAGCAGAGAAACAAGCATGCACAAGGCATATATGAACCTGTCCTCTCCCCACAACATTAGAAAAGAGAATGAAGCAGAGAGAGGAATTTCATCATTTGCACCCTCTTCAGACACCTGGGGCTTATTGTAAAGGTATATGTGGAACATTGACTGGATACAGGTAATAAATTTTGGTGGGCAATTCCAGCTGAGGTACAGGAGACCTCCCATTCCATTTCTACAATCTGACACCTGTACCTAGTGGGGCTGGGACTTCAGAACCAAGGAGACTTTTCAGATTTTAGTGTGAATCCTGTGCCTTTCCCCAGAGCATAATAGAGTCTGAAACTGATTTTTTAAGGTTGCAACAGACAGCATGATGTGTGAGATGATCTACAAAAGTAAAATGTGTGGATTAACAGGCCACTAAAATTGCTTGCAACTGCAGTGAGCCTGTACTAGTGGGTGTGGATAGGGATGAGGCTGAAGATAAACCCCTCTAAAAAGGTCATAAAGTGTGAAAATGGCATGATAACCTATACTGCACAAATTGCTGCCAGATAACTCCCAGCTGAATGAAGTTAATAAAGTTTTGGGCTAATTAAACCATATCCCATGTGATTTGACATTCTTCCTGCAGGTCAGCACAATGAATAATTTAAACTGAGACTGCAAAATAGAGCTGTTTAACTAGCCTTTTGAATCCTTTCTCAAATTAGTAGCACCAATAGCTTTTTTGTTTCTCTTTATTTCACTTCTAGCATCATTTAAAGCACATTTGTGTTTTCTAGGTAAGATGCAATTGATGGCCAAATGGGACTGCAATTTCAGCTTATATAATATTAGGATCTCTTCCTTGTAGTCTGTACTTTGATGTGTGTAGGTAGCAGGATAGTCACTGGGGACCATATTTGAATTAATGATGTTCATATATATATATATATATATATATATATATATATATATACACATATATAAAATATATATGTATAAAGCTGTATATATCATGTTGATCCTTTTTACTGTGTAGAATTCCCAACATTCATTTTGCATGCTTTGGTTTCTAATGGGAAAACTAAATTAACATGAGATGCATTAAATGAATGTAAAAGTAGTCAGAATATGGCTTAAAAATAAAGATTTTAAAGTAGGTTGGATGTCCAGGAAGAAGAACTCTCCATAAACATCTCCTTTTATCTCCAGAACTTGTACAATGCAGATATCTGCAGTGAAAACCTGATGCCGGCAGAGAGCTGAGTCAGAAAGTTCAGTGTTTATAAAGTTGCTTTTAACCTGCAGCCCAGAGACATCTGCAAGAATGTCAACGATTTTTAATGCATCCAAGAAGGGTAAGCAGAGGCAAGAAACTTTCATTTTTCAAAAGGCTTTGGTTCAGCCCACATATCTGTACTCTTGCTGGAAAATTTTTGGGTATCTGCAAATCCACAAAACAAAATATCTGCTGCAGACCAATTTAATGTGTCACTTGCCTGCCCAGGTTTATCAAGGAAGGTGATGCTGATGACTGTTATTGAAGTAAGGACATACCCTCTGAGAAAAAGATGGGGCCCACTGATCCATCTCCCCTGCAGCAGAAAATTACAATTGACTCTGAATAATCACTGTCTTTGTTACCAGCCATTACCAGGATGAATGAATCTGAGATAGAGAAATAATATTAGCTTCATTCCTACAAATGAGAAAACGCAGACCAGAGGAACAGAACGCAAATTGTGAAAGAGGTCATGATTTTTCAAAGCAATTTAATAGTATATAAGATGTTTAAATGCTCAAACTGCATTTTACATCACTTCCAGTTGCACTGGAGACACTCAGCCCTTATGCAGATCAGCTCTTGGGATTTAGAATTCAGCAACATTCAGCAACCAAAGACTACACAGAAAATGAAAAGGAGGTTTTTTTGTCTCTTGATTAATTGAAAGAAACAATTGACAAAGCTAGGAACAAAACCCCCAATATTTAGAGCACCATTCAATTGATTTAACTTACTGCTATTCCTTCTCTTCCTGTGTTTCTTTGAAGGACTAAATGGGCCTAAATGGTCAAAGATGTCAAATGACCATATGATAGGACAACATTAGATTGTTGAATAATGCTCAAGTAATGTATACAGAGGTTTTAGAGTACTTGTTTACCAAAGGTTTTCTTTAAAATAGTATTTCTTATTCCTTTATTTTTATTGTGCAGAGTATTTAGGAAGAAAATTTCCTGCTTTATCAATTTACAGAAATACTATTCTTTGTTAGGAAACAAAAATAAAATATTTTGTTATTTCTAGAAGAAATATTTATGAATTTCTAGAAGAATATTGCACAGGAAATTGAAGACAAAAAAAAAGAGGAAAAAATATTTTCACTTGGAGCTGTAGACTCCTACTTGTAAACTCACTATTAAAGACAAACACATCACACAGTCTTATCAGCCCCTTCAAGACCTGGCAGATGCCAGAGTCAGGTTCTTCAAGCCAGTGCTGCTAGCTGCCCTTCTGGTCATGGGTCACAGAATTGTTACAAAAGATGAAATCTCAGCTAGTTAAATCAGTCTCTGTATTTAAACAGAGGCAAAACAATAAAACAGGAAAGAGGAAAACATCCCTAAGCAGGCAAAGGAAGAAAAAGAGAATGGTAATAGGAAAAAAAAAATCCTCTCTTTTGCTGCTGTTTATAATAAATTTTAATTAGAATCTTACAATTGGTTTAGATTGATTTCCAGAACCACCTTCATTTTGAGCACCAGTTCCAAAGCCACCTCAGGCTCTGGATGACATTAGAAGGCAGAGTTTGTTTTCACTGCTTGTTACATTAACTTGTTTTCACTACAGAAAATTTGGTTTGCAGGATTCTGCACAATTCTTGTGCCATTTTTACTACTTCCAGCTTATGAAATTAAAAACATAAATAAAATAAAAATATTAACATCTTGCAAATAAGACTCTGCTTTAGTTAACAGAATGTAGAATAGCATGGAGAGATGCCTCTGCACAGTGAATGGCACTGAGGTGTTACGGAAAAGTAGTCAGTGATCATGCAGTGAAACCCCACAAGAAAATGGTTTTGTTAAATCCCAGCTGCCATATTCACAGCCCCACACTGAGTATCCCAGGACTCCAGAGGCTGTTCCTATCTCAGTATCCCTGCCTAAACACCCTGCTTCCCCTGCATGCTTGGATCCAAATACTCCCTTGGACAACAGGTTTGTTCTGGGTCCCTCTCTGACCTGTCACATTATGTCCCTACTGATTTCTGGGTCCAACTTCACATACACACTGCCTGGATATTTTCCTGATTGCTCAATATGCCTTCCTAGGATTCTGTCTTCCAAAATCTGGGTCTCTGTGCTTAACTTTTTTTGGAAAGAAAAAGACATATATCTCATATTTTGCAGTCTTTCTGCTTCTTCCTCATCTCTTCGCATTCCTCCAAACAAAATATATTTTAGTGTTTCAAAGCAAAGCTTCTGAATCATGTGAATGAAACAACCTATTTTCCCCCAGCATCATTCTCAGAAAAGCTTGAAACATTTTGATGCAAAGATTCAGCTGGAGGCAGAAATTGGCATGGAAAAATTCATCACAAACAGCTAGAGCCTGGCTGAGTTATAAGTAACTGAAAAAAGGTATGTATCAAGGAGATTGCTTGGCAACCTCAGGAACAGGCAATGCTACTCTAGTTTTGCCTGATATATGAATGCTCCAGACAAAGAAAGGAAAAAGATATGCAAAAGATAAATAAGAAATACCAAAGATGTCATACAAATACAGATCAAGTGCTGTACATTAATATACAAATGCAACCTTTCCAGTATTAGATGTACAAAAGAAAAAAGCCCATGTGCAGAGACTGCAGTGAGTGTGTTTCTAATGCAGGTGGACAGGAGTTGCAGATCATGGGTGTCAAGTGTGACACCCAGAATCCATCTCTACCTAATGTCCCCTAAACTGTCCCCAGTTTCAATAATAGGTTCTGTCACATGGAAATTCCAAGGGCAGGTGGCAGGAAGGAAGCTAAGAGCTGTCACCTGCTGACAGCCTGGAGGTTTGTGTGGCAATCTTCCCCTTTCCTGGATGCTCATCTCCCCATCACTCTTTTGGTGTGGCCCTGCTGTGCAGCCTTGGCTCTGACCTCAGAGGAGACTGCTAAGTTGTGAGGAAGAACCATGGAGCTGCCTTTCTGTTCACTGGGGTGAGAGCCACTGGCCTCACAACCCAGGACAAGCCCAAGGGATCAAGTGGCAAAAAGGAGAGATGCACATGCAAAAAATTATGAAGCAAAAATCAGGGAATTGTGGATGATAACTCAACACAGATATTTCAGGGAGCAGTAGGCATGGACCCCTCTGCACCTGGCCAATGATCAGCAAAAACTCATCATGCCCCTTTTGCAGGTGATGATGGTGATCATCCTTACAACTCACTGACTCCAGCTCTCTGTTATATGTTCTAGCTGCAATATCTGCTCTGGTCTTTAAAAAATGCACAGGATTTCTCCATATGTGCCAAAAACTTCCTAGATAAAAATCCAAGGTGGAAGAGTGATGACATAGGTATGAAAACAGTCATATTAACATAAAATGTTTTGATTGTGGTGGGAAAACTTATAATATTCATGTAAACAGTGGTTAAACAACCAGAATTACTCTCCTTTTCCCCTCTTATTAACTTAGTCCTCAAGAAAAGTCATCCCAAAGAAACCTTGACAAACTGTATTGTAGTATTCGAGCTGAAAGAAACAGAAAGGAGACAGTGCAGTGTATAAGTCCAGAAAATTGCAGAGCTAATCAATTCAGTCACATAATTTTTCCAGGTTAAATTAAATCAACAGTCAGTTCACAGCAGAGAAAACAGTAGCAAGATCCAATGTTGTTTAATCATTCCAGGTCTGATTGTGCATTCTCTGCACACTCACTTGTACAGAAGTCATTAGACATTTTGGTGCATAAAGAAATTGGGATTAGGTCTTCTACAAACTCCATAGGAACTAGAGTAATTAAAATTTATGACTTTACAGTCTGGCCATCCAGCCAGCTGATCCAAAGATTCGTATTTCAAGCAGAAACCTTTTGTTCAATCTCTGAACCAATTAACCTTGCCAATTCCTCTGTATTTCTGCAACAGCAATGGTATATTTAGGGAATCAAAAACTGTAATTGGATCCTCTGCATGTATTCAATTCCCTATTCAATTTATGTTCCCTTCACATATCCTCCAAAACTTTTCATCTGCCTATTAGTACTTGTCCATAAGCACTAGAGGTACACAATGTATCACTCAAAGGCACGAAAACACCCTCTAAGTCTCTTTCCATGAGAAAAAAAACCTAAGATTTTTAAACCTCTTTCTGACCCTCTCTTCATCTTGATCTGCACTAAACTCTATCTAAATTATTTCTATCTCCTTATCTATGCCAGATTAATTGCAAGATAATCAAAAATAATTGCAATATAAAACACAAGAATATGTTTTTCATAGGCAGACCTATTGTTACACTTTTTATTCTAACTTGTGGCAAAACTTTGTGGAGCTATATTCAAATATCAGCTGAGATAAGAAGCCCCTGAATGCTTCACTTGTGATCACTTGTCACTGCTCCCTTACTAAACTTGTCAGTATGTCAGAATAAATCTTCACACTTCGTCCAAAAATGACCAGAAGTGTTGTGAAATTTAAAGCATTCTCATGAGGACTGACCTCATTGCATGGGGTGAAGCACTTCTTATGTTTAATGCTTTTAGATAATACAATTTTCATTTACTCAATCCTCAAATGCTTGAATTTCCACTATTGGTCCAGAAGAACACATACAATGGCAACATGAGGCCTAATGAAACTAAAACCTCCCTGAATTATAACTTCATATTATACAAAGGAAACCCTTTCAAATATCATAGTAAAGAAAAGGCATTTCACATTAGTTGAAGGTTCGATTATTTTCATTTTTCTTTTTATTTGTTTTATGGATTAAAGTATCTTCCATCATTTAAATAATTAGTGATCTTCTCATTTTATTTATGCACTATCCATGCAACAATTTGTCTGCCTTTGTAGCATGTCCAAATTACCAACAGTTTCTTCATATAACTTGCCTTCAGAATTCACTATCTTTGTGAATTAACAGCAAGTCTCTGATTCAGGGATACTGTTCCTTGAATGGCAAACTTGCATTTTACTT
This sequence comes from Oenanthe melanoleuca, assembly GCF_029582105.1. NCBI lineage: Eukaryota > Metazoa > Chordata > Aves > Passeriformes > Muscicapidae > Oenanthe > Oenanthe melanoleuca. The sequence goes on from NC_079335.1 coordinate 27,943,737, forward strand.
CTTTTATTGGCACCCTCCACTCTGACTGGTTTTACATAGCAGACATCTTCATTCACAACAGAATGTAAATTACATATCACAATACACATAGAAGAGAGCAAAGGAAATCTCAGATTCTGCCTCATATGAAGCAGAACTTAAAAATAAAGCAGCCTCTCAGAGATAATTCCACGGAAATGTTTATGGGGTATTTATACTTTTTTAAATCAACCCCTTTATAATAGCAAATAAATATTTCATGTGCAGTGCATTTGTCAGCAGACAATGCAGGTGTATATCCATATATCACAGACATTTCAAGATACATCACTACACACATGTAAATGAGACACAAGATAAAGTTTTCCAAATGCAAATATTGTCAGCAATTATAATAATGTGACTTTGCTTCAGAAAAATTCCTTTGCTTTACTGCTAAAACTGCAAAGGACTAAAAAAACACCAAAAAACAAACAAAACAAAAGAAAAAACCAGCTAGAATAACATAAAACAAGAAAGTATAATAAGTATTATCAAGATTCTGAAAGAATTACAATATAATATATGTGGTTTTCCACCAAATCTCCAATGAATTTTCTCTGGTAAGCTGAAAACAGGCTATGCCAGTTTCCACTAGAGCAAAAGTAATTTCAGCACTAACTGACTTGGTTCCAAGGAGAATTTCTGATAAATATCATCATCACTCAGTCATATTTTTAAGTATTCTTTTTCTAAATTTTTTACCAGTTCATTGTATTTCCACTGTCCTGGTACTAAGGTTTAAATCCATCAGATTTGTCTTCATCACTTCTGTTTTCTCCCTGCTTTTTTAAGATCAGATGCAGTTTGAAGATCCTTACCGTCCCAGACTTGCTGGGGAAATCATAATATTAATAGGATGCTATAAAAGGAAATCAGATGCCAGAAAAAGACAACTCTGATAAAGAAAGAATCAGAAAGATACAGGGAGAATAAAAGTAGAGAGGAAAAAAAAATCTATAAAGATGAAGATGATAGGTGGCAGATAAAATTTGGAAGCTGAATCTGTTGAGTATAAAGTTTAATTCTCTGGGTTGCTGGAGTGAAACCTGACAGAATTTTCAGCACTGCCAAAAGAGTGGTACTACTTCTGGGAATGGAGAAGGACAATGGGAATTTGCTATGAGGCCAACAAGGACTGGAGCCTTCTGTTTGGGAAGTATGTGGTCCAGAGCCAAGTCTGAGCAAAAATGGAAGGGAGAAGGAGTTTTGCCCAAGGACATTCCTGGGAGTAACCCATGAAGTGCATCATTCCTGAAAGATACCAAATTATAGGGAATAATACTTTTCTGGTGGAAACTTTTAATGGTCAAAGAAATGGCTGCAAAGCAAATAATAAATTTGATCAAATGGTTTCGCCTAAGAATGAAGGAGAACAGACCAGAAACAGAAGAAAAAGAAATATCTGGTATCCTTGAAAAAAGAAATGGCAAGAATTTAGAAGTAACTTAAAATATGATGGGGAAAAAAATCAACTTGGAGGAAATTATGTGATCTCTCAATCCTTTCATATATCATCTTATGAAGAAATCTCTCTGTTGCTTATTCCTTGACACTGACCAATTCTATTTATTGAAAATTTTAATTTGATTATTGCTGAAAGGGTGAAGATACATTTTCCTTCATATGTCTTAATTACAGCTATATTAAAGGGCTGCTGTAGGCATGCTGCATATTTAAGTAGTCACCATTTACAGATGAACTTTCCAATTTACTGTGGAACCTTTCTTTCCCATTCAAGACTCATGTCTGAAATGCTGCCATTAGTTTTACCATTTAATCTAATTGATAAATTTCCATTTGGCTTTGGGCCAGACTACAGCAAAATTGCTTTGGGAAACTACTCCAACAACATACTTAATGTGTCTTGTCCTTGCTATTAGTATTTGTGGACATATCTATAGCTATCAGCTATCAACAGCTTAGATGTAAAAATGAAACAAACCCATTTTTTTGTCAAAAGTCCTTATTTATGCAATCCTGCTTCTTGGTAGAATTTATTTTCTAATAATATGGAATTAAAAGGCAACCTAAAAAACTTAAGAAATTTAATATGTAATTTTTTACAGGGTTAAGAGCCTGTATTTTACTTTAAAAATATTTATTTAAAAGGAAAAATGTAATAAATAGCAGTGTTCTGTAAAATTTTATTTCTTAAAAATTCCAAATGAAAATAAGTACAATATTAGTGTTTCACTTGCACAGTTCCAAAGTATTTCTTTTTCTAATGGAAAATGAGATGAAACCGACTCCAACAGCCCCAAAAGCATCAGAGGGACATCTATCCAACTTGCCTTAAATTGCAGAAGAGTCCACAACCGTCCTAGTCAATGTATTTTTGCATTTAGCTGTTGTTATAATTTATAGTTCATAACCTGTATTTTGTTTTCTTCTGATTTACTAGTATATGCCCAACATCCTGCATAAGGAAAGTATTATTTTTCACTTTCATGTTTTATTCTGTGGTAACATTTGGAAATTGGTTGCTCTGCCTTCCTGACATGTTCTCTGAAATAAACAATCTCATTTTTTTCTAATTTTTTTTTTTTTCCATACAATTTTTAAACCTCTGAACATTATTTCGTGACTTGTCTTAATGGCCCATGCCTTGTGGAAAAATATGCTAAAACTGGATGTAGCTATACTTTTACTAGGGCTGTCAAAAGGGGGAGAATTGCTGTTTGAGCTTTACACACACATACCTGCTCCTGTGCCCCACGTGAAGCAGATGATTGATGTCCTGCACTTGCCAGTGGCACCAGGATGGTTTTTCATGTGAACTGCAGGAGCAATGCAAACTTAACCTTAAACTCATATATTGTGCCTTGAAGCTCTGGAGTCTTGACACATATAAATTTTTACCAAATCAAGGTGCCAGTGCTGCATGATTTCAGAGGAGTTTTGAATAAATGTGCACTGAGGGCTTGATTCTGTACAGCAGAGGTGGAAATTTTGAGAGGTAAACATGTAGTTACATGCATTGCCAGACAAGGAATGGTATATTTAAAATAACAATGGCTGTGGCAGGGCTCCCCTGTGTTCATAAGAAAAAAATTCTTGACAGATACTGATATTGCTAGTGATCAGCTGCTGAATGTATGTAAAGAGGGATTTTTTCATTTAATCTCCCAATATTTGGTGACACATGGAAAAAAAGCACTTCCAAAACCTTGTTACTGTGACTCCTCTCTGCAGATGCTACATATTCTAACTACCATGAAAAATCCTAATTTTGAACTTCACTTTCATATGTCCTTCATTACTACAGCTGCAGTCCCAATGCACTCTGTTCCAGCCAGAGCCACCAAATCCTGGGTAATCTTTGTCACTGGTAAGTGCAATTTAGTAGTCTCAGTAAAAATCCTGAGGTGTTGGTTTCATTTGTCTTTGATTCAAATCCTCAGAATTACTATGATAACAGTTTCCCATCTCAATTTAAAACTGGAACATCATGCTTATCTTTGGGGTCTAATTTAAAGCAAATTTTGTTCTGTCTATTTCTTGTAATTTTCTTGTATTAAGGTCTCAGGCAAGTTGCCTATAAATAATGTTCTGGTCTGTGATTACTTTTCTGGATAAATTTAATCTCCAGGGGGTTATAATGTACATCTCATTTTCTGAATTCCTGCCTACTCTATAGATTTTCATAATGGTGGGAAATGGGTGAGAGAAACAAGGTGAATTTGTGTGACTCTGAATATTGTGGCCAGCACAAACAATTTGCATCATCATGACAGATAGTTATAATAACATTTTCTGTGGTTTACACTAATTATCATTTTCTCTTTGTTGGCCACAATGGAAACCATTCCATAATTCCATTTCTCTTTCTGTTCTGCTTTATTCACAACATCTATTATTCTTTGCTTTAAACACTGGCACAGGCCTCACATGATCTCATGAAAATATCTCATGAAAATGTTTTAAATTATTATTCATATTATCTTAAGCCCACTGTGTCAGATCCACCAGCTTAGGGCTGGCTGTTGTTGAACATTGAGTCCAGCCTCAGATGTCTGTGCTGTTCAGGAAGTGCCTTTCCTCAGATATCCAAGGCAGTGGTTCTGAGAGGCTCTAAGCAAAATGGGTAGAACTAAGCACATACTAATTCTAGACACTGAGAAATATCTGCATGAAATGTTGGCTTTCAGTCTTCAATGCATAGCTTCTTTTAATATTCATTTTTTCCCTGAACACTGCAAAGTACATGAGGAGGATGATGAGGACAGAGCACAGCCCTGTCCTTCCTGAAGGGATGGTGGTAGCTGGCCTATTTTTCACAGATTCCTTGAGGCTTCAGAAAGCAAAGGGTTTTCATCTAGCCAGTGACCTGTTCATTATGAATGTGGAAGTACACAAAAAAAATTGGAAATATAATATGCAATAGATGCTTTTGCTTTTAACAGTAAAGTTCAAAAAGTTATTTTGGCATGTATCCTGTTCCTCAGCAGCTTTAGAAAAAGATGTGGTCACCACCTCTTTCCTCTGTGTACTGAATTATGCATGTCTCTGTGGGATCACAAATTGTATTACAAAAAAATTACTTTTCTCCAGTACTTCTGAAAAAGATCAGAATGGTTGGGTGAGTTCTGTATGTCTCCAGTGGGTAAGGATGAAAACTTCTCAGTTGTAGCCTCAATCTATTCACAGTTCTTTAAAAGGTAACCTCAGGCTGGCCAGAATTGGGAGAAAAAAAAAAAAAAAAAAAAAAAGTGAAATATGAGATCTGTAGTTTTTCTTTAAAAATTCATAAAAGCTGGTGTACATCACAAACCAAATGTAGGATGTATTTTAAATTTTATGCAATGAACAGTTACAGAGGCAAAAAAAAAAGATTAAACAAAAAAAAAAAAGAACATTAAGTTAAAAAGAAAATAAAACAAAAATACTAGAGATAATTGGTCTACTAAAAATGCTCTAGATACCTGAGGAAAAAAAATGCAATGTTTTAATTAATATTATACATATATATATATATGTACGCATATGTACATAGGTGCATATAATACAGATAATATTATATAAAGATTTGAGCACTGTCTGATAATTAATACTCAGGGAAGGGTTTGCTACAATATACTGAGGAAGAATTAATGACCAACCAGTCATTATAAGACACATTTAAATTTAATAAATTAACTGAAGCTATTAAAGGCACTGATCCTGAGGAATTCTAGTTTTCCTTTCAACATGTGTGTTGCCATAGTCCCAGGTTTTATCCTTTTCTCTTAGCTTAGCAGACGTTATGTATAACTGAGCTGTAGAGTTCTCAGTGTTATGTACCAGAGAAAACATGAGAACAGGAGAATCAGAATGCAAGATAAGACTGCTCAAGAGCTGATATAGTGATATGGATGCTGTCACATTGGAATGCATTAATAACATGATGTTTCCTGATATGATAATCTAATAATCGAGAAAAAAAAACATAACATAAAAATAATCAACATAACCTTTGTATAAATATAAAATACAAAAATAAAGAGCATTTTGAAACAAAAATTTCATGGTAAAACAAAGACTTTGGATTTAGATACTTTTGTGAGCAGCATGTGAAACCTTGAACTGCTGTTTCCTTTTGAACAGGATTAATATAACTTCTTCTAGTGATGGTTATTGGATCAGGCCTTCTTGTATACCAGCAAGAAATAGTGGCCTTACAGAAAATTAATTACCAAAATCCCAATAATTTCTTTGGGACTAAGACTGTCAGCATTCTTTGTGTCTATTAAATTCACTTTGAAAAACTCTGTCTGTTTGGCATTTCTTTTGAGAGGTACATTCAATACTACAAAGCTCTTTGAAAAGGCAGGGAAGATCTAGTGAATTCATCATCAGAAAAATAGTTTGATTTCTTTTTTTCTTGGAAGAACTGCAGAGGAAATTGAGAAAGAGTAGAAAGTGCAACATCAAAGAAAAGTATTCTGGTACTCATTTTAGAAAGGAGCAGAACAAAAAGAAGATCAGAAAGTAAAACAGTGAATTGATTGATTTAAAAAATCAATCAAAATTCAAGAAGTTGAAAAAGCAGTTAGAAAGATTATATATAAATTCTGTATGCTATATCTAATACCAAAGAGCCAGATAAAAATCTTGTATTAAAGGATATGAGAAACATGGTATTGAAGATGGAAATGCAAGTAATCTCACTCAGAGTAATTCTTCAACACTTTACAAAACACTTGGTGATAGCAACATCATCTGTCTCTCTGGCAAGAATGTTCCTGGGAATCTGATCTTGAGAATTTACATAGATCAAAGCATTCCCTTGCTGTATTTCCTAGTTCTCCTTTGCTGTCATAGCTGAAAAGGAAACACCACTCTATGGAGAGGCAAAGTGGGGCACTAGCAAAGGGTGAGGGAATTGGGATGAGTGGAGAGGCAGAAAAATTCCTGAGGAACAAGATGGGGAGATGTGATGGTTTAGGAATTATATTCTCCAGTATAGTACTCCCACTAAAACTATGCATCACTTCCTCTTCTCCCTCCAATTGAGGGAGAACCCCATGAGTAGAGAGAAGAAAAAATTATGGGAAACAGCAACGAGTAAAGAAAACAGAGGGTAACAACAACAATATTAATAATAAAAGGTATAAGGAAATAAATGATTCACACAGAAAAACTCCCTGATAACAGAAAACACTCCCTCCATCATGTTTTCTTGACCAGCAGGACCCCTTTCTCCCAAGAAGAAAGTCCCTTTTCCCTGCCCCCAGCAATGACATGAGGTGGTATAGAATAACCTACTCATCCTAGCTATGCACCTTCTGGTCTACTGCAAAAAATTAACCCTGTCTTGCCTGGAATCAGGACATGAAATCAGTATCATTAGCTGACAAAGCAGAATCTGATTATCCATTATAAATTTTGGGGCCCTTAGAAATCCTTGAGATTTGGCACACTCGTGACAGAGAGAGTTTTGCTTCTGCCCAAGAGCTGGAGGAAGCTGATAAATATTTCTTAAGATATTAGAAGGCTTTTTAACCCTTTGATTCCAGCTCATCATATATCCCAGTTTTACAAGGCACAAATGTGCTGCTGTGGCTGAGGTGCTTCAGCCAAAGCAGCACAGCATCCACAGCCATCTGCAAAGCTAGCAAGAGGTATGGTAAATCCTGTGCAAAGCAGTCATCTTCCACAGGTTGCTATCAGAGCTGAAGACTGCAGTGAGAGTGTCAAGAAGAGAGGGTGAAATCCAAGTTATATCACCAAGATATTATGTCACATATGTGTAAATTCTGTTTATGGAAATAATAAAGCTACCATATTTTTCAAACTTAGTCTCAAACAAAATGTCTCTGTGCTCCCAGCAAACTACATGAGATAAATATTTAAAAAGCATTTAAAATTAATACATCTGGCTCCATGAGTCCACTAAGAAAATGTTAGAGTATCTCTAGATCCTTGGCTACTGTGAAGTTATCAAAAAGGCTGATCAATTCTACCTTACATTCATTCTGCCCATGGGGTATTGCTACAGCACTAACCAAAGCAGAGCACTTTTCCACATAGCCAGAATTTCTGTGCAGTTTATTTGAAACTTTTGAAAAGAACAAGGATTTGAACTCAAAGTATGCTTATTGAATTATAATTTATGAGCAACACATTACCCAGGTGTTTTGGACAAGATAGTGAAAGGGTAAATCAGGAAATATGACACACTGCTTTCCATTAACCCCCGGCACTTGCAATTTGAAGCTCTCCTTACTAAAGGCTAATCCATTTTGCTGTAGTGCTTAGCATTTTAAAATCTCTGCTCCTCATGTCAAAATATTTATATGCATTTAGATATTAGAAAGGTAGGTAGCAATTCTGATCCCTTACAATTTTGCACATTGTCATACCCAATCAAAACAAGCAGCAATGCAAAGCATATCTACTGAAAATACAGCTCCACAGTATATAAGAGTGAACTATTTCAACACTTATTTTCAGACAAACATTTTTGTCCAATCTCCAAAATTCTGTAACAGATCATAGATACAGCAAAGCTGAAGTTTAAAACATCAAGGTTCTAGCAAATACTAACAATGATGTTACTTGTGAAAATGTCTTGTCATTGTAGGTTAGAAACTCCATTTACTTATAGCAGAAGCAGCCTACCTATTGCTTGCTGCTGAAACTGGGATAGGAAATATTTTGCCTGTGTCACCTTGCAATATTTGCAAAGAATGGCATTCTTTTCCTGGATGAAACCTAAGTGCTTCAAGAAATGAATTATTCTGTTAGGAAAATTTATATGAACTCAGCCAGATCAATAGGTCTTGTGTTTCACATCCATAGCAGATTATTATGTGAGGAATGAAGAAATATAAGAGTTTGAGTATCATTTGGCTTGTTGCTTTCATTAACTCCCCAATGAGCAGAATAAGGGAGCCCTACTGTCATTATGATTAGGAAAATAAAGAGCCTAAAAAATACCATCCATAATTTAGATAAAATTGCCCATGCTTCCAAAATATCATCACTCTTTCCCATACAAGAAAGAAGCAGATAATCATCTGGAGTTGATGCAACTTTTCTCTAGGGTGATTAGTCCAGCAGCCTACACCATGATGATAAGCATTTGTTTTCCCTGATTTGAAAGATTTCAGATCTTTCATTTAATTTTTAGAAAATCTCATATCATTGTATCTCCAGTTAATTTGGAATGACTAGCACCTGCTTAAGATGGAGCTGCTCTTATGAAGAATTTATATTGGATCCTACAGAAACAACATTAATTATTATAAAATGAAGTGGCTTTTTAGTCACTGATATGGAAAGCAGATTCTGCCTTCAAGTGACTGCACTTGTGCATGGAGCTGAAACAGAACTTACTGGTGTTTGTCTCTTTCCTCTTGAAGGAGCATTTCATGCTTAATGCTGCAGAATTCCCTACCATCAATTAACAGCTGTGTGACTTCCAGGTACAGCAGAGGGAAAAGGGGACTTCTGTGATTATGTCCATGTGAAGCATGTAACTTCCAAGCTCGTTTTTGCCAGGAGGAATGCTATATTGGTATCAACACCAAGTGAACTGCATGTAGAATATGCCTACATGCCTGTTAATTTTATAGTGCTGTCAATACTCCAGTGTCTAATTAACATAGTCATTGTCCTATGAAATACAATCAATACTTTCTGAGAAGCATTAAAAAGTCTGCATGTTTAATGTATGTCAGCTTTTCTAAACTCTAAACAATTCAGATTTTGTATAAATATACCCTGAACAGAGTTACTCACTTGTGTTTTGGGCTGGTTTTCACATCATGTTCTCAGAGACCACTGGCACTACTGGAAAGCAGCAGAAATACTGGAAATCAGTTGGCTTCTTCAAGGTGCATTCAAAGGATCTCACTTTTACCTGGTCTTCATCAACAAATGGGCACAACCACCTACAGCAAATGAAAAACAGATAGAGCCAAGTGTCAGACTTTATGAAACCTCTCTGCTAAAAGAATGCAGTGAGAACAGTTGATATTTATATCTTCAGTTTAGAGAAGACTATTAAAGAAATCTTGAAGTTGACAGATCAAAAATAATTGGCAAAACCATAGCTGGGAGTCTGCACATCAGGAGTCCCATAATAGGATTTGCAACATTTTCTCTGTGACACAAACTTCAGGTTTAATTCTCTTCAACATCTTGTGAACATAGTAAGGTATGAAGTTTCCATAGTGCACTCTCTATTGAATTTCCAAAAAAATCAAATTCAGTGAGGAGTGAGGGGACAACAGGAAGCATACCAAGGAACCAAACCACAAGGGCATGTGATGAAAGAGGTCTCTCTAAACTACGTGACAGATCAGAATAAAAACTGAAATTTATGCACAAATACTATATACATTGATTATTATACCTAACTATGTAAGCCAATTGGATCATGGCTGAAACAATTGTTGCATGATTGCAAATAAAACCCAAAAGTAAAAAGCAATATATAGTGTATAGCTGTGTTAAAAAATATTCTTCTTCTGTGGATATATATTTGTCTTCTTTTTACATTGTGTGGCTTCATACATTAATTAAGGCAATTGGGAAAGAATAATACACATACTGAACTCCAAAGGAAATAAATATAGGCCAAATGTAATTGCATAAGCTAGAATACACATTTTTTGCTTTACATTAAAAAAAAATAGTAATATTGCACAATTTAAAGATACTGTTTATTCACTGTGTAAGGAGCAGTTCCTTGACCATATTTAAATTTAAGAAGCATCAGAAAAATGATTAAAAGAATATTAAAATATTTCAGAGCAGAAGAAAATTTCACAATTGGACACAGTTTCCACATCAGTCTACATGATTTAAATTTGAGTCCTGACTTGAATGTGTGGCTTAGACCAGTTATCAGAAGAGGAAGAGGAAGAGGAAGAGAGGGAGAAAGGAAGGAAGGCTTTCACTAAACATAAGGAAATTATTACACGACTAATGTAATGTGTCCCATCCTGTGAGTCAAAGGTTTAAAAATATTTTTATATAAAAAAATAAATATATAAATAAAATAAATATATAAAAATATTTATATATTTGTTTGTATGCAGGTCTGGGCTTTTAGAAAAAATTTAAAACTCTGCACATTTTTAGGCCTTTTCATTCACTTTTCCCTTAATATTTTAATGTGAATGTGAAGGCAAACAGCAAATGTAACAAGAGATGACCTGAGACGAAAGGGAGAAAGATTTCTGGATGTCAATGCAGCAGCAAAATTTTCCAGAAAGAGCCTTTATGTCATGGAATATTTTTTCAAGAGAGACTGTTTACATTCTATCAATGGAAAACCTCAAAATTACATTTGGAAAAACCCTTGTAACTGCCAGCTTAAAATAAAATCTTGCTTTCACAAAGAGATAGAATAGATCACTCAAAGGCATTTTTCTTCTTTGATGTCTCTATTTTGTAATTATGCAGAGACTGAATATTTCGCTCCATGTTCAAAATGTTAATCAGAAACTCAGTCAGGGATTCTGGTCCTTAATCAGCTTCTGAACCTTAGTTTTAAAATCACATCTAGAATTCAAGAGCTCTCTGCAGTGAGCAAAAAGCTCAAGCTTTTTTTGCCTCTCAGCTTCACTGAGAAATACTCGGCTACATTTTCTCAGGGAAAATAAACCCACTCACATTATCTTAAAAATGTTTTTTAAAAGTTTTTTTACAAATCAGATTTTTGATCTTTTAGTTTATATCATTTAAGTAGAGTGGTCCATCATTTTCTCTTGGCTGTTCTTTTCAGTTTTTAATCATTCATGTATCTGTGAATTTATGTATAGGTATACATATGTCAATTAAATAAATCAATCCTTTAAAAGTTACTGAAACTAAGAGGTTCATTTGCAAGCATTTAACTGTATGGTTTAAATCCTTATGATCCAATCTTGTTTTCCCTGAGTACTTTGCAAAATTAGCTTTTGTCAGACAAAAATAATTGCAAGCTTGATCTAATCCTCTCTCCATTTTATTTCAGTGCTTTTACCACATTAAGTATGTGTTTTATTCCTTGCTGCATATGACATCCCATTAATATAAATCCCTTAGAATAAGTTGTCTAGTACCAGCACTTATGAGGAGGTCTCATGTAAATAGTTTTCTTATCTCTTGTCTGACTCTCACCATTAATCTACCATTAATTCCAGCAGAAAATTACCTCTTTTTCCAAACACATAAACAAACAAAACCCCCAAGTTTATATTCTGTTTAAATAGAATGTTGGGGAAGATATGGGATGTGGTAAAGACAAGACAGGCCTCATTTTAAAAAGTTATTCAATCCCCAATTTTCTTTTAAAAAACATCTTTTTCAAAGGCAGAGCTAATATCTGTTGGGGTTTTTAATAATACTTTTAAATATTAATTCAAAAACAGAAGCTTCGGCAATAAAGTCCTTGAAGATAAGTTTATAGATTGATTTTTTTCAATTAGGAAATCAAGTACTTTTTATAAATCATCTTTTTTTGGATGGTGTTTAATAAGAAAGGGAAATTTACTCTTCCCTTTAGGTAAAAATCCTACAGAATTTGTTAGAAATCCTCAGCCTCTCTGTAACTTTGTGATGCAATAGAAATGTTGGAGTCTGATTGAATTTAAAACTATTTGAATGCCTCACACTTAAGGAAACATTATTTATTTACAAATTTCCTTGGAAAAGAGTTGTACTGTTCCAGAGCTGTCATAAATTAGTACAGCTTTACAATTTAGGCATAAAATATTCAGTTTGGGAAAAGTAGAAGCAGACTGGCCAGACCTGAATGTTCTTTTTACATACTTTCACTGAATTCTTGTTGATGTATGTGACTGAGAAAATATCTGCCTTATTCATCCCTGGAAACAAATATGTATTGAAGAGAGTCATCAAAATATGTGCTTGCAACAGCAAAGTACTTTGCCATTACAAACCAGAGTAGTGCAGAATGGTAGCTTTCCCTGAGATCAGAAACAAGGTCATTGAATATCCCTGCAGCTCTTGAAGCAGGGGAGAGCAGATGGGAGGAACAGGCAGAATCTCAAAGAGTTGGGAAAGCACAGACAAGTTTGCAGAGGCAAGTCAAGCTGGGATTTTGAAATTTGAGTTGACAGAGAACCAACCATGTGTGCTGCTTAGCTTTCCAGAAAAAGAGATAGGCACTCTTCCCTTGAGTTTACTACCCCTGTAACTAAGACACAAAAACAAGTAGGAAGAGCAGCAGAGGAATAACATGCTCAAGACCACAAAGACAAAAAATAGCAGGATTCATCATAGACCTTAGGTTTTGCAAGTACTTATTCAATGCCTAGTTTACCAAACAGACCATCTCTCTCATGAGAAGGAAAACAAGAATCACCACTTGCTGCACTGTTGTCTTGCAGTGAGCTTGTTGGGTTTTTTCAGCTTAATGATGAGTAATACTTTTGCCAGGTTGATAACAGAATTCAAAACAGACTCTCCTTTTCCAAAGGAAAGTAATACCTAATTTTGGCAGTATTCCATTTAGCTCAAGCTTGCTATATCAAATCTGCAATATCAAATATATGCTGCTATATCAAATCTGCTTCAGTACATTTTAATTTTAGACTTTGTTGCACTTTTTTTTTTCTTTAAGGATATCAGTTTTTCTCCCTTTAGTTCCATTAATTTTCAATTACTCCATCTTTTGGAAACAAAGGAAAAGAGATTATTCTTGCAATGATGCCTGATTTAGCAGCTTCAAAGACAAGCCAAAGAAAATTCAGAAGAGGACTTCTAAAGTAGTATAAGAGGTATTGAGACAAGTTACCACAGAGCCAAGAAATCCCATGGTTTATTTAAAATGGAAAGAGAGCAGGTCTTTGTACCTAATTGCCATTGGATTCCAGTTGGTTACAGCTTCAAATATTATAGTTATTCAACACAAAAGGGATATGAAGCAGTTTGAAGAATCTCCATTCTGCTGCAAACACAACACAGGATTACTTCCATTAATATCTTCTTAAGTTCTTTACTAAATACAACAGCAGCATATGTTAGGTTTACTCCGCAATGCAGCTCCATGTATATTTATGCAGGCTGACTCTAAAAGCTTTACTCCAGCACAGCTAATCCACCTGGCTGTAGTGAAAAGCTGATGTGACTCTAGAACCAAGTTACAGTGTGCAAGGAGAGCTAACAGCATGTTAAACTCACTGCCAGATCCCTTTGTGTGGTGCTGTGTCTAAAACATACCGATTCTGTGAGACCCCCAGTTCAGGTAACAGAACCTTAAAATATACCTTTTATTTTACTATCACATCCTGCTCTGACGGTGTGCATGTACGTAAGGAAGGTTATTTTTTCCTCTCTTCACAATTTGATTCCACTAATGGGCATACTTAGGCTGTCTGAATAATCACTCCTGTTAGCATGTGTCTGATGTTTAGTGCCTCTAGTGCCTCACTTGTTTCGTGTTTTCTTCATGGGCTGGGAACAAGTTATCAAAGTCCTTGCATCTACTACCATAGGTGCCTCAGTTCTGACTGGCAGTTTAAATATCCTCACTGTAAAAAACAAACAAACATACAAAAAAAAAAAAAAAAAACCCAAAAAGCCCCACCTTGCAAGTCTTTACAGTCGTGTTCTGTTGTAATGTCAGATTTTCTAAATTTGGAAGTGAATTTACAATTTTCCTGTCAAACAATTAGCATAAGTAAATTTAAAACCCAGTAACTTAAAGCAAAGATTAGTCACATTTTTTCCAGCAAAGTACCAGAAATTAACACAAAAGCAAAGTGTGGCAGCAGACAGAGTAATTCAAATGGAACAGAAATTTAAAAATTTTAACTCAAAACACATTAAGAATAGAGGCAAGACATAAAATTCAAAATGTGGCCTTTACCTGACAGGGTCCTTTAATCTAGAACAATCACACAGTATTTTAAATAGTAATGTAAATTCCACGGCATGCAATCCCCATGGCAGCTTCTCTAAGAAATAACCAGCTGACAACTCAGAGTAACAGCTACTCCCATGCTCAAACACTGAGTGAGGATATATGCCTGTGCTGCACACTGTCATGCAGCGTGTACATTCTCAGGCCAGCCATAAATACAGGAGCAGAACTGCCAGAAGCTGCCAAGCAGCCTGAAAGCAGGATAAATTAATTCACATAGGGTTCCATTCTACTGCAGCTAGACTCCTGTGGGAGTGCAAACAAATTCACTTACAGCTGGCCTCATCTGCCTCATCATGGGCAGAATAGGTGCATGTTATTGTCATCTATACATGTATTTTTAATACATGCTTGCATAAGCTAAAGGTTGTTCATTTTATCTGTTTGTCGATGTTAAACATGTACAGTTTTTTCCAAAATAATCAAGGGAGATATTGGGAATTTTAGTACTTGAAGTTAAACAGAAGATGAGAATGAGAGTCCAGAGTTAATCATTGTCATTTCATATCAATATTTCAACATAAAATATTGGTCTTGGTTCACTTTATTTTTAGATAAAATTAAGCAAAGATCAATGTAAGACTAAATGATGTCTGCCATTTAATTTCCAAGTGCCAGCTCAAAACCCAATTATTTTTTACATTTCTTAAATTTTCCCTGGATTTGTCATATCCCTACAAGGGGATATTAGTTTCAGCAAAATATTGTTCTTCAGCAGGAAAATCTTCAGCTATATTAACACTAGTGAGATAACTTCTATTCTGAGGAATCATTAATGTGATGCATTACTAAATGGCATCAGAGCTTAATTAGGCCATACCAATGGTTAAGGTCATTACAAACCCTTTATACTTACATTAATTAGTCAGCAAAGTTATACAAAGAAAAATGCATAAAAAGATATTCTGTTCATAGTTTCATCTGATGGATTCTCTCCTTCCTGGTTTTGTGCCACATTGATTCTACCTTGAGTAATATAATGGGTTAATATTTAACATGAAAGTTGGGAACTAAATTTCTAGTCTAAATGTGTTTGCAAATATCATTATATTGAAACAACATTTTACTAGAGAATGTAATGATGACTAATAGGTATGATAGAGAAATCTTGCTGCTTCCTTTTCTAACTACAAAATATGTAGGAAAATGAGGAATGTAGCTGATATATTAGCATTCAGAAAAGCATTTAGGGATATAATTGGTACTTACTAAAGCAATTAGTATAAAGTAATCAAGTGTCAGTGAACATAGATGATTCTATGAATCTACAATATATAATTTACTGTTGCTACTTAAAAGGGACAAATTTTTTGTTATTCTCAGTAAATGAGTTCAAACAATTGAAAACAAACATTATTTAGGACAGAGTTTTCTTGGAAGGGTTTATTACTTGACAAAGATCTGTCTGTACAAAATCTGTCAGATGTACACAAATAAATTGAGTCTCAAACTAGTTAAGCTTTTAACCTACATTTTCCTTTCCTTTTTGTCTTAGCAGTCACATTTATACTCTTCAAGCAGATGCTTATTTTTGGTTTGAACTTGGGCTTCTTAGCACAGCCAGCTGTGAAGTTTAAGGGAGAATCTGCTCTCCTCAGGTTTGAAATTGCCCTCTTTCCAAAGAGCATGAGATCTATGAATGCAGAACACTGCAGGAGACTTGGGCATCTGTACATAACAGAGCATGAGAAAAGCTTTTGCTGATCTCCTGTAAAAAAGTGGATTTTACTTGACACAATACAAACTTCTCTGCAGTTCCAGACCTTCAAACAAGTAGACATGAGATACTTTTCTCTCAGAAATGCTGTTCATGGCAGATTGCTTCAATTTCAGGACTCTTTCAATTAGGCAAAGAAGGGATAAATTCTTCAAAAATAGTTCAGATGGAAAATACCAATCCTTTATCTGCTTATTACAGGAAAAAATGTTGTGGGTTTAGTGATCTGAAAGAGAGTAAAACTACCATTATTGTTAATAATTTTTTTAAAACGTCACATATTTTTGCATAGCAGTCACATGATTAGAGATGCCTTAGATGAGTGGAGACATTGATTTTATTCCTTCCTCAGCCACACAAAGTTCAAAATCTGTAATGAAGGATATTTTGCTACACAACAAACTCGGCAACCCACCATGTAGGGGTGGCAAGCAATTGATCCCTCTTGATCAGAAAATAGAGATACCTATTTCTTCTGTTGAAAGTTTCTCTGGTCTGGTCTGCTAGAAGAAGGTAAAACACAGATGTGATTCTGATAATAGACCAAAACTCAGAATTCTCTTTTGCTAGAAGGCAGCACAACAGCACACCAATCTCCATGACTCAGTGATGATTTTCTCCTTGTGCTCATTCTTTTGAGTCCCCTTTGACTTGTTAAAACTCCCACAGCCCAATATCATGTTGACAAAGCATCAGGGAAGGGACACAACTCCACACAGACACTGGTTAATGATCAAGTCTGCAGGAGACTCCAGAAACCATTCCAGGTGTATGAAGTGTGGAGATCTGAGGTGTTGGTGTTTTTTTAACTTCTTCAGTGCTAAAGAAATAACTCAGAAAGCATAGGTTTAACCTGTGCTTGAAAGACTCTTAGCTAAAAATATATAATTCCCTCCCTTTTACTGAACTCTGGGCATCCATGAAATGTGGGAACTGTTCTAATTCCTCATGATGCTAAGCTTCACAAGATTCCATGGTTTGAGGAAATTCCAAACTGTGGAGAGCTATAAATACTAAGATCTTTGATTAAGTCTTTGAGACATTTCTATTCAAGCAGGACTTAGAGTAGAAGAGCCTGGCTTGTTACTTTAACTAAGTTTTCCCTGCCAAAGTGGCACATTTTTCCTTGTATGCCATCTTAGTTCTCATGCTGTCTCTCAAGGGAACCATAGAGAACTCCAAAGGTTGGACAAAAGCAATGGAAGCTTTAAAAAGTAAGGCTAGCTCACATTTAAGGAAAACACAGAATCCATTAGAAGTATATTATATTTAACCAGAACTTGTTTGTCTACCACAGGCATTCTGGGAAATTAAATGTCTGCCTTTTGGGATCACTGCCAAAAGAAGAGATTCAATTAAATTAATTGCAATGACTCTTAACAATAGTTAACTGGCCCACCTAAATCTATTTAAACAGTGCATCTGGTCTTGCCTGATCACCTATTCATGGCTCACTACTAAAGCATTTGCTAAATGCTTGGTGCTAATGCATAAACAGCTTATAGCTCATTCTTTTATTAAGGTTTATTGCTGAATTCTGGCCACTGAATTACTAGATCTGACTTGGGCAGGGGCTTCCACCTTTATCATTTACTGTTAAGCTGTTTGGGAAAAAAAATGAAAGAATTGAAAAAAAAATGCCATCTGTAAAAATGAATCTAATAATTTCTAGAAATGCAAGCAATGTCAGAACTGAATGAATAGTCTCTAAGGGGAAGGAGAACCTTTCACCACATTATCTGAATGAAATGGCATAAACCAATTAAGAAAATGTGCTGTGTGTAGCATGTTTATTCAACTTCCCCTATCTGAAATAAAGACATGTAAGAAAAGCATCAAAAATCAAATGTAAAAATACTGCTGTAAAAAAAAAATCAATTTGAGAATTCCCTACCACCAGCCTTGAATGATGACAGCCTATAACTATTCAATGTGAACAAGCTAAAAAGAAAATAAAATACATATATAGATATATATATACAGAGAGAGAGAGAGAGAATAAAGCAAAATATAATAAAATAGCACTAAACTTCTTTCGAACTTTTGATTTCAGGGAGTTTTTCAAAATCTACTTCTTTTTCTAGTTGAACCAGCCACGAAAATGGAAATCACAGAAAAACAGTTCCTAAATAAGCAAACAAAAATATGATTCTAAAACTACTGCTACTGGCAATAAACTAGCTTTTGTATTCCGTATGTTTTGTACACTAGAATTTATGGAATATGCCTATAATTTGTCCTTATTTGCAGCCAGACCATGCTCAGATGTGGTCCTGGAATCACCTCGTGGCTCCAGGGCTGTACTGAGAGCCTTGAGATGTTTTGGCAACACAAATAATTCAGAATATTCACTACCAATAGTATCTGAATGGAACAGGCTTGCAGCAAGGCTCTCCTGGGATCAGTTAACAAGAGCAGAAGGGTGCCTGGTGTCCACTCACACCAATGTCCCTGCCACTGGATGGTTCCCAGGAAAATGCCTCCTGCCCACAGGGCTGGCTCTGGCTCTGCTCTTATGCTGTGTTTTTGCACTGAAAAAAATTACAATGGCCCCTGAGTATCTTGTAAAAGTTGATATAATTAGCTAGAGTGCATATGGGAATTTGCACAGAGGAACAAGCAAAAAGATTATGAAAACCCTCAAAGCTTCTGAATCAGACAATAGTTACCAGCCTCTCTCAATCACTTCTTCCTTGTCAGAATAAATTGAAGTACAAAGTTATAAATTGCTAATATACTTACCTTTATAATTCACAATGTGTTGTCTTTGTGGAAATGCCCTCTCATTTGATTTATATAATTTTCATTCTAGTATATAGTATATATTGGTTTATGCTTGTTAGTAAGTACATTCTGGGTAAAAGTAACATTAAAATTAAAAAAGGTACAATCAGACAATTGCTATTCAAAATTACTGCACAAAAACCTCATAGATACAATCACAAACAATTAACATACAATTACAACATGAAAACCTACCAAGCACAGATACAATCACAAAGACAAGTACAGCTGATGGCAAATCTAGAA
Organism: Oenanthe melanoleuca; assembly: GCF_029582105.1. NCBI lineage: Eukaryota > Metazoa > Chordata > Aves > Passeriformes > Muscicapidae > Oenanthe > Oenanthe melanoleuca. The sequence continues at coordinate 27,962,864 of NC_079335.1, forward strand.
GCAATTACACAGAGCCTTTGAAGAATTGCACACATTTATCTAAACTTGATAAATGTATGTCTTAGCAGTAACATAATTGAGTAGGATTAACATAGCCAGAGAGATGGGGCAATTTCATTTGCATAAGTAGTTTGGCAAATTTCTCATATTTAAAATTTAATTTTAGAATGAGGTTGCAGTTATTAGTATTCAGGTTCTTCACTTTTATATCTTACAGTTATTAATTATTTTAGAGTCAACAGGAACTTGAAAAATACTTCACATACATGAGAAACTATAATCCTTCCACAAAAGCTCTTGATATGTAATCTTGGCCACAAATTGCAAGCAAGATGTAATAAGGCAGGAAGTAAAAATTCACAAAGTTGTTGTAACAGTTGGGTCCTTGAATCTTCACTCACACCATGATTCAAAATCTGCAAGTCAAAAGACACATTGCAGCAACTTACGGGGATTTTGGATCAAGTCTTTTCCTAAGGAATGGCTCTTTTATTTTTCTGGTCATGGTCACCATTCAAAAAATGAGTGTTATTTTGTCTCACAGAGCTTGGCATGGCAATAAATCTGAGATTTATTTGAATGACAAGAGGATAATCATGACGTTTATTCCTCAGTGAGCTACTAAAATAAATAAATCTATGTTTGCTCAAAGTGATTCTCAGAAATTTCATCAGAATAGCTGACAGCTCATCTTGAAATGTATAATTACCAATAAGGCATCTTTGAAATCATAATGATCAGCATTTTAATTTGCCAGAAACATAGCCAAATACACAAAAGAAAGGTAAACCAACATAATGATATGCCAGTATTGGCAAATGGGCACACTGAAACACACGATTTTACTTTTACTTGACAAGGACTTGACAGTCTTTGTGATAAATATCAGAACAAAGATTGTCTCAGGCATCAAAATTAAATCAAAGACTCATGGATAATTTTAGCCAGCCTACTCCAAACTATATTTGACATGCTCTTCCATGGATCCTGCTCCTGTATCAAGGACATTGCTCTCTACAGCCCTTGCAACATCTTTCAAAACAAAAGACTCAGCCTCCTAAGTTGCTAAGTGGCTAAATATTAGATTGCTTAAAATAAAAACTAAGCATGCCAAACCATCCCTCAACCTTGTGTACTGCACAGCAGCAGCTCTGCTGCCAGATCTTGCTTTTGATGAAATCGATGACTGTAGCATTTTGCTACTCTATAACAAAAGTATTAAAAGACATTTAACAATGTTACTGGTGAACTACAAACATTAACTCACACACTTTCATGTCGTCACTGCAATTCATGCTCCAAGAATCCTTTTTTCATGCCAGGTTCTATATCTAAAAGATGTGTGCAGCTTTATTTTTGAAACATCAAAATTTTTATACTATTCTAAATATCTACCTTAAACATCTCTTTTCTGAGCACTGCTTTGTACATTCAGTTTTTAAATAAAAGAAGTCTGAAGGGTCCCATTCCTTTACACTCAAGCTAAGTTTATAAGTTGGCCTGTTTTGTCTGATTCCTGTCTAGTATTTGCAAAACTTTGTACATAATGTAATGATGGTTAATGGAATCAAGCTTTAAACATGCTTCATCCCTGATTCTGCTCAGAAATAAAACAAGGGGTGTGAAAAATTGTTCAGTTGGAAAGAGGAGGAATATTTGCCTTTTGGGGATTGTCTGACTACTTGACTCTAAGAAAAAAATTTTGAGCCTTAGTTTAGCCAAATACTCATTGAAAAATGCAGATATTTCCTAGGAAGCACATTTGATACACAGAGATACATTGCTACACATACTGTAAGATATTAATAGTTTAATCATGCAGCTAAGAACCTTGTTGAGTCATTTGTTCTCATCTCAGTCTTTTCATTGTGGACTACCTGCATCTGCAAGATTGAATACTGATAATCAATTTATTCTCTAATTGCTACAGAAGATGACCTTAACTTTATGGAATTAGTAAATACCAGGATTCCTTGGTGTGTAATTGTAGCTCTTCCACTCTCAGTACAGATTGCAAAATAAACATCATAATAAAACAAAGCAGAGAACTCAACAGTTGGTAAATCTACATAATGCAATCTATTTGGTATGCACACTACAGCAGGAGCATGAACAGAAAAGGAACTGAAACCAAAATGTTTGACCTATTTTAATATTTGATGAAGAAATGTTAAGCCTAGAAATATCATGTCTTCAGGGACCTTGCAGTTGATATTATTAAAAAGATTTTAAAAAGAGGCTGTTATATTCTATCGTAATAAGCTTTGGGTAATACTTTAAGAGTCCATTAACTTATGCTCAACTAATCTTGAATGACAAAAGAAATCCTTTGAAAGCTTGTATGATATTTGCACAAATACCACATAAATTCCTTCCCATCTTTTTGTGAGTGTTTTCCCCTAGACACACTATTTTCAACCCCTTTGTATAATTGTCAAGAATTTGATATTTTAACATTAATGGAGGGAAGTCAGAACAGTTCTAACATTAAAAGAAATCAGTCTATGTACTTTTGAGTGATCCAAATCAAAACTCTTTTTGAAGCAAATCTAAGGACTTATTACTTCAAAATAATTTCCCCTGTAAATGTCCTCAGATATATTTGAATGCAAACTAATGCTGAAGTCATGGTCATTACAAGACAGAACTTGTTTTTCATGGCTGTACTGTAACCCTTCTCTTTCTGTTACTGCTGAGATTTTAAGTTTTTTGAAGGAAGAAATTCCTTCAAGGGCCAAGCTTAACCCATATCCTGTGGAGGTCCCATAGAGCACAGTAGTATAAATATCTGTGCCTTGTTCCTTTGCACAGTTATTCAGCACAGATACTGGATTTGGAGTCAATCCAAAATCAAAAATGGAGATCCACATCAGCCTGGTGCTGTGACCTCTCAACACACGCTTGCACAGGATCTTGGACAGAGCACCTGGATGTATTGGGGATGTCCCTGGGTCAGGCACAGGTGTCACCAGGGACTGGCCCAGGCACACCAGCACTTTCCCCAGTAGGCACATCCATTTATACTCTTACTGCCATCACTGCTTTAAAAATTGGCTGTTTCATCCTACATTTCAGTGTTCAAGAATTCCATCATGACTTATGTTTGGGAGAATAAACTGCTGCATTCACATCAAGGAACAGATGTCACAACACTCACTCATCAGCATGTAATTTACAGCCAGCACTGAACAGTCTGAGCTACCCTTTATGCACCTGGCAGGCCAGAACCTTGACTTAGCTGTGTGGTAAAAGGTCATGATGACATTGCTAATTTGAAAATAAATAGCTTCCTGTAATGTTATAGAATTGCTGTAGCAATCAGTCACATAAAGATAAAAGCTCATATAGATAAAAGCACATTAATTAGCTCATAAAGCCTTATTAATCAGCCTTGTAATAGGAGCAGTTTAAAACCATAAAAGAAATGCATAAGATATTTGTCTGCAGGCTTAAAAAAAGATAAAATTATTAAAACCCACCCTCATAGCATGATGTGACATTATCACCCTGCTACTGGGAAAAGGAATTTACAGTCTAAAAATAGCAGCTTCTTCTTTACAGTATGTGAGTGATTTAATACATTTGCTCTAGTCTAGCTGAGGTATGATGGCAAAAAGTACTTTGGGTTTGCTCTAATTCATTGCAGTACTGCTTAGAGTAAATTTTCTCCCTAGTATCTGGTGCTGTCTTTTGGATTTAGGATGAGAAGAGTGTTGATAACACACTGATGTTTCAGTTGTTGCTGAGCAGAACTCTTTCTAAGTCAAGGATTTTCCAGTCTCCCATGCTCTTCCAGTGAGTAGGGGCACAAGAAGCTGGGAAGGAGCACAGGCAGGACAGCTGAGCTGAATGGCCAAAGGGATATTCCATACAATAAAATGTCACATTCAGAATATAGACTGTGGGGAGTCACCTGGGAGGCACCAATCACTGTTTGAGGATGGGCTGGACATCAGTCAGTGGGTGGTGAAAAGCTGTGATGTGCATCACCTGTGTCTCTTGGTTTAGTCCTCTGTATCTCTTCATTAGTATTATTACTGTTATTACTAATAATAATATTAGTATTACATTTCATTTGCTTCAGTCATTAATCTGTCCTTACCTCAACCCATGCCTTTCTTCCATATTCTCTCCCCACCAGGAGGACCAAGGCAGAGGGAAGTGAGCAAGTGTCTGCTGTGCACTTTGTTGCCATATAGAGTTAAACCACAACAATTGCTCACAGATATAATTGTGACCCTGACTGACTGGGATTCCATGGGATCCCTTTGTAAAGAAGAATTTCTACCCAAACTGAAGTCAGTGGCTACTGATTTCAAAACAGACAATGCCACTATGTCCTAGACCTCCTCAAGGCAAAATTTCCTATTCAGATCTAGTTCAAATGAAATGCAAGCATTCAAAAAAATTAAATATGTCCTTTTTTTCATGAAAATATTCTGCTTTTATATTTATTTAATATTTGATACTTCCCAGCAAAAGGCAGCTGCTCCCATTCATTAAACTGACAACAAAATCTAAAGATCAGAGACATTTGAAAAGTTGTACACTCTTATTTATTTCCCTGTCACATCCCAGTTGCCCTAAAAATCTCTGATGAATCTGCCTTGTTCCAAGGAAGAATTCTTGCATATAGTGCATTCTATTTTATTGCAAATAACTGAGGCAATTGCAGTCATTAATGAATCTGAAAAATACCATTCCTAATCACTGAATCTACATAACCTTTATATATAATTTTGTACAGTAGAATAGTTTGCTCTTCAAGAGTCTATAAAAGAAGAAAGGTATGATTTTTCCCTCTCTTTTTCTCCCAATTTTGTAAAAAATTCATGACAGCTTCACTTGGAAAAAGTAAGTTCCACTCCTCTCCAGCAGCCATGAGCAGCAGGAGTAGTGCACGGTCCTTGACACTTATTCACCCCCTCCTCACACATATCAACATTTGTTCTGACTTGCATAAGCCAATATTTATCCTGGACACATCCTGACTGACAGGACCCCATCAGGGCAATGAAGGCTCATGTTCCACTTTAAGTTCTTCCAAAGAAATTCATTTTGGGATATCAGAGAAGTTTATAGGGTTTATTTTTCCTCTTCACCAAATATTAAAGTGAAGAAAGCACTACTTTGCATATTCAGTTGTTCATCCCTTACACTGAATTAATCATAGATCTCATATAGCCAGTATGATCAGCCTTGTACTTTCTAACAAACATGAGATGGTGATGATTATACCATTTTCATTTGTTGCTTTGTCAAATAACATTGTTTATATAATTGCAAAACAACAGTGACATCCAGAGGCACAAAAGCCTAATCAGAAGTGTTTATTATCCATGATGAAATATAAAAAAATCAGAGTTCCTTAGCATTTCAGTAATTTTGATTCTTTGAAACTCTGTAAGTTTTAGAAGCATGTATATTATAAGCAGTACATGTAAATTTTTTTTAAATCTTCCCTAACACAGCCTTACACTTCACCAGAATATGGTTGACTGAAACAATATCAGGATATTGGCATAGAGAACCATTGTCTTATTGTTGATAGTTGTCATTGATTCTGTGGGAAACCTTTTGGCCCCAGATAATTTTCTGTACTCTTTTTGTTGATAAGAGGCAAGATCAAAAGAAAATCAAGTGCTTCCAACTGAGAGAGAGGAATACTTTAAAATTGCATACAGTTAGACACCTTCCTGGAGCACCAAAGCTGTTATGTACTGCAGGTTGCTGAAAGCACACCTACCAGGTCTGTGGCTAAAGGGTATTTTAGGCAGACTGCAGTGCACTTTGGAGTCTGAAAGCAAAATTGTGAAGAGTCCAGCCCACTAGCAGCAGTGACCAGCTTCAGCATGCATTTACATGCACAGTAAATGGCTCCTTTCAACACAGAGTGTGTTTGTAATGAGGCTGAAAGCTCACAGAAGTCTCAGTGCTGAGAATTTTGCCTTAAAAAGAGACTGACAGATGAGAAGCTTTAAGATTTTTTTCTAATTTTTTTATAAGGTTCCAAGTGGGTTGCAGAAGAAATAAATATACATATAGCCCTAAAGAAAAAAAAAAAAAAAGTTTTCATAGCACTTACAATTACTGTAATCTTAGAAAAGTTCAAGTCTCAAAGCAATGCACTTATTGACCAGCTCCTCTGCTGGCCTGAATCATAATAGCCCCACTTCTTTCAATGAGCCCTGTCAGGTTACATCAGCAGAGAACTGGGTCCTATCTGTCTCCGCAACGTTCCTGTCATTTTCAAATGCATGTATTTTCAAATGGATGATTTCCAAAGTGCTCTATCATTTTTGTGCTTTTTAGCTCCTCACACATGCTGAACCCGTGCTTGCAATATGAAGGTAATTGCATATATTCACCATTTCTGTCTACAACATTGAAGAAAAATACAGGTCTATTTAGCTCTACACTCTCATTTCTTTGCCAAGGAAGAATATTTTACAAGATGTCTTTTAGGCAATCCTTTTCTAAACTGAATGAAATGCCTATTGTAATAACCACAATATCATTTGGGCTTTCAATAGAAATTTTCTCCTAGAATAGCTTTTGGTTGTAAACAGTGCCTGTGAGTAGTTTATTTCAGGGGGTTATTTTTCTTCCCTACTAATACAGGTCTCACACAACACTTTCTCCCAGAATTTCATTCAAGGGAATAAAGTTTTTGAGGAAAATGCTTTTCATGTCCCTCAATGTCAGACTGGCAGTTGGCATACAGGTGAATTGTTTACAAAAATACAACACTGCTTCCTGCATCCAGCTGAGAGATTCCTGTGGTTGGTAATTTATTGGTTATTCTTGCTATAAAAGAATATGTACACAATCTCTTCATTGCATTCATTTTTGTATAAAAGACACAATAATTACAATTCTCTTATTTGTGATCACACAGCTGCCAGTTCTAGTCATATATTCTTAAAACAATTTACTGATAAGCATGTGTGAAATGCTATTGTATCAATAACACTCTTTCCTTTTTGGCCACTAAATGATGATCAGTTGGCCTAAATTAATCTTCTTTTTTTTATGACAATATGTTTTTTTCTGAATTCAGAAATTTTGTATTTCTGGACTAGCATAAAATAATTTATAAAAATTTTAGAAATGAACTTACATTATAAAGGAAGAAAAAACTGAAGTAGAAAAATCCATTTAGCAGTTATAGAGAAAGTATTTTTAAGGATAAATATTTTCTACCTCAGGAAAAAGATGTTCAATTAGCACAAATCAACAATGGCACATCCCTTATTGCCCTGAGCTGAGAATCTAGCCCATATGTTCTATTATGACATAAAAGTGTTTTTCATCCTCATACAAGAAAGAAACAATATCTGAACCCATTTTATAAATTGAAATCATGGTGGGGCACGGTGGGGAGTGCATTAAATAATTTGGTTCCACAAAAAGCATGTATCCAAGCCAAGGCTATCTACTATTAGTCTCTATAACATTATAGCCCTTGTCAAAGTCATTGTACTCAAAATTTCAAAGTAGGATGACTTTGAGCTAGGCATCAAGGATTAATGTCTTAGTACAACTAGTAAGTACATACATCCCACTAATTATTTTGCAGGCACAAAAAGAGAAAATTAAAGAAATCCCTCTCACTATATTTGAATCAGAGAATCATAAAATGCTTTGTGTTGGGACCTTAAAGATCCCCTAGTTCCAATCCCCCTGCCATGAGCAGGGACACCTTCAACCAGACCAGGTTTCTCAAAGCCCCATTCAAGCTGGCCTTGAACACTTCCAGGAATGGGACATCCACAACTTCTCTGGGCAGCCAGAGTCTGTTCCAGTGCCTCACCACACTCACAATAAAGAATTTCTTTCTAATATCTCTCTTAAACCTACCCTGTTCGAGGTGGAACCCACTCCCCTTGTCCTATCACTATATGCCCTTGGGAAAAGTCCCTCTCCAGACCACTTGTTGGCCCTCCTTAGGCACTGGAAGGCTGCTAGAAGGTCACCCTGAACCCTTCTCTTCTCCACGCTGAACAATCCCAATTCTCACAGCCTTTCCTCAAAGTAGAGGTGCTCAAGCCCTCTCAACATCTTTGTGGCCTTCTCTGGACTACCTCCAGCAGTCTCCTTAAAAAATATTAAGTTGAACTTAGCCTCTGATGTCATAGATGAGCAGAGAAGACACAAAGAAATGAAGCATTTTTTTCAAAATTGTACAACAGACCATTTATCATCATGGTCCTTTCTGGTTTCAGGTCTGCATGCCTGTGAATCCATGACAGAGATAATATTTTAAAGGACAATCCACATGCACACCTGTACTCTATTCTTGTGCTAGTAATCATCAACTGTCTTCTGTGTCTGTTAATCATAAAATAAAGGAATTTGATTCCTTGTAAATGCACTTTTTTCTGTCCCTAAACAGATTTCAGAAGAGATGTCAGGCAGGCACAGGTCATCAGTAAGGATTGTGTGTTCTTGGCAAGGTCATGATCATCCAGTCCCAGACAGAGCAGGAGCATCAGAATTTCAGGACATCATGGCCTGGGCAGCTGGGTGCATGGTACATCCCTCTTCAGTCACAGCCCCCAAAATCCTGCAAGGTCTTCTAGACCCTACTGTCTCCATCCTTGGAAATACATTTTAAGCTCCTCCAGCACACACAGATGTGTATGTAACAAAACCTTTAACTTTGTAAATGGTTCTGGGGATCTCAGCAGCAGAGAATTTGAGGCTCCTTTGGTTTATCTTCCCAATTCTGAATGATTCACATTAAGATTAATATGGAATTAAAATTGAAGATACATGAAGGCTTTACACCATATTCCTCATGTGCACTGAAGTTAGTTGCAATCTCTTAATCTCCAATTTGCATGTGATTAAGCTTCAAGAGTGTTCCCTGTCTGCCTATGATGTTTCTCCTGCTTCAGTGAGTATTGCCAGGCATTTCTCAGAACTGATAGTGGCTTATCACTCTCAAAAAGCAGCTCTAAGTCCTTAGGAAAATCTTCTGCTTAGCAACCATCATTTTAAAATTGTAAATGATACCTGCTTTCCTTCATCTTTGTACCTATTAATAGGCATACTTTTCATGACAACAGGTTTGTTTGTGGGGTTGTGAGATATCATCTGCTCCTTCTCTTTCATCCTCTTTTTAGCTGTAGTTTTCTATCATATCATAGCAGGTTGTCCTGGAAATTGTTTGTCACAAAAATGAATGATTTTTTCCTACTGGAAGAGGAGAAATAGTTATAAAACTACAAAAGTTAGATTTCAGCCAAATGTTATTTAAACAGATGAAGAGGAAAAGAAGGAAACCCTAATCAGTGCTTACTTAAGACATTTTTTTTCTACAGTCAGGCTTTGCAAAGTCTGGGAAGATAAGTAGAGTCCTACAGGTGGTTGTACCTTCAAATAGATTGTGTGGGTGGATAAACACAGTGAGTGAGTGATGGAAATAGAATTGGCTTGGGTCTGCATTTAGAAAGAAAACAACGTCATTTTCTAGGAGAAAGCAATAAATAAATAGGATGGCTCATCATTTCCTGCTTTAAGCTTGATTAGGCTAAATATACTTCCAGCAATCAAAAACACAATCTAAGTTATGTTTTTTCTTTTCTCTGAGAAGGCTCTCAGAAGGCTCTCTCAACCTTCAGCTGGTGTCAGGCATGAGGACAGGAGAGCCCAGGGGCCAGCTCTGACAGTCAGTCTGTCTTTGGTCTTGTCTGGGGAGAGAAATGTGGTAGCTGTTTCCACAAGTGCCCTAATCCCAAGGGTTATTCTGCCACCAGATCCTGCCTTTTTCTAGGGGCATCCCCAAACAGAAGTGACAGACAGACCCTCTTCCTTCTGTATGTGAGCAGAGCACTGGGCCAAAACTACAGCTTGGCATATACAGCACACAGACATTAAGTTGTTCAGATTTTTGCAACTCAGCAGCCCAGGGAACAAAGCAACCAACTCATTTCTCTCAGTTACCCAAAACCTGCATAATTATAGCCAGTCAAATTAAAGCACAGCCAAATCCTTCCAGCAGAAAGACAACTGAAGCCCACAAATGCTCCCAAGAAGGTGCCCTTTTAATCAATATACTGAGTCAGGCACTATGTGGCTTGCCAATAGTATTAACTTTACATAGGAAAGTAAATTCAATCAACATTAAAAAAAAAAAAAAAACTTTGAAAAATTTGATTTCAAGGCCAGGCCGGATTGAGTTCTGAGCAACTTAGCCTAGTGAAATGTTCCCTGTCCACAGAAGGGGGGTTGGAACTGAATGATCTTTAAATTCCCTTCCAACACAAAATATTCTATTATTCCATGATGTTTCAGCTACTGTTAATGTGCACCAACAGAAGCAAGCTTCTTCTACTGCCTTCAGACTGAAAACATGGTCTTATTCATTATCTTCAGTGAGAGATAATATTTTGAAGACATCTGAATAGTTATCATTATTGTGTCTACGTTGATAATTTCTGGTAGTCCCACCCATGAAAGCCATTGTTTTGTGCTGCATATATATGCTAAAATATTCTACCAGGTGATGAGAAGAAAATTATTTTAATTTTGATTTACTTGTTCAAAAGTAAACATCTGTAAACTAATTACAAGATACACCTATTTTACAGATTCTGTGAATGAGAAAGACTTACTGATTGCCAGTTTTGTCTTCAGTTATATTTGATGAATCACATTTAATTACAAGATAATTAGGTAGCACCTCTGGAAAAATATGCCATGTGATGGTTATAAAGAATGAAATGATCATACTGTAATTTTGAAATACATGATAGCAATTCTTTTCATTAAATTTCTGTGCAAAAATGTCTCTTATCTTAATTGTCAGTGTCAATACTGTAGTTCTAGTATTATAATTTCCAAAAAACTAATTTCAATCCTGAGGTAAAGTCTGTGTTTACTTAAGAAATCATCCTAGACCAATTTGACTTCAAACAGTCAAGGAATCCCATTAGACTACTAAAATAAGAAAATACAAAATTCTGTGCTTTCTAGAAGTCTTAGACAAAATTTGCAGTCCTCTAGCATAATTTAAAACAATACATTATGTGGTTTACAGATATCTTTTAGTCTGTAGTGAATAGAAATACTTCTAAAAACATCTACATTACATTACAGCAGCTTTCATTGACTTGAGCATAATTAGGGCCCCATGTGATTGAAAAGTATCAGAATTTAAGAAAAGCAAAATAAAACAACAACCAAAAAAAGAGTCCTTGCTGGATTTATGTAGAAAAGAAACAAACAAGTAGAGAGGATTTATGAAGCAGAAATCTCTACACAGCTTTTCTTCTTGGCCTGATGAATACATAGTGAAAGTAGCAACAATACTTGTGGATATTTCAGTAATCCCATCTCCACAGGAACAACCTTCTGTGGAACAGCCATGCCCACCCCTAGCTATAAAATACCTTCCCTATTGGCAGTGTTATGTTACCCTGACAAGTGAGCTGCCTTTCCAGTTGGGATGCATTTGGCAGTCCAGCCACCCTCTGGTGCCAACATGCTGAGTCTGCTCTAGGGGCTCACACATCCACAGGATGTCTGGGGTCCTGCAGTCGGTCCTAAGAGTCAATAAATGGTTCTGAGTCATGCTTTGCTACTCAGCCTTTACCTAGATTTATTTCACAAAAATTATTGGGAACTAAGGCTCTCTCTAGGCTTTTTTGTTGTGATGTATCTTTCAGCAGCATCCAGGATGCTGGCTCAGGCTAAGGAAGCCATAGAGAAAACATTCTCTGTGAGCACAACAGACTTTGTAAACCCTTATGTAAACCTATACTGTTGTAGCAGTCCTGTTATTTGAATACCTCCCAACAGTGACACTTCAGAGAGAAATAGTGAATTCTAAAAATTTCATTGATTGGCTTAACCTCTGGGTCTTAAGACCACATGTTCAGCCTCAGTTAATTTGTACACTGTATTATTAACCTATGGAACTGCCATCTATGCATTATATGCAAATTGTTGTTGCCTTTCTTTTTTTTTTTTTTTTACAATTTCAGGGTTCTTTAGTAGAAATTTGATTTCTTCCATATCACAGGATACTGTAAGATACATTTCCAGGTAAAAAAGCCAGGCATTTTAAAGTGAGGCAGAAGTCATGAGGGTTATCAGTGTTACAGAGTGAAGAGCAAGGAAGAAAAGCAAGATGGCAAAACCTTACCTGGCATACCTGGTGCTGTTGCCAGTGCAGCCAAGACCCTCCCAGACAGTTCCTGTGAAAAATTCCACTTTTCTAACCTGCTGTCTTCTCTACCCATTTACAGTTCTAGGGAAGAACGACTCAAAAGCAAAGATTTTTGAGCTAGGGAGTGCTTTCAGTTTTCTGGGATACTTTGGTTTGCTGCAGTGAAGACATTTTTCCAGCCCAAAGCGGTTTCAGAGGAGCAGGCAACTGTGCACCTGCACGAAGCCTGCAGCACAATTACTCAAGAAAATAAACCTATGGCCAGATAAATGTGAAATTTCTCTTCACACTGTAACCTAAAGAAAAACTAACTTAAGAAAGCAAGGAATTTTTTTTTCTTTTCTTGCCAAGCAATTCACAGTCTGAGCCAGTGCCAGGAGATTTCCCAGTGCCAAGGAGCACAACCAGCCCTCTGCAAACCCAGCTGTGCATCTCTCACAAGGGCTGGTGTGCAACAGTAATTTCCATAAAGTCCCAAGTGCTGAAAAAGGGCCTAGATATTGCCTACATCTCACAAGGAGCATAAAGTAAATAAATGTTTTTATGCACTCCTGTATAATTTTAAACAGATTAAAATTGCAAAGGCTCTTAGACATAAAAAACAGTAAAAAGAAAACCAGATATGTGTAATGCTAAAATTTTTATTGCATTACAAGAAACTCAGTAGTAGGTTGACTTTAAGTATCTTGGGCTCAAGTGAACATAAATGTGTGGTTTATCTTTTGCAATTGCTGATTTTACTACTGTTTTGTTTAAAACATCTTATTGTTAAATTCCTGTCTGAGAAATGCTATTAAAAATGTTAAAGTTAGGAATGATAGCAACCTGAGACCATAATAGAGTCAGCTATCAATGCAAAATTGTATTTTTCAAATTTTTCACATAGATAAATGTCAACAGGGAAGAAAAAAATATAGAATTGTTTTTAAAATAATTAAAACTATTTTTCTTTCTTTCTCATGTTTGAAATGAACGGAAATTTTCTGATGTGATTACAGAAGTACTGCTAGAAAGAAATTACTGAGAATTTTAGTCTGAAGGATAACTCCAAGATAAAATGCTGAGATCTATATAGCGTGGAATATAATTATGGTAGAGGAAGGAAATGATCACAGCCATGAAAAAGAAATATAAGCTGCTTTGGAGAATTAAGTAACTTCATCCCCAGTAAGTACAGTACATTTCTCATCAGCATTAATAAGAGTTATGCCTAGAATATGAGTAAATTTAAACAGGTTAATTTTATACCTCTCAATTCAGGAAGATTATTTTAGGATGAAGGATGAAGATTGCCAAAATCTCTCTCTTAGTATGAAGATGGCTACCTTGTCCTTATGCAAAAGCCACCAGTTCTTTCCTTTGTATTTTTTATCCAAATCAAATATATGTGAATGGTTACTCCTTGTTCCAGCATAATACTCAGAATAATATTACAGTGAAGATTTGGTTCTACATAAGAAGAAGATAATAAGCTTCCAAATCTGTCTTCAAAATATTTTGGTCTAAAACAAAACAAAATTTAAATGAACAATGTTATTTTAGAAGGCAATACACCAGCATTTTGGAAAGATCAACCACACAGATCTTTGACATTGGCCTGAAGCATTATCTTGCATTTCACATGTTGTACCACCTCCAGACCTGTAGATTCAATAGTCCTCTGTCCTTCACTAACAGCTTTTTAATATCTTGGTCTGAGTTCTCTTTCTTTGTTACCATAGCACACCTAATTCTGGCCAGATTTACTGCAGTTTGGGAAACAACAGTTGCTCAAAGTTCATAATCATGTTGCTGACACATAACTCTTATTATACTGAAATTACACCTGCCTTTCTCATGATTACTTCTACCAATAGCTCAAAAAAATAACTCCACTTACTGGAAAAAGCTCCACAAACTATAAAAGTCTCAAACTACATTAAAATATGCTCCTATTCTCTCTTCAATTTTAGCAACTTCAACCCAACAGGTGTTTGAGAAAACCATACCAAAGAACTCAGAGGTAAATACAGAGCTCTGCTCAGATTTCTCCCAGGTAGAAGAAAAGCAGTGCCAGTGTTTTATCTTCGTGGCTGTGCTCTTCAAAAGCCTTCTTTTCTAAAATGTTAGCTCTTTATAAGTCATATTATGCCCTGCTGCAACTTCTGCTAAGATACAAAGGAAAGTATTCCTTGCATCAAGCAAAAAACACACTCAATTAGATAATTATTCTGCAGATGTTAAGTATACAATACAACACATAGCACTGGTGATATATGTAGAACAGTATCAATTCCCAAAGTAAGGATTTAAAATAAAGATACTCTGTTCTAAGTAGCAACTATACCAGGAAATAAAATGACCAGATAGTGCTTAACAGTATGCACTCTCAAGAACTGTTTAAAACTTAGAATGAAATTTTAATGAAGTAAAGGTTAATTGGGAAACATACCTTTTCTTTCTAACCTTACAAATTTTATTAAATATCACAAAACCAGAAAGGACTTGGTAGGCTTTGTAGAAGCAATGCTAGTCTGATTAAAATGACTCATTCTTGAGGTTAGTTCTGCTTTCACTTTCCTGAAGTAACTCTTCTATATCCAGCTCTCTCTCATTAACAATAAAATTTCTTCCTTTTCTTGAAAGCTCCCAGATATATCACTCAACCACTTTTTCCAAGAAAGGAGCTGAGTCTGCTCCAAGCTGGGAGCTCAAACCTGTCTATTTGCATCTGGATTTCAAAAGGAACAGAGATAGTCTTTGCAGTATCCCTTGGGTGCTGAGACAGAGGAAATAACAAGAGTCTTTTTCACCAGCAAAGCCTCACTACTCCTAATCTCTATAAGATGAGGAAAATAAAAGGACTAGGAGACAAATCTTTCCTTCAGTCTTTCTTTGGAGTTTGATAATGCCATACTGAAGATTATTTGAGGAACTCAGAGTCTTCAATCTGTCTGTTTTAAATTACCACATTTAAGTGCATTATAACAAAATATCAAAAGAAGTTGCAATAAAAGTCACATGAAAATTTTAAAAATTAAATCAAAACTTTAATTCCATAAAGAGAGAAGACAGAACATTACAACACTGCATGTATATTTGTTTATAGAATTTTCCCAAGCAAAAAATCTGGTATTCTAGTGTCTTCCACAGAGCTTTTTAACTTGCCAGAGTTTGTTTTTTTCCACCAATAAGTTTACATCAAGGAATTTACCACCCATCGTTAGTATCATTTTGGAAAGAAAATGTATTTTTTCTATTACTGGATAAAATGTGTCAGAATTTGGACTTGTGTCTAGCATTAACCTTGAAAATAACTCTGTATAGATTTTACAGTCACACTCCCATTTCCATCTCTCCTCTTCAGAGCCCTGGAGAAGAAGGAACTTACAGCAACCACTTAGAGTCAGGACAGAGCAATGTCCCTGTTGCTGGGATCACTGTGAAGTTAGAGGAAGGACTAAGCCAAAGGTCCACTCCAATCCTGAGTACATTTTAGGTGCTTCTTATCTTCCAGATTGTGAGAGAAACTGTGCAGCAGAAACTACCATCACTTGCACTATAGATAACTATCACATGTGGCCTATATCTTGTATTTTCCTTCTCTGTTCCTCTGAATGTGAACAAGAGTCACATTGATCTCCAAAGCTGAGGAGAAGAAATTGAAGGGGCAGCAGCTCAGCAGTAGGTGTACAAAAAATTGATATCTACAGAAAAGTAAATTTAATATGACAGTACCACTCTATGACACTGAAACAGAATGCCATGGACCAGCCCATGCCCATACAACTAAATTCCTCTCGCCTTCCAGATAGGATGGTTTCAAGATTGCTTGTTAGGACTGGTCCCTCCTTTTTGCTAACACCTGAACAAGGCCCCATGATGGGCTGAGAGATGCTGACAAGGGCAAAACCACCCCATGGACCACCATGACATGTCTGTGTGGTTGTCACTTCCAGGCCCCAGGAACATTCCTGTCACCACTCGATTTACTCATATGTATACAGTGACAGCAGCATCCAACAAGGCAGGGAGAATTCCAAACAGGCAAGAAGGCAGGCAGGCACAGGTTGTGATAAAATGTTCAGCAAAATGCAATAGCAAGTGAGCTATTGATTAGGCATTACAGATGAATGATTAGGGTGCTGCAGATGAAAAGCCTAGTCATGGCACAGGACAGATTTGTCACAAGTTATCCACCAAAGGAAGTTTAGCTGAATTCATCCTGTTTTGGTTTTCCCCATGTTCAGTATACATTACATAATTATACATGCATCTTTTAAATTATTCAGGAACTGCATTTTTTATTTCAGAGAGATGTTGTGCTTAGCTGCTCACTCATTTCATTAAGCTTCTCACTAGTGAAAAACTGTAGAGGATAGTTTAAAAAGAAAACCTTGCCAGCACAAAGAATTTTGTAGCATGCCAGAGCCATTTTCTCATCCATGCCATGACCATTCATGATTTTAACCATACACCTAATGAGATGGAGATTCACCTGAAAAATTCTCCTCACAGCTGGCAAGCATTCCTTGCTCCTTTTCCTTGAGCTCATCTGAATTCTCCAAGCAGCACCATTCCTGCAGTGAAGTTCCCTCCTGACATGCTGACTCCCTGACTGACAGGCAGCATACACACACCAGCAGAATGTCAAAGAACACGACACGATAAAGCCAAGCACAGCTTAATACAGTTATGATAATGCCAAACTACTTAAAATTCTCTGTACCTTTGACAGACCAGCCATGTACTCTACATCTTTCAAAGCTGTGCATCTGACTAGAGAAAGCTATCTGCATTTTAGACCAGATTTAAACTAAAATAAGTAGATCGATTTTTGTTGATGAGAGTAAGATGCTGATTGTGTTTATCATGAGCTTGCATCTATGTATGTTGTGGAAGCTACACGAGTTAAATAGCATTTTTTTAGAACTTGTAAAATGGTAAAGACTTGACACATATATTCACATTTGAAATCTGAAAGATGAGCTTGTCTGTGGTCATATTTGAGGATAATAGCTGGGGGGTGGGGGATCATTATTTTCTAAAATACTCTTCAAAACTTGATTGTAGAAGTATCTCTTCCAGATTTTTTCTCTTTCAAGCAAAGAGAAGGTAAGTAAAAGATGACTTGGGCAGGGAACAAAAAAACTGAAAAAGGATAGTTAACCCAATACTGATGTTGGGCATGGTGCTTTCTTTCTTCTGATCCATATCCAAAGACATCTCAGAAAGGGCCAGCCACCACAGAACAAACTTTTAAGGGTGAATGCATAGGGCACAACCACTCTGAATGGTAGGTAGACCATTTCTTGAAGTACCATCCAATCCTTCTTTTATTTAGCAACACAGAAAGAGGCTGATAATTCAGAAGTTCACTGGTCTTTGCAGAAAAAGTGAGGAAAAAGCCACTTTCTGATCCACCATGCTCAATAGCAGCAGGAGCTGCTACCTGTACTTTGACAGGGTTTGAAATTTAACTGCTTTTGTCTTTTAAAACAGTCCATCATAAACTTCATGGTTGTCTACACCTGCATTTCTGCCAAAATTCCAATTACTCTTGCATTCTCTCTCTGCTTTCCTTTGAAGATCCAAGGAAGCATTGGTGTGCCCAAAGCTTTTTAAATCTTACTGGCTACACGAGCTAAAAATTATTTCTGTCTACAGTCTGTCTCTGGCTTTGGTCCATAGACTGTCACAGCTAGAGGAAATTATCAAGTCCAGCTAAGATTATGCCTTTGCTTATGAACTCTTGCATTTTTAATAAGTGTTGCATTTTGAGCTGTTGATGGTAGAAAAACAGCACTTCTGAAACAACTTAAAAAAAAAAAAAAAAAAAAAAAAAAAAAGACAGAAACTTCATAGCTACTGCTTAAGGTTTAATTTTTTGCCCAAAATCAGATTTTTTCCTTTGGCAAGCTGAACACAATAGTTTTCAATCAAGCAAACATATTTCCTTACATCATTTAGCTAAATATACACTCTCTGTTATAAGAGAGTTCACAGTTCCACTACTTTTTTGTATGATGCCTCAGGAAATCTCCAAAATTCTCTGTCATCCCAGCTGCCTGGCAGGACAGCCTCATCTATGTGGGAGCACAGCCCTCATCTTCACTGTCTTCTCACAGCTTCTTATCCAATGTGTAATCTGACCTAGTCTCTCCCCAAAAAGCAACTGAGTAAGAGATTCTCTGTAAGTTTCAGCAAACCTTTAGAATTTTGAGGCAAATATGTTAGAATGTGTTTGAATATTGAGGCAAACCAAAAGGAGACTGACTACTTGGGAATTTTAAAAAACAATTTTCTTTAAAATTGGGAAAATTTGTTATTCTAGCTGTTTCTATATGAAATGCATCTGCTAAAAGCAACTACATTCATTTTCTAACTTGGGATTTCTTAGCTTGTTTTACTAAATATGACATTACTAAGTATGACTTTTACCCTGAAAAAAATCTACTGAATGAAAAGAGAACAAGTGTTTGTTGCTAACACTAGATGAAAAATTGGTCAGCCCAATACACAGCAATCTGCAGTCTGCTTAGATATAATCCATCCCCCTATCCCCAAGTCTGTGGTAGTTTTTTTATTCCTCCCATCATACTTGCTGATTACTGCTGCTTTTACCATAGAAACATTTAGGATTCATCTTTACTCTTTACCATGCTGAGACAGTTACTCAGAACACAGCAGTTTCCAGAGTTATTCCTTAATTATGGTCATTGCTAAAATAATGGCTTGATTTGATAAATACCTTTAATTTGAAACTTTCATGTCTCAATATCTGCACCATGAGTAAAATGCTGAAATCCCACTGACAACCATGGAAGGAATACATCTAACAATATGCTTCTGCAATGAGGAGATTTTTTCCTTGTTCATTACTATGCCTTAATTTCTCCTTTGGGTACTGTTAATTCTCAGATGAAATAAAAGCAAAATAATGCAGAGATATGCAATAAACAAGCATGAAGTCACAGATTGTGGTTGCTATATAATAAGTGGAAAATTTTAAGATGGAGTAAAATGATGGGGACAATGGGAGCATTCCTTGCAGACTCATTGTAGAAATTGCAACCAGCATTCAACTGAAGACCAAATTCAGCATGAGGAAACTGCTGCCTAAGAGACCTAGCAAATATTAAAGCTTATCAGCTAATACTAGCTGGAACAGGAGTATTTTGACTTTAGTTGGGTTATTCTTGACTTGTGTCTTTAATGGGTAATATTCATATTTGTTCTTTCTTGCAATCTGAGTTACATGAATTGCTATGCAAGCACAAGATAATGTTTTCTAAAAGGCTCATTGGCACATTAATCTATGGCATTATAATCAGCCTGAAGATCAGATTTTTACTTTTTTCATTAAGCAGTGAATGTCAGCTTCTTTGTGCATACAAGGTGTCATCAAGTTTATGCCAGCTTTGCTGATTCATATAAATATCTACACTTGTAAGCATTCTTAGAGGTACAGCACATTATGTACTAAAGGAGATCAGAAGTAAGCAAAATCATCTGGAAAATATAGTCTAAATTTATATTGCTTCTGCTGAGAGGATTAATTTAACTGTCTTGAGATAGAATATATATTAAGCCATTAATGTTTATAACTCTAGAGACACAAAATAACTCATTTTACACCACCTATCATTACCACACTTGTTTTGTTTGTATGTTCTCAAAATGTTCTTTTACTTGAGTGCTGAGAGTACCCTGGAATTATTAGGTACTGTTATGTTCAAGGGCAACAGCATTTTGTGGTTTGAACTTTTTGAACCTTTGACAAAATTGGCTGCTTTGTTTTTTAGTCGAACAGCACACACTTACTGAAAACAAGCAGCAGCTTCCTTTTCTCAGGATGTTAGAAAGGCTCTTATCTGCCTTAATGGCAAGGTATATAGATAGCATTATCTGAACTTAAGCTACCCTTTCTAGGTCTCAGCTACTGAAGCGTTATTTCATGGAATCTGAGTGACTCCCTCATTTACTGAACCGTGCCCAGGGGCATCACAGGAGTACAGCCCCTTTTGATGCAGTGCAGCACTGGGGCAGAGAGTATGGGTCATTTTGGCAGCCCCTCTCTTCTTCCCAAGTCATGTGGGAAGCAAAGAAACATGGAGAGAGACAGAAAAACTGCACCGTAGCAGAAGGATGGGGGGAAAAATTGGATTCAGTCTTGTGAAGAGCTTTAAAATATTGAAATGGAATATTTCATAAAGAGAGTTATCCCTTGACAGATAATTATTCTATTTCTTTGTCTTTGGAAATGGACATAGACGAAATCTACCTCTCCGTGGGAGAGAGGATAGCCAGAATTTCATGTAAATTGGCAGATGTCTGGGTTCAGCATGTATTGTAGATTTACTGATGTGGTTTTATGATGTTTTCACTGGTTCTGAAGTCAATTTTCACTAAGTCTTGAAAGTAAAGCTTTTGAATTACATTCTGTCTCCTGCACAAAAGCTGAGCAATGGTTCCAGCTAGTTAAGTACTGAAGACAAGGAGCTATTCAGCTCATCCTGTCAGACGCAGGATAGGTCCTGATTTTATTTATCTTTTTTATTGCACTGTCTTCATTCATATTTATAATTTTAAAATATGTTAGAAAATCTTAAAACTTTTACATTTAGGTGGTTCAGGGAAAGAAATGGTAATGGAATATTGAAGCATCTCTTTTTAAGGTCATCAGAACAAAATTGGTAATGGGTGAGTCTTTATTCCTCACAGCTACACAAATTAAGCTGACATCCTCCATTTTTTACACATGGATTCCATTCTATGAGCATCAGTAGTGAATAGAAACATCTGGTAACTATGAACACTGTTTCACCTGAATTCCAGCTTTTATAGTGTTGTTTCAATAGCTCTTGATTTGATAGTTCACAGTATTTTTTATATTTTCACAGCTTTGCCATCATAATAGAATAAAAATAACTGGATTCTCACTGCCAAGAACATTTAAACTGACATTAACACTCGTTCTTTGCACACTTCTAATCATAAACTAACTGACCAAACTAAAAAATGTCTGCCTTTATAAAAAACAGCTATTTTAGCAGAAAACAAGTATCTATTAAACTGGTCAAATGCAATTTAAAATACTTTCTGAAGAAGCATTCTTAATACGCGAGTTCAGTAAATTGTCATTAAAGTATGAGAAGTATATTTTAAAATTTAAGCAATGATTTCACTACATCTGTACATATGGCAAATAAAAATTAAATTATAAACTCTGCAGAAACAACTTTGCAGTTTTCTCATTTGAACAGCAGCTTTAATATTTTTTTCATATCAATTTATTCTAGTGTTTGTAAAAGTATGCAATGAGGAAGATATTAAAACATTAGAATCCCAGTGTTTGCTCTGAAAAAAATCAACCCAGCCTTGGATTTCCATCAGGAATTTGACAAAACACCGTGCTGGATTCAGTGAATAACAAAAGCTGCTCATCTCAAAACTGAGGTGCTATGACCACGCTGTTATCAATCACACATTTGCTGGTCTAAATGAAGTGATTCCTTTTTTGCTGGTCCTAAAATTACCAGCCAGACACAGTTAGGCTGATAAAAAGGGTTTATCTTTTTAAGGATGCTTAGGAGCACAATTCTCCAGGTGGAAAATGCTAAAGATGCACATGCAGCTTAACATGTATACATGTTTTATAGGTTTTGGAAATTAGCATATTTGACAAGGATCACCAATTAGAATTATAATTGGTGAGATAATTCTCCCCTGGTTCAAGCTCCTTCTAAATATTTGCCCCTCAGATGAGAACTACACTTTGTTTATAAGAACACATCTCAAAGAGCTGGTCTCAACCTTGGTTGCTGGGAAAAACCAAGATGGGGTAAGAGCCTTGCCCACACCCCATTGGAATTTTTTGGAATGTGTTATGTCTTTCTGCCTATTGGGTAGGGTAAGAAATACTGGAGATGGCTAGAATACAATAATAGAGTTATAAATATATGTGTAAATAATACAGAGGTTATATAAAAGGAAAAAAGGCAAAAAGTCAATTTGGCATCATAAGCAGGGACCAAAAGGAAATCTGAGTCACACAAAAAACAGAACTTAAAATGCCTGGTCTTCCAGCCTCAGATGGTCAAGTAAGCAAGGCTGAATGATGTCTTAAGGCCAATACTACCCTACTGCTGTCTCATGACCTAAGTAAACCTTTTAAGTCAGATGAAATACATTCAGTGTAAATTTTTGTGACTAAAACTTTGCTGCTTAAGACAAAACATACATAGGAACCTGAACCACACATAGGAACTCATTTTGGGTGCCTCAAACTCAGCTTTGTAATATTCTCAGCTGAGCTCCTTTGACATGTTACAGACCCATGTAGGGCACCTGAAGTCTACAAGATGGGGAGAAAAAGGCTGATGTCCACAGTTTATCAATATTTTCATCCAGGAATGTGACAGAGGATCCCAGCTGTTGGAAGATCCAAGTCTCCACAGACCAGATAGCATTTTGTCTGTGTCGTGCATCCCATGCAGCTTCTCAAAGTGTAAGGCTATGGGGTGAGGGAAGGAAAACTTTATTTCCTTCTTCTTTAGGTTGAAAAGCTACACTGCAAACTATCAGATTGGTCACACCAACAAGACAGAAAGCAGATACACAGTTAGGGAACTCCAATATAAAGCCACCAGGGTACAAGCTGGTGCCTTAGTGCTGGCAGAAATGCAGCCAGAGCCCATAAATGCTCTGAGTGTTAGGCAATGACTGACCAAGGCCTTTAAAGGTCTAGCTGAGAGACTGCAATGACCATTGTAGCACTCAGATGTTAAATTTCTGCTTTTCTCTCATTAGATCTGTCACTGGTGGCAAGCCAAGTAGGAAGGTTATGGACTGCAAATCCTAAAAAACTGTAATGCTGATTACCTGGATGGACAAGTTTGAAAATAATCTTCCACAGTCACAGGAAAATGCAGCATAGATGTGCCTATTTTTACTTTATACACTAATTTCATTGAGGAATATTATCCAGTTTACAACAAAGTCTGCAAGTCAGGGACCAAATCAGAGTAAAGGAACCAAATCAATCTGAGCTAACCTTAGAGATAAACAGAATTCTCTCTGAATTACAGTGTTACTTTCAAAGGATGGTTAGATTTCCACAACATCTGTGTTAACCTCAAGTACACATTATCTATGGAAGTAGAACACTGCATATAAGTAATTTTCAATGAAAAGAGAGAAGATTTCTCCAGGCAGTTTGCTGATGGCCAGTGAATTTTTTTCTGCAAGGATTACAGTGTCTTGCTTTGGACTTCAAAAGGAAATTATCATTTTCAGGAAAAAACAATGTTTTTCTGATAGGAAAAATGTGTATAATGAACAGGAGCTGATGACATAGGATTAAAAACAGAATTTTCCCTTATAGAAACCCTCATACTATTGGCAAGATATGATATGTCTTTTCTCTCCCTTCTGCATTAGACAAAGCAACTGTTGGAAACAGAATAATGGACCTGAAGGACCAAAAACCCAATCTGGTGAAGCAGATTGTGTTTTTCTATTCAGAGCTATTTAACAAACCACATTGTGAATAGAGTTTGCAAAATCAGTACCTCAATAACCTTTAAACAGGATTTTATACTGGCCAGATGGATCACGGCAGAGCCTAGTCAAGACTGGGGTCTTGTTCGGCTAGATAATCAAAAAAACATGAGAAACCAGGGCTTGGGAAACAAACATGACAATTACAGCATGCTATTAAACAAAGTGCAGAAGCACCTGAACAAGCAGAGGGAAATTATCCCTGAATTATCCAGCTTGAACCAGGGCAGCACCTCTGCCATCTAATGAGCAGTTTTGCCTCCAGAGCTCAGTCTCTAAGGGCCCTCTGTGGGCTCTCAGTCCACGGTTACAACACACTAAAATGCTTTGGGACACACAAAAACCTTTAAGATCAACAAAGATTACATATTTCCTTAGCTGGCTACTGAGAACCTCTCACAAAAAACATTTCATACTGCTTTCATACCCTTACACCCTTCCTCATCAGGCATCTAATTCTGCTCTGCCAAGACTTTTCTGGAGCAGGTTCCTCTTGTAAAGAACTCCATTTGTAACTTGTTTGGTCTCCATCCCTTCAGATAGAAACATTACTACACTCCCTGCCTTGTTGCTTGCTACAGCCAACACATCTCAACAAAAAATATTAAGTAGAATATCAGAGGGATTTGCCGTTGCAAACATAAAAAATATCACCATCATAATAATAAAATATGAATGGCATTTTGAACCAGAGTTGGAGGAAGAAACCTCAGCAATAAAAATTAACAATGTATCAGTTTACTGCCTTATGGTCCATTGCTTATTGAGTGAGCTCAGTTTCCTCTTCGATGGAATCATAAAGACTTCAAGTGGAAAAACAATTTGAAAGACATTTTTGTTTATGATCTTTCACTACCAAGAGAGAGATCAAACCCACAGTTCAGAAAGCATCTTCCAGAGAGAAGTGCAGTGCAGAAGACAAGCTGCCTTCACTCAGCAGGGTGTGCTGAGGGTACAGGAGTGCTGAGAAGAAATTCCTCAGAACAGGCATTTTTTCAAGGTGAAAGAAAATTCTTGTCAAAGCCTTGCAGTGAAAGAAAATGAGAAAGTATGATTAATAGTGTTATTAAAAGTAACAAAATAAACCAGGAAAGCTAACAATCCAACATTGTGCAGGGAGCCTATGAATATGAAGAACCCATTGAATTTATGTATGTTTTAGTGGTTTGCTAAATTTCTAAATTGTAAAGAGTATGCAGATGTATTCCCCTTTTGACTGAGCAAAGTTTCTAACACTGGATTATACAAATATCTGCTATCTCCCTGTGTATTCCCACTGTGCAAATAACACATTCCATGGCTATTTCAGAGCTGTCAGGCTCTTCTCCTTTTTCTTCAGTGTAGGAGTGGTCAGGCATTGGAATAAGTTGCACAGGCAAGTGTTGGATCAACATCTCTGGAACCATTCAAGAGGTGTCTGGATGTGGTCCTTGGGGATGTGGTTTGAGTGATGGTGGTAGAACTAGGTTGACTTTTGAACGAGATGACCTCAAAAATCTCTTCCAATCTTGATGACTCTGTGATTCTGTAAGTTAAGCTGGGATTTTGTCTCCAGTTTGCAGAAGTCAGCAATGCTCTTGAAGCAAATATACACAGTATAATGAAGAGAGGCACAGAAAGCTTCTTTGCTTTTTCTTTTATTGCTTTCTTCTAGAAATAGCAACATATGTTATTAAAAAAAAAAACAAAGTTCTTAAGTAATTGGTTTGTTCCCAGATCCAAACAATTGATAAAACCCCCTAAGAATGTGAATTTTTCTTACTTGAACTTTTAACAAAACCTTTTTTTTATTATTAAATATTCATTTTGTGTGGAGGAACCTGATTGAATTTCAATTTATTAAAAAGATACTGGTACTTCTGCATTACATTGACTCACTAAGTTGGGCAAGGTGTTGTAAAGGATGCCCAGTTTATTGTTTTTATTACACAAAAAAATATAAAGCTCTGTGAATTTCTTAACTCCAAGAATATTTCAGAGAGCTACATAACTCTCAGATCAATGCAACATTGTTCTGCTACTAAAACAAATATTTCCAAATTTCTCGCCAATATCTGTAATTATACTCCTGCAAAGACATATTCTTCTAGTTCTAGCTCAGATCTATTCTCCCACCCTATCATTCTTACTTTAAATTTCTTTTGATTTACACAAAGTAGGAAGGGACACAAAGTGGTTTTATAAATTACCTCTGTCCAGGAAGAACTTTCTAGCTCCACTGAATGGAGAAAGAAGTAGGTCCAGGCAATCAAATTAGTCAAATTAAGATCCTGTTCTTCCCTTAAAATTCATTTCCTGACACTCAGATTCCTGCCAGTTATTACTCTCAATTACCCAGGCACTCCTGTGGAGTGAATGCTTGACAAAACATTGGCTGTACTACATGATACATCTTCTGACCCAGAGAAGACCAGACATCCCACCAGCTCTCATTTAAATTTCACTCATTTTTTTCATTTCCTGATTCTGGTAATATCACAGATTTTTCCTACTACTAACTAATAAGTCACTTTTTTCTGCCATTGTGCTGTCATGACCCTAAAACCTGTGTGCAGTACTTCCTCTCCCCACCTCCCATTCTTTTTCATCTTTATTTTCTGCTGTTTTCTCCACTAATTCCCTGGAATTTATTGCTTCCTTTCAGCATCCTTTCTTCTTACTTCTGAAATGACTGAAATTACTAGAATTCATAAATACATATTTCACAATTCATAAAATAAGAAAAAAAAACCAACAAAAACAAACCCCAGGTTTTAATAAAGCAATCTCACAGTTATTGTTATAGAACAGAAAATTTTAATGGGATTTTTTTATTCTTGAGGCTGATTGTATTTTTTACATCTACATGGTGGCTATTGGAGATGATCAGGTCAAGTTTCACACTAGGTCAGCAGATTGGGTGACAGGAAGCTCCAGAGTGTGTTTGACCAGAACAAAGAAATCAGCATTTTAGCAACAAAACTGGACATTTTTAATACTTTAAAGTACTGTCATAATGAAACTTCTTTTATCAGTTAGGTCTTGATGTAAATTAGCAACAACTAACTGATATGACTTAGAGCACCAAATAAACAAAATAAACAAACAAACAAAAAAGACCATATCTTGTCCCACCTAAAGCTTTATCTGTTACCAGAATTAGGTAGATAATCATAAGAGGTATGATTTCCTTGGGGTTTTGTTGTTGCTTTTATCTTTTTGCTATAAGCACTTTGGAAGAAAATAGATCTAACCATATAACCTTGGCTTGTGCTGCATCTCAAAAGAATTGTGAATTAGGTTAACCAGCTACAGTGTTTATCTCATGTATCATTTTGTCTGTTCCTCTCTAAATTTTTGAAAGTACACAATTTTATTGAAAAATTACATTATTGATATTGATAAATGACAAATACATCTTAAACATACCTAGTAAAAGCTGATAGCAAACTGTTGACAGGGAGGTTAGTTATCCCAGACATTTTTGTATGCCCTGTACTCCTGTAAAGGTCAGTCTCCTCTTGGTTTGAAAACTTAAACATTTCCAGAGGGCACAGTATATAGAATCATGCAATGGTTATGGCTGGAGGGAATATATAAACAGAATGCTAATGAGACAAAGAGCATTGTATTCTGGCACAGAAGATTTATATAATTTTTCTCTTAGTACAAGCTTAATTGGCTATTTTAAGAGCTCAAGATGAAAATTAATAGTTCATATTTTTCCTTATCAAATACATCCTAAGAGACTACACAAGATAATTAAGACATAAAGGCAATTTCAGAAAAAAAAATAAAGGAATTTATGTCAGGGCTGGCAGGCTTAAAAATTAAGTATACCTGCTTAGCTGTTGTAAGCAATCATGTTTCCTTGCCCCACTGGTCTGCCTACTAGCAACATTCTTTGTAAACCAGTGAAGTGCAAAAACATTGTGAATATTTTGTCAGTGTCTCTCTGCCTTTAAAATTCATAAAAGGTGGCTGTAATTATAAATCCTTAGAGTATTAATTTTGTTATGGTATTATTTAAATAACTGACTCTTTATACATAACTTGAAAATTAAGCTTTTAATTTAAATCTTGTGAATCAGTCTTTTGTGACAGGTTGGGCACACAGGCTGTCTCTCATGGGGTTTTCCACAGCCTGGCTCCAGGACACATCAACTACACTTCTCCTGAATTTAATGGGAATTTATTAATGAAATTCTCATGACAGTGAGTTGAACTATATGTGAATCAACACGTATAGCGTGGTCACCAGGGTGACCACCAAACCACAGCTGAAATGCAAAGAGTAGATTTTTTTCATTGCCTGACTAATAGTTCCAGGCAGTAGAGACACATGGGGACACAGTTTCTGTTAGGTTTAGCTAATCCTAGCAAAAAGCTAAAACAAAAAGTGGACACTAATGAGCACTACATTCTAATGCACAGTCAAGAATGTAAGCCCCATAGCAAGCACAAAACCCTGCTCATTACTAGTTAACCACTAACAGATCTATATTCAATCTAGCATATCCCAATCAAACCTGTCATTGTCTCAAACCCTTCACAACCCACAAAAAGGACAGTTGTGGTTTAACCCCAGGCAGCAACCAATGTCCAAACACTCACCTACTCCTCCACAGCAGGACTGGGGAGAGAATCAGAAAGGTAAAAGCTAAAAAACCATGGGTTGAGATAAAGACAGTTTAATAGGGAAAGTGAAAGCCATGCACACATGCAGAACAAAGCAAGGGCTTAATTCACTGCTTCCCATGGGCAGGCAGCAGTTCTTACATCTCCAGGAGAACAGGGCCCCATCCCATGGATCAGTCACCCAATAAGACAAATGCCACCAGTGCAAACATTTCCCTTTTCCTCCTCTTCCCTCAGCTTTATACACTGAGCATGATGCTACGTGGTCTGGAATATCCCTTTGGTGAGTTTGTGTCACCTGTTCTGGCTGTGTCTCCTCCCAGACTCCCAAGCACCCCCAGCCCCCTTGCCAGCACAGCAATATGAGCAGCAGAAAAGGCCTTGGCTCTGTGCAAGCTCTGCTCAGCTATAACAAAAGCACCTCTGTATTATCAGCCCTGTGCTCCACTCAAACCCAGAACACAGCTCCATACTGGTCACTGTGAAGAAAGAGAAGTCTCCCCCAGCTGAAACCAGAACAAGTTAGCAGTCCATGAACACCATAAATATATTGCTTTAGCTTCTGAAACTCAAAGGCTACTAACAGTTCTCCCCAAGCTGTAGGTAATGTTTTGTAACAAATACTCACACAGTTTCAGCCTGTTCCCTGACAGAAATAGTATACACCACTAATGCCGCATCCTGGTGGAGGGAAGTGCTGCCTTGGCTGAATGAAAGTAATAGATTCTTTGCCAAACCATCCCAAAGCAAACAAACTCAGCACTTCTCTGCCCAAACCTGCAGAAAGGAGCTGATGCAGTTTTTGCCAGGTAGAGATCTGTATCTGCTGATCTTACCTCAAAACTACTGTCTTAAGTATCTTGATACCATTCTTCTGAGTAATACCTGATCTGTCCTGGTTTAGCCATCCCAACCAGACTTCCTGGTCAGACAGCACAGCTGACTCTCCCCTGGGACAGGAGAATTGGTTTCTGAAGTCCTCTTCCCTAGGCCCAGCATAAGCGCCTCAAATCCCACAGGAGATACAGTGCTCAGGATGTGCAGAAGCAGCTCCATCATACCTCTCCCAAGGCTACATCTAACCCCTGAGGAGAAGACACACAACAGATGCAGGGAATTAAATTTGTATATTGATCTGACTCCAAATTAAGACATAGATAAAAGAATTTTTCTGTACATAATACCACAGAGACAAACTCCTCCCTGCATGTTAGATCTACTTCCTCCTGTAAAGAAACTCTCTCTTAAACCTAACCATGAGGCATTTTTTAAACTACTGCAAGGTCTATGTTGATTTCCCTAGGATAACACCCCATCTGTATTCAATCAGATGTTCCCACACCTTACACTTACCCCTCCCTCTTTAGCACCAATATACAGGGACTTGGTTTTCATACTTTGATTCTGGTAATGCTCCATTTGTGGAAGGCACACATAGTTTATCAGCACAATATTGCCTGTTAAAGAAACTTGAAGTTCTGAAAACATGTATGATTGCCACAAAATACTAAATGCCACTTTCAACTTTACAAGATGTCTGTATCAGCCACGGGTATGAATTTATCAAGTACTGGCTAAAGGAAATCAACAATTAAAGATATCAGAAAAAAAGCTTGAAATCCATAAAATCCTAAGTTCACCATAGCTCACCATCACACAATAGGCAAATACATAACTAAGAACATATTCCATTGCCTGTAAAGAAATTGGTAACTTCCAAATGGAGGATAGAAATTTGTGTCCCTTTTAAGGCACTGAGCATTATTGTGCTAACAGCCCATTAA
The DNA here is from genome assembly GCF_029582105.1 of Oenanthe melanoleuca. NCBI lineage: Eukaryota > Metazoa > Chordata > Aves > Passeriformes > Muscicapidae > Oenanthe > Oenanthe melanoleuca. Next base: position 27,992,981 of record NC_079335.1, read on the forward strand.
ATCACATCACCATTGTTTGTACTACTACAGCAAGAAACATTAGTACATAACAGCTTAAATAATAACAACAGCTTAAATATAAAAGCTGTTTTGTGAAACTAATATTTGAAAAGATATAAGCCTTCTTTTTTGTTGCCTTTTCTTCATTGGTAGGTGAACTACAGAGATCTGGTTAGAAAAAGGTTGCATTAACCAGATGATCATATGAGGTTTCAATGTGAGGTTTTTAGAGCACTCTCAAATCTCTGTGCAATTTAAATACAACAGCTCTGCCATTATTAAATGAAAGGTAAGGACTTCTTATGCACATTAAATTTAGCTCTCTTCTATTCAGATTGGAAGGTCCATCCAACAGAACAAAAATAAATAAATAAATAAATAAATAAATAAATAAATAAATAAATAAATAAATAAAATAAAATAAACCAACTAAAAACATCTGCTGTTTGGCCAGCACCACAATTTCTGGCCTTTACCACTTTTGGTATACTCTGGTAGAAAAAAACTGTTAATCTATAGTTTTCCCAGTGCTATGGGAAGTTTGTAAGAGGAGGTTAAATGAGCATTTCTCAGAATAAATCAGAGTGCTAACAGAGCTTCAGCATGCACTCTATGTAGATGATTTCTCCAAGCCCCTTCTGGGGCTATTTTCTGTAACCTGCAATTATTTCAGGCTGTTACCTTACTAGAACCTAGTGCCACCATAAGCTCCTCATATCATCCCATGGTCTCTTAATGGCACAGCTTTTGTAGTGGAAACAAAACCTATTGCATAACTTGGTGACGAAAAATTGATTCAGCTGAAACATTCAAAGCCATGAAGAAATCTTGGAATACCGAGTTTGAAAGAATACCCTCCATCGTGGCCATGCTTTAGGTGAGGTTTTGGTGCAATGATGTGTGTGTAGCTGATAGAAAGAGTGGTAAACACATCAGTTTTAAAGTAATGACACCAAAGCATTAAGTAGATCTGAAAAAGCTACTTAATAGATTCTTTATCAGGAGGAATCAGCCAAATCTTGCCCTGGTTCAAAGAGATACAGCAAGACCCAGCTTTACAGACCATATCAAAGCTGATTTCACAGTATCAGCCTGGGCTTCACTTCAGATGCAATGCTGATGTCTCTCTGGACAGATTATTTACCACAATACATTACAGCTGATTCATGAGTTCTGAATGCTAAGGATGCTGCAAAGCTAATAAGGATCACTATGACTCCTAGTTTACCATCGCTGCTCTGCAAGCATGTAATTCATTTCAGGAAGGTGAGAAAGCTATTTAAAAGTCATAAAATGTGATTAATTCTGTCAGGCAGTATAAATAGTAGGAGAATCAGAGTTTGTCAGCATCTCTCCTGGCTTTGGACATCTCTGAAGGGCAGTTCTCTTCACCTCAAGACTGGGTGGGTATCCTGCTCCCTGTTCTTTAGTTACCTATAAGAGAAATCTTGATTACCTGTAAGAGAAACTATCTGTTATTTTGTTAATGATAGGAAGTTTTGGTCCTTTCAACCAGTATTTTACTATTTCATGGCAAAGAGACCAAAATGGAAAGCTGTTTCACTACTGAAAAACCCCACACCTCACTTGTCTGCCAAGAGCTTAGTCACAGGAACAGCAAAGAGGATTAAATCTTTCATATAATACTAGGAATTAATGATTTATCCAACTTCAGGTGTATGTGCAAGTTTTTGTGTGTCATCTTCTCAGAAACTGCAATCTACTCAGATTACAATTAAAAGGTAGAAAAGCTGCCTTTGTAAAGCATTGCAGAAGTGGATTATAGATCTCCTGCTGATGTTTACAAGATGTGCCAATTATGCTCAACAGTCACAAACAGTTTAAATTCCCTTCCTATCCTTTGTCATGCACAGTGGTCCATACTGTACTTCTCACTGGGAAGCATCCCTCAAAATACTCTCCATTCTGGATTAGTCTGCATTTCTGGGCAAAGTAGAAAACCATGACTAACCCAGCTCTGAACACAGTAACAAATTAAAAATTCAGTTTCATTTAGAGAGAACAATTTGAGCCTGAAAAAAAGTAAAAAAAAAAAGTCAAAAAAAAAAAAAAAAAAAAAAAAAAGAATATGTGAGCCAGGGGTAATAAATACCCACGTGATCCTGCCCAAAACAATACCTTTCATGTGAACCCTGAAGTCCAGTGCTGTCACATGGAGTAACAAGGATATATATGGAAGGGTGAATGCCTGTAGGAACCTCTTTTGCATTAAACCTGGACAAAGACCAATGTTGCCCCATTCCCATGCAGTCTTCTAAATTCTGACTTCATAACTCCTCCTAGGTTGCTCAAATTCTTGCAACTTGACCACAGAAAAAGTAAAAAAAATTAGTATATGTAGGCTTACATTGTGTTCCATACTTCCTAGTTGCAAATCAGCCCCATTCAGAGATCATAGAAAGGTCATAGATCATAGAATTTCTCTTCCCATTTTAAATAGGCTTTGTAATTTCTTAGAGAATGCAAATAGTAGTCAGGCAGAAGAAGAAATGATGGAAGATGATAACATTCTGTCATAAAATGTGTGAAATTAAATTTAAATTAATTTTAGTATATTCATTTCAGTTAAGAAATAATTATTTCCAGCATTAAAAAATTCTTCAATATTTCAGACACAATAGTTATTAAATCTTTTCAGAAATTACCAATAGATTTTTGAAGCTATAATATAAGGGGCCTTTACCTTAGAAAGTGTATTCAGTCTGAAATAGAACCTATAAATGGATTTTTCTTATCATCCTTGAAGTGTAAACTTAATCTAGTTGCTGGTTCTTTATCTCAATTCCTTTTTAATTGACATTCTGCTTAAACTAATGAAAAACCACCCTCTCTAAAGTCACTGTAGTTACTACCTTATTCTGGCCTTGTCAGGAATGAGTGACAGAAAGGTGAAGCTTAAACATTGATGGTTTGAAATCTTCCTGTTAATCCAAAGTCACTAAAATCTTAGAACTCTTCAGACTGAACATATAGCTATTATTCTTTGTAACTAACTTCAAGAGGATTTGAAATGCTAGATAACATGATTCAATAAGACTTTGGTACACTCTTAAAGCTCCGCTTTAAAAGACTCATTGGCTTATTAGATATTGTGATTTATTCCAGAAAACGCTTTCAAAGAAGGATCAGGAGAAAAAAAAAAAAAAAAAAGGAAACACAAAAAAAAAAATCTATTTTTGAAACATAATCTTTCCTACCTTCCTGTAATTCAAGCTGCCAATTTCTCCTGAATAAAGCTGTTAGTCAGAGCCCAGACCCAGCAGATGAAGCCCTGACTGAGAGGAAGTGAGGCTGAATCAAGCAAGCCCAACCTACAGCAGGTCACTCTCTCAAATCCTGTAACCTATGGCAAATGTACTTTTCCTGGACAGAGATGCAATTTGGTGACACAGGGCATTACACCTGTCAGAAGCACATCATTCAGTTTACTCCCACATTATTGCTGCACAAGAGCATTGGGTTGGAGGAATATTTTCCAGTGCCACAGGCTGGGGTAGAAAGAAGAATGATCCCTTCTAACAATAGCCAGGGAGTTTTTTTTGAGGAAATACTTCTGTTTTTCAAAATTTGGGGGCAAGGAAGTAAGTAAAAAACTTTTGTTTAAATTTATATACTAAGCTTTTAATTTGGGGATAAAAAGGTACTTTTTGTGTTGTAATGCAGCCATTTTTTAACCAATCCTACTAGTCATTTAACTCATTGTGTGTTCAACATTATTAATAAATTAAATACTAGCTGAGCAAAAGTTAACATTTTTATTTGCTTTAAATAAGCAAATTTTTTGGCATGCATTTATGTTTTATATATGGATATTTTGCTTTTCAAGCCATCCTGGGGTTGTTTTCTTACTGTAATCATTTGAGCTACAACTATCAATGTACTTCTTGGAAAACAGGGCTGTAATTCATTCTTGTCAGAAACAGATGGTTGAGAAAATGAAAGCAAAAACAGCAGTGAAAGACAGGGCCACCTGGGTCCATCATGCTGATGAGAAAAGCCTGTGAACCTAATGCCAGTGGTACCTGGAGCCAACACAAGCTGGCTTTCAAAATAAGAGCTAGGAATCAGTCAATAATAAAGAGAGAAAATAATAATAAAAATAATAGTAATTTTAAAAAAGGAAAAAGAAAGAAAATCCCTAAGAAGCTGTAGGAGAAGCAGTAAACAGTCCTGGGAATTTTAGGCAGCCCACCGGACCACATGAATTCACTGGGAAACTGGCTGATCAGGACTTGTTACAGGTTCTATTTCTGCTTACAGATAGGACATGTAGCATCATGCTGAGGGGAATACATGCAGAGCAAGCCACAGAGACCTGAGTCCCTGTACTGCACATAGCAAAACTTACAAGGATGCTCATATTTCACATGCAAACAATAACTCTGTGAGACTTAAAGGTACAGTACATTTCAAAGATGTGGAGGTACAACCATAAAGGCCAATATCAATTATGGTGAAACAAATGCCTTGTTCAAATAGCAGTGCTTGTCACGGGTTGCAGTAGCAGTTATCTGCAGCCACAGCCACTTTGAGCTTTTGGGTTTTATTTAAAAAGCTTAATTGGAATTTTTATTACTCCCAATTAAGCTTTTTAATTAAAAAGAAAGTTAAAAGAGGCTGGAGGCAAGTATTGCTGAAACTCATATCTGCATAGACTCTGAAGGAGAAAAAAGGAGTTTTGTAAAATTGCCACTGTCAGCCAGCTGCAGCTTTCAGTTTCAGCTTACTGCTGATCCCATTTACCTTGCCAGTGGCGTGCTGCAAATGCAGATACACACGTCTGCTTGGAAAAACAGGCTTTCAGCTTTAAATAGCACTATAAGACTATAAATCCTGTTTCATTCCTGCAAAGGACACATCACATGAGTGAAAAATACTACCTACTCCTTCATTTCCACTTTTTTTTATTCCATTAGCAATTTGAGTCTAGTAGATATTTTCCTTTTCTGAGAAAAAAAAAAACAACAAGGTAGATTCACCACAAAATTACATTTAATGACATTCCAGCAGACATGGGACTACCCTCAAATTTCTCTCCAGACTTCTACATGTACAGACAGAATGGAGAACATATTCATAAAACAGGAGCCTGCCTGACCCTTCCCTATAAAACCAAATCAATATTTTAGACCCCAAATCTTCCTTCAAACTCAGTTTTTCCATGTGGCCTTCAACACTTTATGTGGATTAAAGGAGTGAAAACTATTATGGAGACATCTGCAATATTCAGCTGTCAAAGCAGAGACTGGGGAACATTCTCATATCCCAACAGATGAAATATTTTTAGAAAATTAATATCTTGGACCAAATATTAAAAAAAATTATTATCATTCATTCTTGTACATTAAACTCTCCAGTTTTCAGAAGTAAAGATACTTCATATTTTGTTCTATTTGAGGTTTGTTCAGAGAATAAGGTAGTATTCTCTCTAGGACTACCCCTTGGAATTCACACTGTTGTTCCCAGAGAATATCTAGTAAAAATATTTTCTAAATATAGCCAGTGACAAAGAATCTATTATTACTTTAATATATATTATATAAGTGCAACAGTTAAACAGTAGTTTGTCAGTGAACTAATTCTTAAAGTTTAAGTTTAAATATGTTTTTTCCCAGGTATGAATCTCAACAGAGCTGGTTCTTACCCCACATTTGCTTTACAGTAAAAATCTTACTGTAAATTACTCTTGGAGTATAGATGTGTTTTACATTGGGCTTAGAGGACAAAGTCATAGAAGGGAATGAAGATTAGTATTGTATGCTTTTTTTTTTTTTAACACAGCTAAAGAGTGACAAGTGAAGAGATTACTCAACCCACAAGCTGAAACATTTCTCTCATGAGAAAAAGACATTTAATTCCATGGGAAATTAGGGATTCAAGAAAGATTGATTTCCTCTGTTATTGTAACTAAAGCTGTGCTTTGAGCAAAAATTAGAGGGTGAAGTGTGTGGGTAAACATGTACTCTTTTTCTTAGAATGACATAAAACAAAGATTGAGGGATATTCACTGGCTTAGATACAGTGCAGGCAGTGTTCTGATATTTTTAATAGAAATTATAAATCATGCTGGATAACTCTTGAAACAGATAATAGAGAGATCTAAGTACATCAATCTAAGGACTTTGATGTTTTCTGCATTCTTTGTCTTTACATCTTTCAATATTGAATTAATAATATTTGTATTCATCTGTACATCAAGATCATTACCAAACAGCTTATTAAGGGAATATCCTTCATAGACTGAGGTCTGAGGACCTGAGATTAAATTATAATGCACAGTTTTAAAAATATGAGGGCAAATCTTATTCACAATAGATCCCAAAGATTAACACCATATAACACAGATATGAAAAGCTTTGTACTGAAATATACTACTTTTTTTTTTTTTCTCTTTGACTTCTTAAGCCAAAATGTCTCTGGAATGTCAACACAAAGGGTTTCTTCTTGCTGTTCATTCTTCTAATGAACAGGCACATTAGGAAAGGCACAACCTGTATGTCCACACTATGAATTATAGATGTGGTGAATTTTGCAGGCTGCTTCCCCCAGGGGCCCCGTGGGAGCCATGAGAGAAAGCCAACACCTCTAAGCCAACACCTCCTCTCTCTGTTGCTCACACATGTCCAAAGGAAAGAAAGGAGAGTGCTTTGTCCCCATCTCCCAAGTATAAATTTATACAGATGATGTGTAGGATGAGAGGAAAAGAGCTCTGCTGCTGCTCTGCACCAGAGGTAGTAACCTAAAATCTGTTTGGCCCAGGAGCTGCACAGCTATAATACTGACTATGACTCAGGAGACACTGGGATATTGCAATTTACATTAAATTATCTAACTATGATTCCAAATTATGCAAAAATGTCTGTCATTTTATAGATTCTAGTCTTTTAAAAAAGAGGCTAACATATAGCATTGTTTCTCAATTATTCAGTGCTTCTTTAAAAAGACTTAAAAGAAAAAAACCTGCTGCCAATATTACAAATACATTTACTCAGATTCACTGTTGAGTCCTGGGACATTATTTTCATATTTATGAATATATTTTTATGTATTTTCTCATTAATATGTCTCTTAGATATAGACTGCTAAATGTAAATATTAATTATTAAATAATTTTTAGCAAGGATTAGAATGAGTGTTTCCATATATAAATGAGGTTATGGTGTGGTTTGGGATTTTTTGCAACATGTTAATTACCCAGAATCTGCTGTAATCATACAGATAAGATGGTAACAAAGGTTTCAAGGCTATTTTTATTTGTTTTAAATGGATTGTGTCATCTGATATATACTAGAAAATATCTTTAGCAAGTGAGAAACCAAGGCAAATAAATCAGGTATAAATCTAAATTACTGGCTTTATTATAAGAATTACATTATGTTCTCTGAGAGACTTGGTAAAATTCCTTCTTTGGGTTATCTCTCCTGCAGGATGTTATATCAGCTGTTGGAGCCCTAGCAGAAACAGCTCCAGCACCACTCAGGAGTGGCTGGAAGGGTGCTCACCTCTCCAGCCAAAGAAGCTTGCTCTGATCTATCTGACTTCAGGTAACATTCATGATGTGGGGGGAGAGAGAAGAAAAAGAAAAATCAAATGCACCTCATTTAAATGAGTCTACATTTTTGGTTTCTTGCTACTAAGTTGGCTATAAATCTCTGCCTCACTTAATCTTCCCATCAGTCACTCTCAATCAGGGAGGTCTGGGCACTTAAGAGCTGCTTGGTTCCGAGCAATTACCTGAACAAAAGACTGACTGGGATTGGACTATTGGTCCATCTTTATTCAGCAGCACTTTCAGATCATGAAAGGAGACACCTGGAAAGTACAAGGGAGGAGGTGCAAGAAACAGGACAAATTGAAAGAGAAAAAAATATACTGTCAATGTACGCCACGAGAAAAAAAGGTAGAGATGTATATTTGTTCTTAGACCAAAGCAAAGATTTAGGTGAAATATAGTAGCTAGAGGGGAAAAATTTTAGAAAAAAAAAAGGAAGATGAGATGGCTTCTCTGCTTCTGTACAAAATTTTTGCTAAAAATAAGAAGACAGTGAACATTGCAACCACAAATAACAGATAACCAATAGGCTATCTGAAATCCAGAATTAACTGCTATTACAAATCATTATGGGAACTTAATCTTTGGTCTGTCACATAGCTCTCCCGATCAAAAAGCTGTTTAGTATACTGCAGATTTTCTTTCCACCTTCACCAACTTGAAAAACCTCTGACTCACCCCAAAGTGATGTGGAAAATATTCTAAGATAAACTCAGAAAATTTCGTGTCATAAGAAAATTCGCTCTAGTTGAAGCTGAGCCCTGAGACAAACTGCATTTACACATACTGAGTTCAGTGCTCCACTAAGGAAAACTCCAGTGGGAAATTACCTTATTTTAAATGTTTTTGTAAGGACTGTGAAGACAATAATTTTTACCAATATTCTCAAGTGGAAACTTTTTAAAGTGGAAACTTTTCCACTTCATTATATGACTATAGACAATTTCATACAGCAATAAACTTAAGGAAATATTTTATGCAAATATTCATAAAATTTACCATTACCATCATTCATTACCATTACCATCACCATCACCTAATCCAAATATTTAGATAGCTCATAGATGCTGTTCCAATTATACTGAGCTTTAACTTCATATCTCTCCTTCATTTTTCTCTAGGTTTACTTTTAGAACTACATTTGTATCTCCTAAATTTGTTAGTGGCCTCATGATGGGCAGTAACTGGAAGCCTTGGGCCCAGCCTCAGCCTCTAGCCCATCTGAAGATGGAGACAGAGCTCATACTCCTCAGGTAGTGGAGAAGTGGGTGTCTACCACCACACAATTGTGAATTACCAGCTTTTTGGACTCATCCATGTAACACCTTTGCTAAAGTTGACCTTGCACTAAAAAGCAAGAGTGTTCTTTACTGTCACATATTTTCAGGCTTTTAAGATCCTGATATGAGGCAAATCTCCACCTCTCTTGGTCTTGTAACTCTTGGATGATGCCATCTAAATAGATTAACTCTACTGAAGTCCAAATGTCCAAAAAGCAGCTGAGTTCCCAAAAGTGAGGCAATATGCACAATTGGAGGTTATCAGCTCAGTGAGTGAAATACATCTTCCCTGCAGTTGGGATGTGTATCAAAGCAGCTGCACTCCTGGCACTTACAACAGATGTGTCATGCATACATGTATAGCATTGCACAACAGGAAAGGGGTCAAAATTCTTTAACATAAACAAAGTCAGGTTCCCAGTAATAGTGAAAAAAAATACTATAAATCTATAACAAATAATAACCATAAGAAAAGGAAGAGCAACAACGATGTCCCACAGCCCTTCTCATAGTTCGTCTATGAACTGTATTTCTATATTTAAAATCTTTCATCATTTTCTCCATCTGTGGCGCCTGGACTTTGTGTTAGTGGTCCCCACACAGATTTGGAATCTTGGGGCAGGATGGAGGCTGCACAGTGCTCTCATGTTGTTTTGAAAATATGTCAGTCTATAAAATGAATAAACATTTGCTGAAAGCTAAAGATTTCTGCTGGCTGTGAAGTTACTTTGATACTGTTCTTAAAGTCTCCTGAATTGAGGAGGCCACAAATGAACCAGAACTGCCTCTCAGCTGACATGGATGCCCATCAGCATGGAGGGTGTTTAGTTATCTCCTTATAGTATTTATGGCACTTTCTAATGCAGTTTAAGGCTCCTTTCACAGTAATATGCACATTACTTTTCCTGACTTCCTTTTAATTTTTCACAAAAATTAAACTATGAAGTGTTTGTGCAAATCCATTGATACTTTGAGTATCTTGGGTTTGCATTCCAAACTGATTTACTAAGAAAAAGTGACACAGGGCAAGAAGTAGAAAGTAGGAATATCATTCTTCTTGTTATATCAGGATTTGTAGGATTCTAGTACAGGCTGAGATTGTAAAGGAAGGAGAACCTTCAAAACCATTCTATTTCTTTATTAATTTTGTAAAATCGAAGAGATGATGATTTCCTGTGAGACAGACACTGAAATAACTGGAAGAAAATGTAAGCATCACCCTCCACCCCCACCCAACCCCACAGAATTACAGATCTGCACCAGCTGGGGCATATTTCAGGGCAAAAATATGTCAGTCAGGAAATCTGTGTTAGATACACCCCTGCTGGTACAGAGGGTTGCAAATAATTTGAATAATTGCTACAGAGAGCAGATGGTAGAAATACTCCAGTAGAAGAGTTTCAACTAAAGTTTAATTCAGCAAGGGGAGTGAGAAATACAGACAAAATTTCAAAGACAATCTGGCATAAAAATAAAAACTAAAATTAAAATTAAAACAATATGATTATAGTTATAATAATAAATTAATGGGGGAAATTATGCCAAAATTTCTATTTGAGGCTATTGCATTCTAATGGATGCCTCTAGAAAAAAGCAGTTTTCTTCACATCATCAGCATGTCTGAGAGTACCACTAGAGCTAGATGCCATCAGTTTGGTAACACATTATGCTGTTTCTGGCTTTTGCATAGAATCAAATGGATCTCCTGAATTTCCCAGCTCTTTTCTGCCTTCCCACAACATTATCAGATACTTGGGTGCCACTCAAAGATGAGAAATGTGCCACTCCTTGAAATTCGGTAACCTCCTAAGCCAGAGCCTTGCCCCAGGGCACAGACCCAGGAAACTCAGGGTCGAACTAAGTTGCTCATCTTTACACCCTTCTTTTTTCCAATGGCAGAACTGCAAGAAGGTGTGCCCTGCAATGCCTGGGAACCCAAGACAGATCACAACAGGAAAAATGGGTCACAGAATCAGCACTACAATATAATAAATCACCAAAGATGCAGTTCTCCTCTGGAACTGTGCTGTTGTAAAATCAGAGAGATTGAGTGAACCTTGCTGAATGCCCTTCCTCAACACTGCCAGGAACGTTCATCATATTTGTCAGATTAATAAATTGTAGCAAGAGAGCAGAAGAACACACATTTGAGAAGGACACCATAAATACATTTTGATACAGGTGATAAAAACACAGCACAGGATGAAGTGTTACTTGGTTAAATTCTTTATAGACTGATGATTAATTTGAATTTCTTTCCACTACTTTATAAGCAAACATGGAAAAGAGATACATAGTTTAGTCGATTCATTAATCACCCCATATGATCTTGAAAAAAAAGCACAAATCAAATGCAAATGTGGCAAAGAAAGTTGGCACTGGCTAAAGTATGTGACTTTGCAAAAGTAAAAGTCAGCAAATAAATCTTTGTAAAAAGAAATAAAAGGAATGACATAAAATTATACAAACACCATGTACTTTGCCTCAAAATCTGGGATTCACCATCCTCAGTATAATGTAAAACTCTGTTTCAGATAATTCACTAAAATTTACACTGCAGCCTGTGTTAGATATTTTAAAATCAATGATGGGAACATACATTTGGAGAAAATTAAAAGTTAATAAATCAAAAATAAAAATCAATAAATCAGAAATGTTAGCAACAACATCAGAATTTGAACCTTCTACTTATACCTGCAAAATTTAAGTCAAACTCCTAGCTTTTCATCCAAACATGCAAATTACTACATTTATATTAGCAAATCTGCTTTATTTGTATTTGTTTCTCTTTGGAAATAATAACTTTGTGGACTTTTCATTTGTGTACAGAAATTGTATTGCACAAGGCACATTTTAGAGACTTTGCACTACCAAAGCCATGTGTATCCATCACCATGTTTCATACTCACAGCTGCTGCTTGCCTTACAAAGGTTTTAAAAATCTACAGACAAAAAAACCAGCAGAAAACAATATAGGCTAAAAAAATCCTAGGTTTTTCTATATTTCCTTAAGCACTGAAGAAAGCTTAATGAAGATCAAGCACTTCAAACCTGTTTCACATTTCTAATCAAATCAAACAGGAACAGAATAAAATTACATGAAGAATAATAAAGTCTATAGTAACAATTGCTGGATTTCAGTGAGTGGTCTGCTTCAGCTTCTCAAGCTTTTCTTTTGTAAATGTCACCATTAGCTGCAAAAGCAGCTTAATTAGGAAAAGAAATTTTCTGTAAGGAAAAAATTGCCAGTGTTTAAAGCTGAAGATACTTATCCTTTACAAAGTGCATTGCAGAATGTTCTAAATGCACTGAAAACATAAGTCAGTGTGCTCACAGCCCAGAAAGCCAACAGTGTCCTGCATCCAAAGCAGCGTGGGCAGCAGGTCAAAAGGGGATTCTCTTCCTCTACCCTGCCCTGTGCTGTGCACAGTGCTGGTGCAGCCTCCAGCATAAGAAAGACATAGAGCAAGTCTAAAGGTGGGCCATGAAGTTGGTAAGAGGGCTGGAGCACCTCACCTAAGGAAAAGGCTGAGAAAGTTTGGATTATTCCACTTGGAGAAGGGAAGGTTGTGTGGAGAGCACGTAGCAAACTTTCAATATCTGAAAAGAGCTACAGAGAAGCTGGAGAGGGATTTTTTTTGTCAGGAGCTGTAGTGATAAAACAAGGAGCAATGGGTGCAAACTGAAAAAGGGAAAATCTAGGCTAGATACTGGGAAGAATTTCTCTATTGTGAGAGTGGTGAGATACTGGAAACAATCTCCCCAGGGAGGTCGTGGATGCCCCAGCTCTGGAAGTGTTCAAGGCCAGATTGGATGGGGCCTTGAGCAACCTGGGATAGTGCCAGGTGCCCCTGCCCAGGTAGGACAGGCTGGGACTAGATAATCTTTAAAGTCCCTTCCAATCCTTATGATTCTATGATAAAACTGCACCTACACTGCTGAGAAGAGGCAGGACTATTGCTTCCCAGCAGAATGAGCCACAGAGAGTAAACACTCACGTTCAATAAATCTCTGTCTGTGATGTTGGCGGGTCCCAGGTAACGCCAGGCTTTAGAAATTAACTTTCCCACTTTCATTTAATGACTGTGACAGGGGAGAGAGGAAAAAGAGGTATTTGTAATTAAAGATGGATACAGGAAATACAGGATTTAGAGGAAATACTGTATTAGTTGGCCTGCAAAGAGTTTAATTCCCCAAGATGATTTAACTAACTCTGCCACCCAGCTGCATGTCAGATGAAGACAATGAGTATCTTTTCAGTGCTTCTTTAAGACACAGGGAAAGAGAATCAAGGAATACAAAAACGTACTTTATGTTATGCCATGTGGATTCTCAGCCATACTGATCATCAAGGCAAAGCTTTCACAAATCCATATGACTATCCTGCTAAATCCACTGTTTGGGTTGATTGACTATGTGAGATTTTTCCTAGTTGAGGCTTTATAAATATCAAGGACAAAAATGAATGTTGCAGAATGCAACTCCAACAATTTGATGCCATACACAGGTTGAAAGGTGCTGCTTTCTGAGGATATTCTGGATTAAAAACAGCAGCAGTGTCTGTGCTACAAAGAAAAACTATCTGCACACATTCTGCAGAGAACTGGTCCTTTCAGCTAACTATTACTAACTACTGGAAACAGAAGGAGGTTTTATAAAATCAATCCATTCAAACAAACTTCAAGCAGTAGATATGAGAGTGTCAACTGAGCTACAACAAGCAGCACACAGCACAGAAATCCCCACTTCCCTAGGAAGAACAGCACTGGGGTGTGCAAGAAGGCAACAGGGTCTGCCTGGAGACAGAGCTGTCTGATGAGCTCTGCAAATAGAACACCTCACATGGCTGGGTCCTGTTCTTGACCCTTCCTGAGGAACCTCACATCCACCATCACCATCAACAATTTGAAAAAACCCCCAAACCCTCTAGCTGAAGTGGACTGAGATGCTATAAACTGCACTGGAGCACTTGTACAATGCTGACACAAAAAGGCAAATGCAAATGTGGGACATGTGGATGTGGCTCATCAGACACAGAGGTGACAATTCAGGAAATTAGGTTCAGCAGAAGTCAACAAGACTGATAAACAGAGTACATGAGGAGAGAGTATAGAGCAATAAGATTGACTTACTTTCAAACAGAAGAGAGGCATAATGAGATTATGGGAAATACTGTCATAAACAAGTCAGTGATTAATTGCTTTTCTGTGTATTATCTATACAAGAAATCAGCAATGCTGGCAAAGAAGATTTCTTTAAGGTGTAGGAAGAATCTGTTTATAAGGAGAGTTAAGTGCTGAAGCAGCTCGGGGAGAAATCCTTGTGTTCAAAGATTTTTAAGAAAAAATGCAGCACTATTTGGACTCCTTCCAATTGGACTTCTTATTACAGTGTCAATTCAAGACAGGCAAAGATATTCCAGATTTCTCTTGATTCTTTCTTATCAATATGTCTTTAGTTGTGGGCAGATTAAAAAAGCCATGACCATATTGCAACTATAATATGACTCTTACAAATGTATGAATATGAATACAGAAAAACACATGCACGTTATTTCTTCTTCACATTTCATGAAGCCAAAGAGATTTCCACAACTTCCAATTTGACTCTTAACACCACACAATCAAAAAAATATTGAAGATAAACAACATTAAATGCTCAAACATTTTTTTAATAGGTAAACATACATGAAACAGACATATATGCTGTTCGATACGCGTGGTATTTTTTCATCTGTATATTTCGAATTTGAGTAACACAATAATGTGCTTTTATAAATTCTCAAAGACACACAGAGAGATAGATACAATGTAATACAATCATATTGCTTGAAATAGACTCTTTTATAGAAAATAAAATATTTATCACAAGATGAAACACTAGGAGCCAGTGAAGGTACCAAAAATAGAAACCTAACACATCAGTATTCATTCTGAATTGTGTACAGAAGCTCAGAGATGTCTTCTGCATTTCAGGCCTTAAGGGTGATATGACTATAGAAAACAGATGTGCCACATGTTTAAAAAATTAAATCCAGCACATTGTGCTATTTGGAAATCTCAGGCACTAGGCTTCAGCATATTGAAAAGATACTAGAAATTACGTGAATATGAAGAGAATCACAGAGTGGTTGGGATTGGAAGCGACCTCTGGAGATCATCTAGTCCAGCCCTCCTGCTAAAGCAGGTTCATCTGGAGCAGGCTGCACAGGATTGCACCTCCAAGTGGGGTGTGAATGTCTCCAGCCAAGGAGATTCCACAGCCTCCCTGGGCAGTCTGTTCCAGGGCTCTGCCATCCTCAAAGTTTTTCTTCACATTCAGATGAAATGTCCTGTGTTTGACTTTGTGCCTGTTGCCCCTTGTCTTGTTACTGGGCACCACTAAAAAGGGTCTTGACCCATCATCTTGACACCCACCCTTAAGACATTTGCATGCATCAGTGAGAACCCCTCTGGGTTGTCTCTTCTTGAGGCTGAACAAGCTTCAGCCTTTTCTCATAAAAGAGACACTCCAGTCACCTTATCATCTTCGTCATCTTCCACCAGCCCTTCTCCACTAGCTCCTTGTTTCTCTTGAACTGAGGAGCCCAGAACTGGACACAGCACTCCAGGAGTGGCTTCACCAGGACTGAGCAGAGGGGCAGGATCACCTCCCTCAGCCTGCTGACAATGCTCTTCCTAATGCACCCCAGGATGCCACTGGCCTTCCTGGACACAAGGACACACTGCTGGCTCATGGACAGCTTGCTGTCCACCAGGGCCCCTAGGTCTTCTCCACAGAGCTGTTTTCCTGCAGATCAGCCCCCATCACGGGGTTATTCTTCCCCAGGTGTAGGATCCTGCATTTGCCCTTGTTGAACTTCCCTGTGTTGCCCTCCACCCGGCTCTCCAGCCTGTCCAGGTCTCACTGAACAGCAGCACTCTGGGGTATTGGCCACTCTCCCACTCTTGTAGCATCAGTGCTGAGGGTACACCCTGTCCCTTCCTGTAGGCTGAACATGACTGGATCCAGCCCTGATCCCTGGAGAACACTGCTAGCCCAGTCAGACTCTGCACCATCCTCTGAGCTGTGCCATTCAGCCAGTTCTCAATTCACATCACCTTCACTCATCCAGCCCCCATTTCCTGAGCTTATCTACAATGCTGTATGAGATGTACAAGGTTATAGAAGCGTCACAATGGCATTTCCACTTCACCCTTGCACCTTCACAAGCAGTTGGTTGAGATGCCTAAAACTTCCTGTGTGTTTGTTTCCTGGACCTGATCAACAGTGTGGGGCATCTTGACATCTTGCCAGGCAATTGCTTTCCCTTCCAGAGCACCTCAGCCTCTTCCCCACTTTCCTACAGAAACGGATATTCAGAAAATGAAAGAAACATTTCAATTTGCAAACTGATTATTTAGGGTCTGGTGTGGTGATGCATACTTGAATGCCTTATTGTCACTTGAGACACACCAGAGAATCTGACAAATCCCTAAAGAGCTGGTATATATATATATGTTTCACAAGACCTCTATGAGATCCATTTGCTTCTAGAGGCTGCTGGATACTCTCGACAGCTCAGACACCACTGGAGCAAATTAATCAAGCCCAAGGATTTCAGCCCTTTCAACTTATCCACCAGTCTGAAATGTTCAAACCATAAGAGAAAATGCTGACAGAAATAGCTCTGTACCTCCTTCTTAAATCTCCTGATGGATTGGGAAGAGGCATGAAAACAGGTCAGGAATGGTGGAAGCAAGCTGGCATTGCTTGGCTCCAGGGACAGACAGCACAGAATCTCTTACTTTGGGTAGAAATACACAGTCTGAATGACAAAACATTGTAACATAGCCTCCTCCTGTGAAGCCTCTTGAGGATAATAATGTGATCACTTTTTTCTTATTATTATAAATAGATTGTTACACAGCCCTGACTTCTCTAACCTACATATAAGTATTAGAAGTATTACTCCACCAGGACAATAATAATACAATGGTAAATTATATTAATTCTACAAATAGTGTGAGAAATTGTGGATAACCAAAAAGGTTAATCCCTGTTTAATCTTCAGTTGCTGTGCTAGTGTGGTATAAATCTAATGGTAAATGGGGTGGCAGGAGAGCAGAATAAAGTGCTGCATGTAAAAGTTGTCATCTGAAAGTTCATGTCTTACTTTGCTTTAGCTTTATATTATCTCATAAAAGGCTAGTGAATTAATAATAATTGGAAAATAAGTACTAAAAAGAATAGCATTTTTCTGCCCTTTCTGATATGCTCACTTCAAATGCAAGAGTGTAGGGAAAGAAAGAAATACTGAAGCTGAACTGCACAAATCATTTGTTTTCAGTACAAGGAAAAGGCTCCTCAAGGGGTGGCTAAAATACTCAAAGGATGTATTTTCTATACATCCAAACAACCCTTAAATTACTCTGCCCATAGCACTTCAACACCAGGCAAGGCAGATCCTGAAACAAGTATTTATTCTCTGCATGGTATTTTTTGTCTCTCCCTGCTGCTGATATTATTCTTATGACACCAGACACTGCATAATTTGACATTTCAAATGTATGGCACCGTCACAATGATACATGAGGAAACATTTACAAAGCCTGGCACAGGAAGCAAAATTAATACTGAAAAGCAAATGACTTGCTTAGATTGGCTGCCATTTCTCAGTTTGCAGGGTAAATATTCAGTTTAACAGTTAAACTTGGGAACACAAATAATTGATAACTTTCAAGCAATGACTGTAGATATTTACCTCCTACCTGTTTAACTACCTGTTTTTGCCAGCACCAATGTTATTTTGCTGCAGGTATGTCTGGCTATGTGACCAAATGTGTCTAAAAATACTCTGTGAATTCATTATGTCCTTTACGTAATGAAATTATCTTTAAGATTTCAAGGAGAAAATGTTGCATAAACACAACTGAGGAAATAACCCCCATGGAGGTAATTCAAGGAAAAACTGAAAAAAAAAAAAATAAAATTAGTAAAGCAGTGCTCTCTTCCCAAAGTATTTGTTCTTCTTTTGAACAATTTTAAAAACAATTTATGAAAAAATAATGAAGAAATACACTGAATGTTTTTGCTAGGCTGCCTTGCCCCTCCACCCTCCACTCCCTTGCACAGCATTCATTCAAGACACATCCTCATGCTTGATTTGCCTTAAGCTCAATCACCCTAAAAGAGTTTTTCTGAAGGTCAAAAAGAAAAAAAAAAAAAAATGTATCAACATTAAGAGAAGAGGAATAATATGAGTGTGGGTGCCAAGAAAGAATCAAAGAGAAACCAATCATATCCTGGGTAGCAGAAGGAGGACAGAAGAAAAAAGAAGGTTCACTCTCCAAATTCCAACACTCCAAACAATCATTTTTTGTGATATAAACCAGCAGAATAGATTATTCAAAAATTATAAAACCAGCAGTAATATGCCTGATGATCTCATCACAGCTGATATCAGTGCATAGAAGGCATTGGTCTACATTTTCAAGGGGGTAGCTAAAATGCACAGCTGCATTGCCAAGGACTAAGATCAAATGGGTCCTTCCCAGATCAGTATATTAGCTTAAAAAGAAACAAGTAGATTCCTATAGCCTTGAGCACTGCTAGATTAACTTTCTGCAGATGATAATTACAGGTCTATACCTGTAATCTCCACGGAGTGGGGCTGACTCAGCCCCATTACAACTCGAACAATGCCTTAATACAATCACAGCTGGGACCTTGAGGTGTTTAGAAGGTTATCAGCCAAGATCTTCCTAATGTGAGATCAAGTCTCCATGTAACTCCAGCCTTCTGGATCTAAAATTCCATTTGTTCAGAGGTTTTAGTATATATACTTCGTTGTAATAAGATGTTGGTTGAGAAGCTTTTGCTCATGAGTGATTCTGAATGCAGATTTGTGAAGGACGTCAAAGAACAAGGACTGAATACTCTGCTCCTGTTTGTTTCATACTCAATCCCAAATTAACAAAATCCTGATGTCATTTCTGGGCTAGTTCTAGTTTATATTACCCTTCACTACATTTCATTTTTCCTTAGCTAAAAAGATAAACTCAACAAACACTGGTATAAACAATTCTTGTCATTCTCTAAGCACTCAGATCTGCCATCAAACATCTAGCTGGGTTTTGAAATTTTAATGATAAAGAAAACAATTTTCTTTCAAATTTGGTCTTTTAATGTCATTTAGTAAGTTCTGTAATGTTTTCATTTATATTTTTAGTAACTGCTAAAGACCTTATTAACTGACCAACTCATTTACAATCACAATAACGTAATTTATTTCTGAAGTGGAACCTAGAAGAAGAGCAAATCTCAGCCACAAATTCCTTTTAAGCCCTGACCCTGAAAATGAAACCACATGGAGAAAAACTGGTTTTTGATAAAGAAGAAAAAGATAAAGTCAGCTCACATTTCAGAGAGGAACAAAGCTACTTCACCTGGTCTCATGTTGAAGTGTCTTTTGTGAAGACTCTACACAGAGCATTTTTCTTCCTGTAAAAGGAATGATCAATAACTATCAATTTGCTTTAAGAAAAATTCTCTGTCTATAAGCAATTTCTCACCAAGTTGACAACCCTTTTTTCTTACAGAGTCCTGAAGCAGAGCTTTTAGACTTGCATTTTGGTGAGAGCTGTGTCCTTCAGGAACACTTTCAAAGTCAAGTGATGTTTCACATAGAAATTGCATCTAGGACTGGCATTGAAGGCATTTAAGTTGGTAATAAAGCCTCAGATGGCCAGTTAGATCCTGCAGCTTGGATGGCTCCCACGAGGTCCTACCCCAGGCCTTTACTGAGATGATCCATCAAGACCTTATCTGTTCTCTTCTTAGCTCAGATGACTTCCACATCAGCTTGCCAGCAGGAAAGATTTCAGCTCAGAGCAGGAGACTGACATGTCTTTTGAGATAATCAAGATGAACAGATGAATAAATGTAGTTTTTATATATGCTTATTTTTGGCAGGTTGACAGTATTTGGCACTGAAAAACAGAAATGTTGAGGGAGGGAAAAATAACACCTGATGCCCTTTGCATTTAAAACCCTGTTCTGTCTTTTGGGACCTCATCAGGGGCTATGAGTCATTAGACTAAAAAGATTATTCCAGATAAATAAGATTAATAAGTAATAATGCAAATTATGCAACTGTCTAAGCAAAACAGTGAGACTCAAACAATTACACTAAGTTTTACATTATTGTACTTTATAAATACTGTCACTGGATATGTGACACATATTGTCCACATTGCAGTCCTGTCCAGAGACAGTGCCAGTCACATTTCCCAACAGCAGAGCCAATCACAGACCATTAATTAATTACATTGAAGAGTGCTGGAAGTACAAAGAGGTTGAAAAGGGAATCTGCTCAAGACAAGGAGATGGGAAGATTGGGAGAGTGGAAGAACAGAGACCAATATAGTGTTTGACTGCATGACAAATCCTAAAAAATTTATCAGAACTCAAAGGTATGTTTTTGATACAAAATTGTTTGGTGTAAATGGACAGATTGTATTCTGTTGTGGGATAGATCAACTCGTGTAGACGTGGAAAGCAAAACCAGCAGTCAGCAACAGAAGAAATTAGTTCTGTGTACATGGAAAGAATTCTGAACCTGTTAGAAGTTATGTGCCACCATTCTGAAATAAGATGGGAAAACTATCTAGCTTCCAAGGTAATATCAAGGGCCTAATATGTTATGTGTTTTACAATCAATCACTTCCTTAAAACAATGCAAAATAACTGCCTAAGTGAATACGGCTGTGCACTTGGAATTGTTAAATTAATTGCTTGCATGATAATGCAAAATAATAATAAACTCTTTACAGAGTTTAAAACAAGAGACATCAAGTAAGACTGATTTGTTCAGCATAACTTGTTTGATGCTGTTAAAGCCAAGCTGCATGAAAAAAAAAATAGATTTATGTATTCTCTAGTATGAAAGATGTCAGAAAGTATTGGGGGAAAAAAGCTATATTCAGTCTTGCAGGAAGATGATTCACCATCCGCCCCTTGTAGTCACTGAAGTCAGACACATTCATTACCCATTATGCTGAGGAGTTTTATTCTTCCCCTTTCAGTGAATAAGTGCTGAATTACCCATATCACTGAGCCATCTCACTAAATGTGGTGGCTGCTGCTCACCAAAATAATGAAAAGTTTATCTGTGAGGAACTCGAGACATTTAAATACATGGAAGCTGCCTCTGCTAATAACAGAGATTTATATTCCATTCTGAGAGGGGTGTACACAAATTCTAAAAATCACTAGTCAATATTACATGCAAGTACAAATGCTCAGTGGATACTTGTGGCTTAAGTCTCTTCCTTTCATAAGAAGTATTTAGCAATCTTCAGGCACAGGGTTGATAAAAATGTGAAAAGAAATCACTAGTGAGGATGTATAATCTTCTAAATTCTAAGGGTCCCCTGTTCCATATGGATTGGATTTTGAATTGATAGCCAGAAGCCATTCCAAACATCAAATTTACTATTTTAATGTAAAATTTAATTTAACTTTTTGTTTTTAGCTTCACATTGTTTTTAGCTTTCTCCTTTCAATCAATTTACTTCACAATAGCAAAATGCAACCATTAGACTGGATTTTTACCAGTCTATATCTTCCAATCTAGCTTGATACTACCCATGTATTAATGTGTTCCTGTAATTAAATCTACTTAAAATAATAGTAATCACTTAAACTATACTGCTACTGTCACCTAAATTTATGCACTACTGTACCACACAAAGATCTGCTTATTAATGTATCTGTGTAGCTTGAGAATAAATCAATTTATATCAAAAATGTTCTAATTTAGAATAAACAAATCACACAGGTGTTATAGAACTGTATGTAAGAATCCTCTAAGCTACTATATCTAAGTTTTTTTCATGTATTCTATTCACTATTTATATGTGGAGTTAACTGCTTCATTGTTTGCAGAAACTAGAAAAACGAGGCAGGTTCAGTCATTATTCCATTAAAAATAATGGAATAAGATCTAGTTGCTGGACCAAATTTGACCCATTTAGGATTTTCACTTATTGGATATGCAGTTGACTACCATTTTATTTTTAAGCAAAAATTTTTATTAATCTTGTGCAGTTAAGCTCTGATAAACCTAGCCAAGAAAGACACACATCAATTCAAAGCTTTTTCAATTGTCCTTCACATTTTTTGAAAATTATTTTATATGTTTAAGTGGCTTTTATTCTGCTACACTTAAAACCAGACCTATATACAATAGTCCAAAGATGGTGGGGTCCCTGCCCAGGAAGTGGTTGAGGCAGAGCTCAGTGGCAGCTCTCCAACCAAGCTTCAAGCAATGATGAAATTAGTTTTGACTACTGTAGAAGAAAGAAGTAGTTCACATTTTCCTAAAATTTTAATGTAGCTGATTAATGCCAATAAGCTAAGTTATGTATTCAGTGTTTTCAAAAGCATAAAAAAAAGCCCAAATAATTAATCCATTTGCTTGGCAACTGGAATAAGGACAGGCCAGAAAGGTGGGTCAGATCATCACAAAGCAAATCTCAGTCCAGGCTCAGTCCTGAGGATGCTGCAAATTAAGCTGTTTGCTTTGGCCTTCAGACATTTTTAGGCCATGTACCAGAAATGCAGATTTCAGTCATTTATCAGTCTCTTGCATTGAACTTCAACAATTGATATTCAACAATTCAAATATAACTCAATCTTATTTCCACTCAGTCAGATTTTATCATCCTTTATGTCAGAGAAACTGCTTACCCAGTAAAGGACTCCACAACACATGGCATCCTTCTCCTTACAACTCGTGTAAGGTCTGAAGACAAAAAAAAAAAACATTAACAGTTAAGCCATGAATATAACATCTCAGGTTTCAACTCACCACTGCAATAAATACATAACACTGGAATAGCTAAATGTACTAGTTAGGGAAAAAAAAAAAAAAAAAAAAAAAAAAAAAAAAAAAAAAAAAAAAAAAAGTAAGTTGACCTTGATTTTAAAGCTTTTCATATTGTACAATTCTGCGGAATAAAGATCTTGTGTACTTTTAGAACACAGACTCTGATTAAGATTCCCAAAATTGTTCTGCAGATATGAAGGAAAACTGACTTCTATGCAACTGCCTTTGGTTATTAGAAGTGAGGTGCTCATACACAGCATGCTGTCTCTGCCAAACCCAGCTGCCACCAATTTTACAGAGGAAAAATTCTATGCAGAAATTTCCGACAATTACAAGTAAGAAGTGATTTTAATTCTGAACATATTGAAAAACCTAGAGTAGATAAAATGACCTATGGCAAGCTAATGGCAAGACTAAAGAAATTATTCAAATCAAAGTGTGTTAAGTACAATTAGAAGTTTAGGTGGAACAAATGTACAGTGTGACACAAGAATGATAATGACTCACTTTCCTGTTTCACAATCTATTTTTCCTGATTACAGATCTGATCTAGTAACATCATTTTTCTCATCATTTCCACAAAATCAGCTCTAGATCTACTAAAAAAAAAAGTTCAAAAGGGTCTGTTTGGTGGCTGAAGCCAAACAGAACCAGCTCCTGTGAGAGCACACCTCTGTGCTCACATCTGGTCTGTACAATCACTTCAAGAGACACCTTACAGGTGCATGATGACAGAGCCACTCCAACTTAGCATCCTGAAACTATCCCTCTGCCACAGACAGGATGCAACAAACTCAGGAACTCTGAAGGATTTGGTTCAAATCAGATGTGGTTTGTCAGACATTTCAAATCATTGATCATTCTTGCTCCTAAAACACATTTTGAGTTTAATCAAGTTTCTGAGGAAAATACATTCTCTTTCAACTAATTAATTAAATGGAATATTAGCCTACAAAAATTGACTAATAAAAGCCCTGCTTTCCTCTTCTTTTTCTTTTATTCCATGGTGTTGTGAATATAATTGTTTCTGACTCAGTCTCAAGATAAAGTCAATGCTTTAACAATACTCAGAAATTAGCTGCAGTGACAAAACCAGCACATTTTGCATGTACCAAAATGCTACTGAACTTTCTGAGTGAAAAGGAAACATTTTAAGGTCCTCATTGAATCACATGAACTTTCACTGGAAAATAATTTAAAAAAAAAAGAAAATAAAAAATACTCTCTGTGAACTGCTGCTATCTACTGGAAATTAAGTAGAAAGGCATTTGGTTTATATGTCTAGAATAAGAATCAAACCAAGGAAAATAAAGAACATACTCCCTACAATACTACCCATAATATGTGCCTTGCTGACTTGATCTTATAAGAAAATAGCTTTAATTACTTGTGCAATTACTTTTGCTAGATTCATAGACTGATTTGTCTGAACTCCTAGGCTTTGTAGGATTTTTGAGTTTGTTTTTTTCTTTAATGGTCTGAGATGGTTCATTCCCACATATCACCTTCTCATCACTTCAATAAACAAGCTGTTATTTATACTAGGTAGTACAGTTCTTCAGACTAGGAACATGCCTCTTCTTTTACAATACCCTGAATTTCAAATGTTCCAGCACATGGCTGAGGTGACACTTCAAATGCCAAAAGATGCCCCTCACTGAACTCCACCTGTCACAAAGACCAGCATCAAGTTCAATGTTACCACTGAGGTTTCTTCCCTGCAGTCAGTGGAGGAAGACAGACACCTCCAGAGTGTGATTCATCTCTTCTGTTCCAGGAGAGATAAAGCATTCACTGGAAGTACCTTCCTCTCTCCTTTTGAGGCAACCAACCAGTCCAGACCTCACAGCTAACCCCCAACACCTTCAGTTAAATGGGATGACTCCCACCCTGACTGCCTGAGGCTGTACCTAATTACCAAGAAAAGAACAAGCCATACTCCAGGATCTGATTGCTGATCTGGGATCCTCCAGGACTTTGCTTGGTTTTCCTTCCTGCAGAAATCAGAGCAACGAGATGAAAGGAGGAAGCAGCCTGGTGCACTCCAGGGTGACCAGGAGCCAGGATGCAGTCTCTGGCAGCCCCTCAGTCAGATTAGCAAAGGCAGCTTGCAGCTGTACAGCCTTTCACAGCTGGAGGTGTGCCTGCTCAGCGTGGTGCAGAGAGAGCCCCCAGGCTCCCCAGAACAAGCCAGTCCAGAGCAAGGCAGCTGCCTTGACCCAGCCCTGTGCATCAGCTTTTCACCACAGTTAATTAGCTATTTTAATTCAGCACACTGGCCTTGTTAAACGGGCTCTACACACTTCAAAGACAGCTTGGTTATATCTTCATTTTAGACTCAGCCAGTATGCCTAGGAGCTCACACAGATTTAACTTGCTTATACTTTTAAAGGTGCCTCTGCATCTAAAGGATTGGAAACACATTTTCCCCACATGAAAATTTATTTTCTGGAACACAGATCAGGCTCAGGGTAGATAAGGGAGGGGAACAGTACAAGGACAAGCCCTGAACTGCAGGGCTAGAGACAGTCTACCAAAACACAAGAAAAAGATATTGCCATATTCAGGAACCTCCATGACTCCAAGGCCAACCTGTTCCCAGTGCTTATAGGCTTAGATAAGCTTATAAAATAGGTGGGAAACAAATGTCTCTTTTTATTCCTTAAAAATTTTGAATGCTAAAAATTTCAATCACATGTTACCAGGTATTATGCAAAAGTTTTCCCTTTTTGATCTATGTTTCAATTGAGAGTTTTTGAGAGGGCAGTCCTTTTGTGATCTCCAGCAATGACAGAGCCACCACTTGGGAAGGGCTCCATGCTTAGCTCTGGGATAGCTGAGGCATGGGCTCAGAGTCACCAGAACCAATCCCTGCACAGCTTGATTTCTTCCAAAAACTGGTATAAATAGTGAAATTACCTAGGGCCTCATCTGACAGTCAGTGAAGTCAGTGCACAGTGATGGTATATATGCTCTATGTCTTTATCACACATCATCTCTTTATTTTGTTGAGTTTAGCCTGAGTGTTTTTTGGGAAAGAAGGCTTCTCACTCACAATACAATGACTTTTTTTGATGGTTTTGGCTGGGGTAGAGTTAAATTTGTTCACAGTGCGGGGTTATGCTACCAGTGTTAATAATTCAGGGATGTTTTTGCATACCAAGGCATTTTATGCCTCTCCCACTGCCCCAGTAGTGAGCAGGCAGTGTGCACATGAGGAGCTGGGAGGGGAAATAGCCAGGACAGCTGACTCCAACTATATCAGATACCATATCACATCATGCTCAGCATAAAAAGCTGGGGAAAGAAGAAGGCAGTGGGGAGGGGACATTCAGAGTTGTGGTGCTTGTCTTCCCAAGTCACCACTGTTTTCCACAGAGCTCTGCTTTCCTGGAGATGGCTGAACACTGCCTGCCTATGGGAAGCAGTGAATTAATTCCTTGGTTTGCCTTTCTTGGTTGTACAGCTTTTACTTTACCTGTTATGCTGTCTTTATCTCAACCCATAGGTTTTCTCATTTGTACCCTTTTGATTCCCTCCCCCACCCCACCAGGGGTGAGTAAGCAAAGAGCCTATGAGTGGATTTATTGCTGTCTGGGGTTAAACCATGACATTTTCAAGGTATTCATGAGCAGATATCAAAATGACACGGAACTTAACTTTGATATATATATTTTCTCAGTTTTTGAGGGCAAGGAGCAGCTTAATACATCTACAGTATGTAAGGCCAAATGCTCTGCTTCCACAATCATATTCATGGTGTGCAGAAATGAGTTGTACATTCCTCCTTCTCATAATCCCCCAGGTAAAGTGACCTCTCAAAAGAAATAGACACTTAGCATCACCTTTACAAAAAGCTCTAAAAACAGTGATGGGAACTGACAGGAGCACAATATTTCCTGGAAGTCTCCAGCTAGTATAGAAACCATTGCAGACTCATAAAACACTCAGCTTCAAGCTTCTTATTGCCCCACCAACAGTAATGGCAGCTGAGCAATCCTCCTCTTTTTCACACAGCAGAAAAGAATCCTTACCAGAAAGATTTGATCCTTTATCCATTAGGAACAATAATAAAATTTGCTAGAGGTAGATGTGGGCTTCTGATGGTTCACTGAAGTTATATCTGTTCAATTAAATTATCTACCTTTGAATTCTGTATTCTAAAGATGATTTGGTATGAGATGAAAAAGAATGAGTATTGTTCCATGGGTTTCTGAGCACAGTAATTCCACAACACCTCTGAAAGCTTCCACTCACTGGCATCCACTACTGAATATGCATAAGTCTTTAACAAAATTTACCTTGCTGGAGCCTGATATACTATGTCAATGAAATCCAAGTGCAGTTTATTTAGGACCTTTAAGAAAAGGTTTTGAGATATATCAGCACGAACAAAACTCAGTCACTGAATAGAGTAGCCCTGTCTGCTAATAGAGTCTTGGAAATAAATGTCAGGCATGCTTTCATCTACACTCAAAACTGAACCAAGTTGTCTAAGGGGACAACATACCCTTTCACATAGCCACTCATCTGGAATGAGTACATGAGATTGGGGAAAAAAACAAGAAATTAATTCCAACTCTGAGAGGAACTCTTTTTTTTTTTTGTTTTTAATTTACAGATTTGCACACATTACTCTGTCTTGTTTAAAATTTCTGATGGAAATTGGCTTCATAGTTGATGACAGATCTTGATCTCATGGGACATAAGGAGACAACAGCTTGAGCTACAAATGAAAGTGCAATTAGAGTTAGTTATATCATGCTTTAATGTTTAGTCACCCCACAGTATCAATCACACCTAGTTTATACTGGAAAATAAACACCAAGGAACATGGGTCAAAAATGATGTAACTGAAAAGAAGTAAAAGGAAGCATCAGTACCTTTTCTAAGCACTTTGGGGTGGGTGGGGGGGGATGATTCCCCATAAGAAAGATAAACAGAGGTGTGTTTACCATCTTCCAGAAGGATGCCTTGCTCCACCACAGAGAGTTGGTCCAAATCAGATTCAGCATACACAGGGCCTGAAGGAAACACCCAGCTGCACCAATTATAACTCAGATTTTTTAAAATAAAAATAAGATTTTTTTTGAAAAGGGATATAGTGTTTGTTATATAACTAAAATACTAGCAGATGTTTTTATTTTTAATTCTTTTGCTGTTCGGATAGTTCTAATCCTCACTACCCTCACACGGCTCCTACTAATCACATATTGAGGAAAAACATGTGTTTATCAATTCATATCTCCTACAGAATAATATGAATTCCAGCTTCTCAATGCTCAGGAGAAATGCCTAAGAGCAAGCATTTTGTTTATTCACAACTTGGTTAAAATAAACATAATGCAACTGCCCATAGGTGATGAGACAGCTAAAACAATCTCCAGCTTCCTTCTGAGTACTGGGGGGAAAAAGGGAATTCAAAATGAAAAATTAGTTTCAGACTTTATAATGAAATTATGACAGCCATCCAGACATAGTGTAAACACCACTGAATGTTAAACCAAACAGATAATCTTCTCCCCAGGGAAAAAAAAAGTGATGTTTTAAATTAATGTTCAAGCATGAGATTAAGTAAGTAAAATTAAGGTTACAGTCTAACCTCTATTCCACCAACTCCAATCATAAGCAGCCTAATTCTGCAAAGAAACAAGTATACTTCTTTCACACTGATTGCCAATAAAGCCAATGTTTGCCAGGACTGCAGCTCTGGTTGTTATTTATACCATGTTCACAGTCAGCATTGACTGGCAAAGAGACCAGACCAGACCTGACTCCCAGCTGGGCTCTTCAGCTTACCATCAGTTTAGCAAGGCAGAAGCAGGGAAGAGATCACTGTCTCAATTTCTCAGTACTTTCTGACAGTAGCTACCTACTCCTCTTTTGCAGACAGTGGAACAAAGTAATTCTCAGTTTAATAGGATTGTAGAGTAGTTTCACATGCAACCCTGGTAGAATCATGATGAAATCAAAGAAACAGACCATAAATGAATTCTTCAGGGTGATAAATAGAAACCTCAGCCCAACCTCCAGACACATTGTGGTGGCAGAGCTGATGCAGATCCAGACCACAAGGAACAGTCTGAAGAATGAGGCTGATGTGTGAAAGCTTTTGTGCAGACATGAAGAGAAGTCCTTTCTCTGAAGGGAGCCCAAGACAAAACAAAGTGTTCTCACTGTGTGGTGGTTATCCAAGTGGCCTTGTACTAAACACCCTTCACAACCATTTGTACCACTCGAGCCTTCTGAACTCTCTTTCCTTGCAGGTGCCCCTGCATAGGGTAAAAGAACAGGCACACTCCCAGGGTGCCTTGAATAATCCCTCTTACCTTAAATTACCTTCAGTCCATGGTCCTGGATCAGGAAAGGATTTAATGGCATACATCTATGCCCTTTTAAGCAAAGCTGGAAACACAAACTTCTAATATACTGGCATCTAAGTCATGTTTAAACATTCTGCAGAATAAGTTTCTTCTAGAAGAAGAATGGGAGAAAGAATGAGCTATCAACACTCCTCCTTCCTTTTAACAGCCAGGGAAGGAGGCTCAGGACTAGTCAAAATGTCTGTGGCAGAGTTAGGTACTAGTTTTAGTGTAAGTTTAATAATTTTAACATCAAAACATTTTGTCTAATAAAAGAGTATTTTTAGCATGCAACTGGATAGAAGAGTAGGCAGTAAGGTGAAATGCAATGCTCTATCAATAAGAAAGCATGCCTCCATCAATGAAAAAATGTGAAAGCCAATGTAAATGTTTTACTATAACATGCCCATTTTATAATGTTTGGAGCACTGATCAGATAGAAAAAAGCTGTCAACAGACCAAGACTGCAAGAATTCAAAATCATCATTCGGGTCAGCAAAATACTACTAAAATATTACTATTTTAAGAATTCTGAATTATGATATTAAACCTCTGTACTATTGTGAGTCAAGAAAGTGAAACATTCTTATGTGTAGTATCTCAGGTAAACAGAGGACCACATAAAAAAAAAAAAAATAATTGAAAAAACCTTCCAAGTACAAAAATTAGTCCACAGACACACTTTTATTATTTTTTATTCCTTGCAACCTGTTAGTCAAGTTTTTTATTTCAAAATAAATTGCTTCAGAACTTGGCTCCCTTTTTTCACTTGAAGAAAAATGGATGAGAATGGTTCAACAAAAATTCCTTCACATTTATAAAAATATCTTCCCCTTCAGCTAGAACCCATAAAAGGACATTTTCCTTATATCAAATTTTTCCAAAAAAATGTAATTCTGGCTCAGTTAATTTAATTTCTCTTCTCACCTGCTTGACCAGTTCAAATTATACAACTGGCAAAACTGAGCCTTGTTAACTCAGCTGCAGCTAAGTTATTTCAAAGGCAGCTGGGAACAGTAGGTATCTTCTAGGTTATGCCCAAATAAGATAAGAAACCTTCACATTTTGTTGGGCAGTCAGACTACAAAAGTTTTAGAGAAAATTAAACCAGGCAAGAATAATGTTCCATTTTGTCAAATGCATTCACATTTTTAAACTGAATGGCAGAGTTGCAAGCTCAGGATTTCTCCCTTGCTGCCTGCCAAGCAAGTCAGACCTTCAGCCTTTTCTTTTTACTTCAGTCTACTTAATGAATGACAATACAACACAAAATCCCTGATTCAGTTCTGAGCCAATTTGCAATCCATCAGTCCAAGAAAGAGAACAGATCCTGAGTTTTTTGCTAATAAGCTAAACTCAAAATAAGCACCTCCTTTTCTTTAATATACAGACATTAGCAGAGAGGCATCATTTTCCCAGGGTAAATACAATGGAGATTTTTCAAATAGCTGGTGAAGCTGCAATGAGCTTCTATACAATACATCATCAAGTCTAAACATCTATGTTGGCATCCGTATTAAAACTTCCAACTTTTAAAATCACAAATTATCACCTTTCTTTAGCTCCAAAGAGTCAGTAAATGCCTAACACAAAATTAAGTTGCTTTGAAGACACAGGTCACAGGCCTTACTCAGGTAAGGGGATATACTAGTGAGCTAGGTGAAAAAAATGTTAAACTTAACCCAATTTCTAACAAAACTTTATTATGTGTAAAGGTTTCCAGAATAAAGCATTTGTACTTTTGTGTTGGAGGCATGTCTTAGATTTGTTTGTCACATCACAGATGAAGAATGACCTAACAGAAGAGTCAAATGGCAAATTACATTGTGTTGACCTCAGAAAAGAGAGACAACCCTGTTTAAGTCTTTGTTTCAGGCCAAGGAAAGCAGAGATTCAGACTTTTATTTACCATGATGTACTTTTAGTCCTAAATACCTGAATAGTTTCTTTTCCATTATAGCAGATTTTTACCTCTACATTATTTTCCAGCAAATTTCAAAGTATCCAAGGTTTTCCCTATGTTCAACTAAGACCAGCTAGCAAGGCTTATTTCAGATGGTGTTCTGTGCACTCAGAAGCTTTGCAAACCCAGCTCATAGCTCACTATACCACATTCAGCTCTGCATAAGCAACTCCATTGACTTGTACAGATTTTTGCCCAATTCCTCAAGGTCTGATTAAACAATGATCTCTAAAACACTGTTGAGCAGACCTCAGAGCTGCTTCCATTTATTATTTTGTACCACAAGCAACTATTCTACTATCCAACATTAACTTAAGATCAATTGCACAGCACTACATTCAGCTAGTTATCTAAATATACCTGAGGAGTTAAAGAGCAAAGAATACACAGAAGAAATTAATCATCAATTCAGATGGGTATCAAAGAAAGATATAATCAGCAAGGTACTGCATGTATACAAAAGAATATGGATCCACTTTGTGAGTTAATTCTCTTATATTTCATTACAAACAACTTTCAATAATTTCTTTTTCTCATATTGATTGATTGGGTGGAGTGAACAAGACAAAACCTTTTAAATAGACAAAACATTTTATATAGTATAAAACTTTTTAAATAATTTATAAATATCTTTGCAGAGCCCATGATCTAGTCCAGAAAAAATCAGTGATTTTTTGTTTTTTTACTGCTCTTGACAGAATTATTCAAATGACAGACTCTAGCCAACACCCAGACCATCTGGTAAATTTTGTCTTGGCTAGGGTCTAGGTGTGGATTTCACTGGTAAAAGTCTCCACATGGATTTTTCTCACCATTCTCCAGCCCATGAGAGCAGCCCCAGCAACACCAAAGATCCCAGGCACAGGACAGGAGATTGCACAGCAGACCCAGACCTGGCACACAGCTTCAGGCAGAGCAGACCCTGACAAGAGCAGCCTGCAAGTCACCAAGAATGGGCTGAGGAGCATCAAATAAAAGAGGAGGGTTCAGAGTGACCAAAGATGGGCTGGAAACTGTGATGCTGTTCTCAAGTCAGGCACTCTGAGAATGTGCTTAGAAATGTGTCATAGACCAAGAACCTTTAATGAATCTTGACAACTCATTGGGTATATTATGTATTTATTAGATAATAAGAATAGCTCAAGAGCAGTGAGAGAAACATCCTGAAGGAATATTCCTCACAATCAAGAGCAAGCCAATGGAAACAAAAGGGAGAGGTTCCTTTTCTCTTATTTCAACTTCATCCCCTGAGAATTTTCTTGGGTCTTAGAAGCATTTGAATATTTATTCTCCTTATCTGATAGATGCAAAAGACAGCTGGAGTTACAAATTCCTCTTATATATTGGGATTTTAATTCTGTGCCACACATGAATGTAGAAAAGCAGATAAAAATGAAAGACTTTGGGACCTCTACTGTCAGTCAAAGCTTCAAATCCTCTCCATTTGTACAGTAGATTGGGGTTTTTTTATTCTTTTAATTTAAGAGCAATAAAAAGTTTTCTTTTAGAATGAATAACATGCAAAGTTTTGGAGCTCTGCATTCAAACAAGGCTTTAGCAGTGAAAGCATACATTCATCTTTTATTATTGCTGTTATTACTATCATTATTACTGTTATGTGATTTTCTTTCCCAAAGCTTTGTTACCTGGGTGAGTTCTACCCTTATCTATCATTGGAATAATTTATCAGTTCTATACCTATGGGAAAATGAGAGGTTTTCTTTTCTCCTTCCTTGAATGTTATCTGCTCCAAGATAAAATATAACACCTGCTGTTTTCTATCAAATACTTATGAATAGGAAAAAATAACAACATATTTGATATTGTACCTCTTTGTGAATATCACTTAGTTGTACTTTTCCCATGGAATACACAATTAAGCATACACACAAGAGAAACAAAACTCAAAATAAGGACCATGCTAAGTCTGCTTTCTAAGCAAAAAGAGTAGCAAATTTAGAAATAGGTACTTCTACAGGGCCTCCTGGCCCTGCACATCTGCAGACAGGCTTCTCATGGCTGCTGGGAGCTCTGGAAACTCTGCTGGGAGTTCCAGGCAATGGCAGGGATTGCTGGTGTGATACAATACCCAGCCCACCCCTCAGTGGGGATCTCAGCCCTGCAGCACCTGCACATGAGCCAGCCTTTGGGCTAACACAGCCTCAAGAGAGCTCAGTGACTGGGGTACTCAGTGTTAATGGTGGATTTGATGGTCTTGGAGGTCTTTCCCAACCTTAACAATTCTATGATTCTATGATAACACAATGTCTATAACTCTCTGTAGGAAGGAGGAGAAATGATTTATCAGACAAACAAACTAGAAAAGGTCACAATGATTCTGGGGCTGAAGAACTTTGACACATTCTGCACCCTGTTTTGTCAGAGGAAACATGCTGCCCCGTGCTGAGGATGCAAGCCTGTGCCTCTGCATGCATCCCACTTTCTTCAGCATGCACAGACCCACTCTGGTCCCCTACAAACATTTGCTGGCACTAAGAGTCCCTGTGCCTGACATACCAGTGCCCCAGTCTCCTTGTCCAGATGTGTTCATTCCACAAAGACTGCAATTTTGAAAAGAATGCTAAAGGCATCCCATAATTTTCCTGTTACAAACCACACCCTCAGCAAGAGCACTTTGATAGCAGAGATCAGCACAACCACATCAGCACATCCATACCAGTACAATGTCTGGCCTATAGTCCTGCATCTTGACCTTTCTTTCGTCTTCAGCTTCTACCTGCCTGAATTATCATCTTTCCCTTTCTCTTACAGCTTTTTCTTTCAGCCTTGATCATCAATTTCCCTTCTGCACAAAGGATGCTGAGGCAGGGTAATGTGCACAAAGATTTATTAGCAGGATCCACTGCTGATGACACATATCAAATCTAATAAAGGAAGTAATCTTGAGGGAAAAAACAAAAACAAAAGCAGAGAAGGACAGAGAAAATAGAACAAGAGAGGAAAATGAAGAGAGGAGAACAAAAAACTCCCTGGAGGCGAGTAAGTAAGGGCAGCTGTGGGGTCTCAGATGAGCCTCATCCTCTGGACAGTTCTCCAGTGATGATGAAGGAGGACTTTTCCCCTCATCCTAAATGTTTCACTGAAAAACAAATTCCTTATGGACTGCTACTGCTTATGATGGTGTTAGCACAGACCAGAATACATTAATATGATGCGAGCACTGTACATCAACTGATTTTTAAGCTTTTTTCCACTTATATTACTGGATAATGTCTATTAAGCACTTGGATGACTATTATCTACTTGTTGTACAAAGTGTTTGGTAAATTAAAGCCTATTCATATTTTAGTGATTTTAATTATCTCACAGTCTCTCCTAATGTAGCTCTGAACTCCTACTGAGGTAGCAATGCCAGAATTAGGTATTTGTACCACAGGTTAAAACAGAACAGAGCTTTCTGATTTCCAGAGACTGAAAACAGAAGTTGTACCATCCTATCCTTGAATTAAACTGGTAGGCTCACTACATTTCTGGTTATCACAGGTAGGGAAGGTTTATATATAAAAACAGACTCCAAACCAGCAGGGGTACCTCAGCAAGGAGGCCAAGAACTAAATGCTCATGGTGAGTAAATTATCTTCTCATCTTCCAAACTGCTCCCTCTGGATGGCATTATTGACATACATTACTTGTGTGCACCAGTACAGAAAAAAAATGAGGCATGTTTCTGAACAATTAATGATCACTTTATCAAGATGGAACAGGTGGACTATATAGGATGGCAGCAGCTAAACAAATAAACTAAATTATCAAATAAACAATTTGTGAACTTCATTTTACTTCCAAAGATTAGCTCTAATCTCTCCATTTGGATTCTGTCCTCAGCTTTCATTACAGTAAGGTAAATTCACAAGTGTTTGTGATATGCACAGCCTTGCTGAACCACTGTCCATGTTTCTCTGAATAAAGACAGGATTCAATTACTAGCATTCAAAGAGCAATAGGAGGAAAAAAAAAAGACAGAAAATTACTCAAAGTTCTATAAAATACACTGAATGCCAAAGACCACAATCCAAGTGGTTACTTTCTAGCATAACATATGATTAGGTGACTAAATCCGCTATGCACTAGGAGGCATCACTGAACCTGAAAGTGAAAATCCAGAGCAAGACAAGGCAGACAAGAATAAGGACTCCAGTCCCTGAAAAAGTTACAGCGATTTACTGACATTGGTATGGGAGGAAAGAATACAGGACCACTACCCTGCATCAGGATAGTGAGCCAGCCCACTGGGCACCATCCCAGGAACCATGACAGGAAGTGAGGGCAGTGGGGCTTCCAAGAAGCCCACTCATTCCACAGGTGAAAGGAAACAGGGGGCAGTGAAGTCCACCCCCTGGGAAGCACCTCTGTGCTTACCTGGAGATCCAGCACATGCCACTCCTGAAGGAACAGGGCCTGGAATCTCAGTTCCTCTTGATTCTTGTGTAGAAGATGTTGATTTTCAGTGTTCCCTGACTCTTGTAGAAGGTGAATGGCGATTCCAACACCAGACTGGAAATTAGGAGCACTCTGTGTGTCCCGTGGGTTTCCTATAGTCTCAGATGAAACGTCCCAGTGCAAGCGAATTCTGACACACACTGGGGATGCTCCATTCCCTAGGCTGCCAGAAGAGAGATGAAGGAAGGCTTCACATTAGGAAGACTAAAACCTCATTCAATGCTGGTGGCTTTTCTTATGCCAATTTTAAGACATTTCCACCCTTACTTGGAACACTCAAAATTGATTTCCAAGGTGGCGATATTTTCAAACATTGATCTACTGGGTTTCTTCTAAAAAAACCCAAACTAAACCTGAAAAAGCAGTACTCCAGCAGATGAATGTTTAACAGCTAGTATATTTTTTCTTTCATGAAGAATATATGAAAGTTCATTTGGAAAAAGAATGAAAACAGGACAAAAAAATACGTCAAAAGAGTAATTTCAGAAGATTGGTAACAAAAAGCAAGTCTTTCAGCTCCCACAAAACCATTAGATCACACTCTGTGGCAATGGAATAATTTGCCCTTTCAGGTACCTATAAAAACTCAATTGTGAAAATTTTTAATATATATTATGCTGTTAACTCAGAAGATTACTTGTGTGATGTCTTTAACAAAAATATGTTAGTGATTAAAACAGTAATATAGAGAATGGGACAACTGATTTATATTCCAAGAGGCTGTAGTTGGAGTTACAGACAGGATGGATGATCATCCTGTACTCTAAATTTCACCTTTACAAAAGTTTGGTATTAACCAGAAAGTATCACCCAGTTAGAAACTTTATAAACTCATCTTGAAAAAGAATAAACATAAAACCATTTCCAGCAAGCCTCCAGGTCCTACTGAGATGTGCACTAACCTTTGAAAAATCAATCTACACATAGTCCTCAGCCAAACTGTGCTAGTGCTTAAAACTAACAGATCCTTGCAAAAACTGTGTGATTTAAATTGTCCTGGGTTATCTTACACTTCTCAGATGACCTCCTACTGCACAGCACCACAGGAGTGAATTGGTTTAAAGAACACGACATCCTCCAAGTACAAAGTTACTACCACAGTCTTGTTTCTGACCCAGAAACTGAGGCTGCCTTTTTGTTACAGAACAGATGGTAGCAGGAAATCAGCACTAAAGCATGCATCTTACAATTGGCATTTAGCACTGTTTCTAGTTTCTGAGTGTGATTTTCTTCCAAATAAATGCAATCAAAGCATTGTGAAAATTGCATTTTTGTCTTGTACAGATTTGCAGGTTAAATATCTCAATATACCAGCAAAATCACTTTTTCTTCTAAATCTCAGGCTCACAAATTCACCCTGGGGAACAGGAAGTCAAGCTGGGTTTTTTCCATCTTAAACATTACTACCAGAAATAAAGGCTTCACAAGACAAATTTAACTCTCAGTTGTGCTTCTGTAAACTCCCTACTTTTAAATCAAGCTTTTCGTTTCGAACACCACAACAGGTTAATTTAAATCTTAGAAGGCTCTCTCAGGGCTAATATTTAGGTTTTGGAGTTGAGATTGGAGGGTTAGAGGTTACAGGAGCACTGTTGATGCAGGCACTTGGGACCCTGATGCACATTGTCCTGTCAAGGGTCTCTGCTAGGTGGTCAGCCCCACTCTGCACACTTGAGTCTCTTAGCATGACTTGTTGCAATGTCTGCTTATTAGTCTTCAAGCCCCTTTGGCCCTCAGACTGCTGACTCACACAGAATCACAGAATCAGCTAGGCTGGAAAAGACCTTTGAGATCATCAAGTCCAACCTAAGTGACCTAACACCACCATGTCAACTAGACCATGGCAGTAAGAGCCACGTCCAGTCTTTTCTTAAACACCTCCAGAGACAATGACTCCACCATCTCCCTGAGCAGCCCATTCCAATGCCCAATCACTCCTTATCTGTATGTATTATTTTCCTAATGTCCAACCTAAACTTCTGGAGCACCTTAAGACTATGTCCTCTAGTGCTACTGGTGATTGCCAGGGAGGAGAAACTGACCTCCATGAGAGGCATCCTCCTTTCACACAGCTGTAGAGTGACAAGGTCTCCCCTGAGCCTTTTCTCCAGGCTGAAGACCTGTAGCTCCGTCAGCCATTTCTCACAGGACTTGTCTTCCAGACCCTTTACAGCTTCATCCTCCTTTTCTGAACATGCTACAGCACCTCAACATCCTCCCTAAATTTAGGGGCCCAGAACTGGACTCAATGAGCTGAGTACAGTGGAAGAATCACTTTTCTGGTGCTGCTGGCCACACTGTTCCTGACACAGGCCAGGAAGCTGTTGGCTTCTGGCAGGGGACAGCTGCCAAGCAAAAGCAGGCACAGCCATGCTTAGCTCTCTTTCCTAAGTGAGCACTCCACTCATGCTAAAAATTTACACAGCTCAGTTAGTGTTCTCCACACTCCTCAGAGCTTATGGAAAACTGCTTGAGCATTGCCTTGGGTTCAGTGAATTTGGCAAAGTCCGTTTGGGATCAAGTGCAAGGTCTGGCCCACGCTGGTGACACGTTCTAACCATTGCACTGCATTGCACGAAGAACAAAGTCATTTCATGGGCAAGTAAGGGAAATCATTGCCAGACCTGCCAATCTGGGACATTTAATTGAAACTAATTCCAACTTTAAACCCTTTCTCCAAGTCTTTAGTAAACCAAATAGTTTCAGATCATCTAAAACACCGCATTACAAATTCCAGAAAGCCCAGAAATTCTGTGACACAACATTTAGACCTGTTTGTGAAATGCTTCCTAATAAAGCAGACGCTGTGTTGACTGAAAGGAGCCCCAGAGAATTCTGGTAGATTTCCTTATTTGTTTGAATGCAAAAAGCTCCACAGCAATATGGGTACATGTCTGAAAAAGCTGATGGCAAGCCATGTTTATTT
Organism: Oenanthe melanoleuca; assembly: GCF_029582105.1. Taxonomy (NCBI): domain Eukaryota; kingdom Metazoa; phylum Chordata; class Aves; order Passeriformes; family Muscicapidae; genus Oenanthe; species Oenanthe melanoleuca. The sequence goes on from NC_079335.1 coordinate 28,031,416, forward strand.
ATTTGTTCAGGTCTACAGATTCAAATTGCCTCAGCTAACTTCTTTGGAACTAATACCATTATAAATATTTGTAAATGTCAGAGATTATCCTCTTGGTTCATTTTGTATTACTTACTCTTCAGTGCTTTAAAATAATATAGTGCTGTCCTATTCAAAAGTACTTTCTCCAAGTACATGCAAATGCACCATTTAATTAAAAGAGTTTCCTGTTGTTTTCAAGCTTTTGAAGTAGTGGCAAAAATCGACAACCTGATTCCAGAAAAGAACTTTCATTGTACTATCCCTGCAATCACTTACGGAAAAAAAATGCAATAAATAATTTTAGACAGCAGAACTGGTAATGTTAAGGTTCTTACTTGTCTATCAGAGAACAGCCATAATTAAATATGCGATACACAGTATACACTAAAGATTTACTGCAGTTTAACCCCTGTACTCAGAGTTATCAAAAGTGAAAGATAAATATACCAGTAGCACTTTCAAGGAGAAAAGCTAAGTGTTTGATTTGAAAAGAAAAAAATTTTTCCCACTACTTCTAAAACCCCTTTTAGACAAATACTTAGAAAGGGAAAGATTAAAAATTAATATAGAAATTACACAAAAAGTAGGCCAGGTAATAATACAATCAATCTTGTCATAACCAACACTTACCATCATATAAAGGATACAGCTTCAGTTTATATTATGCTCCATTTTTATCTCTGAGTTTTAGGTATATTATACTTTGTTTGAAATATAAAGAAATGGGGCCAGAGCTCTCTAAAGACACAAAATCAAACCTTACTTTAAGTACTAAAAATTGCACAATTCTTGTGTACTTACAATCAGCACGACCCTTACTACTTAGAGAACAGAGCTATATACAAGGGATAACAATAGGAATTCATGTATTCAAAGTTTGCTCATTTTTCTGCTTTTCCTTCCTTTTACAGTCTTAAAAAAGGCTAATAATCAAGGATGCCTATTACTGTAAATACTTGATAGGACACTAAAACACAACATTCCCATTTTAATCCTAAAATAATGTGAACATTATTCTAAACAGCAGGCCATGCATTGTTCTGTCAGACCACTCAAAGAAAATCAGGTTTTACAAAAGCAAAAAGTGGCACTGTAACAAAGAAGCAAAAACTTACTTTGAAAGAGCACATCCAGAAAAGCATTTCTATAATTTTCAATGGTCAAAAAATGGCATTAATGTTTGGATTTATCAGCTAAGGAATAATTTTGGTGATAACACTAAAGCCATTCTTGAAATAGGAGTCTCACTGTTTGGAAAGGTGGAATGAGGTAACAAACTGAGATAAATCAGGGGACGCAACTTTGAAATTATTTATTTGCCAAGACCATTGAGCAAAACAATCTACTAAAGCAGCCTCACTGCAACATATACTTCTTCCAAACTAGACACAGTTATGCAAATCTTAGCACTGACATACTTTATTGTGTTCAGGAAGCCACTACATAGTCCATGATAATTCCATATCTACAAAATTTTCCCATTTGAAAATTCTGTTTACATTGGCAACAGTCCTAATGTAGATAATCAGATGTTAAAAACTGTTCTTTGTGAATACAGTTAATTCCATTCTAAAATACAGATTAGATTATGATAACAAAAGATTCTTTTCCTGGTATAATACACATCTTCCTTGGAAGACATGAAGGATTTACCAGAAAATCTTTTAAAATTATAACAGAAAGCAATACTTCTGACATCCAAAAATGACAAATATACAAGACACAAAATAAAATCTTTGTTGTTGCCTTGTGAATGAATGAGAACATGAGGGTTTTTATATGCTGGATGAGTTCATAATATCTCTCTTACGGTTTATTTGAACTTTTTCAGAGAAGAAAAATTATTTGCCTGGCCACATTTTATTACTTATAGCACAGATTAGAGAGAATCTTCCTTCCTCCCTGGGACATATTACAGATCTCTGTCAATGTCTCCTGAACAGCCTTCTTTTGTGGGAGTCTTTCTTCAAAAATGGTAAAGGTGACCCTATGTAGATGAGGGATGAGATGCAACAGAAAACCTTAAGCATCATTAGCTGTGGAGATCACACTGTTTTAGGCAAACTACCAAAGATGAGCAAGCAGTTTGATGGAATGTTCAAAGTATTCTCTCCAAATGTAAGGTGAGTTAGTGATACATCTGTGAGAAATGCATAATGCAGGATCAGCACAAATGCACACCATGCATACCAATTCAAATTGCCTTCCTAAATTCACAGAAGAGCACCTTCCTCATTTGTTTCTCTGAACAAGAATTGTTCTATACAGACAATAACTGATATTAAGAACTCTCCCAGGGCTGCTAGATTCAACATATTATGTAAATGATGGAATTCATAACTTTTCTCCATCTAAAATGCAATTATAAGTCTTATATGTGATGTAGAAGCAGAAAATCCTTTCTTGCAAGGAGATGATCCTAATCAGGTTAACCTGAATTTTGACATTGATTTGCATAGAAAAAATATTGGGACTCTGACTACTTATGCATGAAACAGCAGTTATCTGCCTCCAAGACATTTCCTACGTTGGTAGAGATCTGTCACCTTGCATGACTCTCCCAGCTTCCAAATTGAGCTTCTGAAATAGTCTAATTTTCACATCACTGTTCCAAAGTCAGCAGCTATTACCCATAACTAATATAATATGACAACACTCCTCAATGTCTCACTCTTCAAATGCCCTTAGTAATTGCCATCACTCAATATTTAGAATTATGCATGCTGCGAAAATGTAGCTCATAAGTGTAGAGTCTGTTATGCACAGAGATTCAAACTTTTAGTCTCAAGTTTTCAGACAAAATATGAGCCCTATGGATGAACTTCTTCTAAACAAATATATTTCAAAGCAATGTTTTCTTCTATGGAGAACATCCTGGAAAATATAATAGAAGGCATTTTGACCGAATTGCCTTCTGTTTGGCTGCTACCAGTCACACTCAGTTCACATCAGTTAAGCCATCCAGTTCACCTGGATGCCAGCAACCCACTAGAGCCAATCCTGAGCTCTGCAACCAATTTTGCCAACGCTGCTCTAGATTACAGAAGGGGAATGTTGACAAATAATGAGGTATAATTACTGCTTGTGTTCCTCAAGGTGCATTATCCTATTGACTTGTTCTTTCTCTCCCAGAATCAAACATTTCTTTTATGACAGCTCTTCCTCTGTAGCAGAGTGAGTTAATATCCTAACACTGGGCTCAAGCATAAACACTCTGATTTTGTTGTCCTTTCTCACATAAACAGCACTTTGTTACATAAATAGGTACACTGAATCTACAAGCACTTCCAGAGCAAAATATTACCTGAAATGAGTCAGAACCGAACCCTTCCTATTTAAAGGGGGCTTAATCTGCAGATACATGCCACCACTGCCCATTTGCACTGCTCTGGCAGTAAAAAAGGGCCTTGAAATGGGTGCAAATGCAAATGTCAGAACAAAAGCAGCACTGTGCATGCACACTGCACAGTCATTAGCATGGTCCAGAGCATGAACACAGGTGGTGTTCTGTGCACACTGACAGACAACAAGTGACTAATATGTGTGCATGGCTAAATAACATGAATAAAAGGAGCCCAACACTCAGTGCTTCACTCCTTTATTAGAGGTTCAAATGTCCAGAAGTAGATCCTTGCAGAGAAAGAGGGGAATAAAAAATGCCCTACAACAGCAGCAACTGCCACCCTCAGACCACCAGTAGGAGCCTTTGAGACCATAGGAGCTTTCCTAATGCTTTCTATTACAAACTTTATAAAAGTCTATCATAAGCATTGGGACATTACTGGGGCCCAAAGAAATATGGCTCAAAACTCAGCATGAGAATGTTGTCATTGAAAAGTAAGCACTGCCTTAGAGAACTCACCCTGAAGGAAATTAGCTCTGTTCTAGAAATTATATGCAAGATTAGGTTAGAAGAGCTAAGCATGAACTAAGTAAAAGGCAGAAATGTGAAAGTGGCTTTGGGCAATAAACTATCTCCTAAAGAGATTGGCTTCACATCACCTGACTTCTATGCACCTTAAGGTGAGAGAAAGCATTAACAAAAGTAACATTTTTCCCTCTACCCTGAAATCTTCAGACTATGATTTTGTCAGTCAGCTGAGTGATTAACTTACCTTCCCTCCATCATCAAGTACTTGACAGGGTGTTATTTTATCAGTGCTAAAAAGCCCGGACGTCTCACTCCATTACAGAGAGTTTCTGAGAGTGGAAGTCTTCTCAGCCTGCAGAAACATGTACAGAAGGGTGTAAAGAAATCTTTAAAGACTTTTTAAAAGTAAACCAGTCAATTTCATGTACTTGACTGGTGCCAAGTTTTTACTGTCATGGTCCTTGAAAGCATTCTCTGTTTAAGTGGAGGATAAAAAGTAAAGGGCATTTAATTGTATCAAATGCAAACTTACATGTGTCAATGTATTTACTCTGCGATAAACCACGTTTTTCTCCCAGTGGAAATAATTTAATGGAGTCAAATCTATTGAAGCAAATTAAGTAGGAACAGAAGACAGTTTTTTCAGAACCATTATGAACCCATTTATTTAACAATGTCTTTTTCCTTTTTGGGATGTTAACATAACTAAAGATCAGGTAAATTTTGCTTTGCTTTAGTTCTAAGGGTTAGAAAAGAAGCCGAAAAGAAGACAGGCAAAAAGAAAAATGGCAACATTTTGAGATTATACTTTACTGAAAATATAGCCAAAGATGATAGCAAATGCAATCAAGAACAGAAGAGTTTTAAACTAAGCAAGCAGACAGCATATGCAATTAAATAGGCATAAATTTAGAATGAAACTAGCAGCAAAAAAACCACCCCAAATTCTCTAAAATCTCAAAACTTTTTCTGTTGAACAGGAAAATGTTAAGATAGGCCAATATGGAGAAAGATATTAAAGAGAGCAATATTCATTGCTAACAGTTAATAATATTTACGTATTTTTTGTAGCAAAAATGAAAAGTTTGTTCTGTTGGTGGGACTAATCAGTCAAGATTGAAAATTTTGACTATAAACACTTGAATTTAATAATGGAAGTAGTTTCTGGTCTTTAGGAAAAAGTATTTTTAAGAAAAAGAAGGGATACTGCAGGTGAGAGAGGAATCTAGAGTGTTAAAGTAGAATAACTATGGACAAGATCTAAAAGTTTTAGAAAATTGTCAATTTTTTCCCAGTGTGATTAAATTCAGTTAGTGCTAATCTTTCATTAGAAGCCCCTTTTGAAAATAAATGATGGACAATTTATTACACACTGTCCCTTTTTTATTACTTTAGAGAATAGATAATAAATTTATTGCCTTTTATTTTAAAAATCCTATTGAAAATAAATGAGCTAGCTTGTTGCACCTTTCAGCAGTAACTCAGCTACAGGAAGACAGCAGTTTTGTCACCTAGAAGAAATGCTTGAATTATTGATCTGCTCTCAGTGTGGTTGATCCTACAACTAAGTAAATATCCCAGCATTCATCTGCAAATCACACCTCATGCTCTATTCAGTACCTGCCACTACATTATCTTTTAGGGACACCACTGAGATTCCATTAGTCCTATTTCCAGCTTTTAAAACTTGCATTCAGAGACTCCTTGAATCTTTCTTTCCTTTATGGGGATTCTCAAATTCAGATAGGAGACTTAAAGGAAAGCTCAAGCACCTTTGTGGAAAACCTGAGGGGAGATAACAGATTTTTTCAGACCACCCAGGAAGCTTGGATGCCTCATCCTTTTCTCTAACCACACTGATTTAAAATCACACATGACAATAGGGAGTTAGCACAGAAAAAGATAGTCTTCTAATTTCACACAGCTTTGTGAAAGCATTATTCTTTCACTGTTGGAAAGCAGAAGGAAATGGTACCCCTACCATCACTCCTGAAGAGGTTGCTGAGATATGTGTAGAGATTCACACAATTGAGACTGATGCTGCAAATTGCAAAACAGTATCTCACTGGAAAACATAATGAGTTATTTCAGGAAGCCAAAGTGGGAACAAACAGTGTTTCAGTGCATTTATCTAAGCAATCACAATTCACACTTCAAGGCAATAGAAGCAGTAAAGTAAGTATAATCAAAGAAACTCACTTGTCAAGATACATTTAATAAATAAGGATGGATGTAGTCCTAAAGAAAGAGTGCTGATCTGCTGGTTGGTCTTCACCAGCATATTCTCTTCCCTAAGTCCTGGTAGTGGACAGGCTATATAACATTCTTTCCAATACAGAAAACATGAATTCTCTGCAATACAGAAAGTACATAAAGCTGTAGGGGTAGAGGCAAAGATGGACCTTCACCCAGAAATCAATCATGTTACGGTTAGTTACCTCCTTCCTCATTAGCAGCACTGGCTCTAGAACAAACATCTGGTCCAGACAAATGGATCTTTAACAAAACATGGCAATAATTTGTTTTTCAATTTCCCATAACATCCAAACATATAACCAAGAGCACAGATCAAAGTAGCCCTTCTCCTCTGTATTTTTCCCTCTGAAAATGAAAATAAGAAGAAAAATTAAGGCAAAAAAAAAGAAAGCACACGGGAGGGCTCAAAAGCAGCAGCTGAAAAATTTCTATCTTGGCTGATAGAAATGTGATAGTTGTCTGATTCTGTAACACCCACCTGAAGAGATCTTGGTGCTAATCTGGGCCTTTGAACACATACAGCACATACCTACTAGGTTAACCTGTAAGTCAACACTGAATTCTTAAGTAGCATTTTTGAGGGAGATAGAAAGTACTGTTTTTCCTATTTTATTGACTCCAAAACTGAAAGAGACATCTCAATAACTAATTTAAGGCCCCCAAAAGAAAAGTTATTATAGATAAGCTTTCATTGCAGGAAGTCATAGAAAGTCCATGCTCTTAAGTAACAGGAAACACTGCTTTCTGCCTTCAGAGCAAGTTTCATCACTAACATTTTGAATATTTAACATTTACTAAAATGTCACATTCTCCTCTTTTGCTTTCCTTTTTTTAACATGAAGAGTATCCCCCAGAATACATAATACATCTTCTGTTCATTGCTGGTCTTAATCTTGTAGCTCCATATGGAGCTCCATATGAGAGTTCTTGCATGTATTTCCTCTCTGGCCATACAAACACAACTCAGACCCAGCCATGGATGAATTGGAGTCCAACATTTATGTACATGGAAACCTATGCAAAATGATACTAAAAGAATAACAAAAAAGTGTTCTCAGAAAAACCAAAGTCCTCTGAAAATGCTTTTGTTTAGCATGGGTTACCAGGGATATCCACTTTGAACATAAGTTTAGGTGGCTAAAAAAAGTAAGAAGCCTTGTTCCTGAGTGGTTAGGAAAGACACTCCATTGATGTGACAGTAGACCAGATGACACAAGAACTCAATCCAGCAGAAAGGACAAGTTTTCCAACCACTCTACATCACTCACTTAACTTTTTCCTAAAAGGACAGTCTGTCAGGTTAACTACAATTTTCTCTCTGCAATGAATCCTCAACCACTGCTTATTCCTTGATATCAATTGGATGCTATCACTGCAGGCAATCTTTTTTTTTTTATGTAAATATCTAACAGGAATGAGAACAAAACCATCAATTCATACCAAAGAGACCACTAAATGATGTCCTGGAGGTGACAACTGCAAACCACTATTGACGTGGCTAGAAAAGGACTAATGATTTAGATAAAGATACTTTATAATATTGGCAAACCTTTTGCCCTCTACTTGCCCCCACTACAATCTTTCTAAAACTTTCATCAGGGAAGATATAAGGAAAAATGGCTTGTAATGCAGTATCAGATACAGTGCTCCAAAAACTTCAGCTTCTAATCACATTTCATTTTTAATAGTCATCTCCCAGATTATTTATTTTTCAGACAGCAGCTGAAGTTATTTGAACAACTTTGTGAGCAATTTCCTTTACCTCATTTCTTCAGACATTTGCAGTAATTTCATAGGTACTAGCTCTTTACATTATTTTCTAGCTCATCACTTTTACTATCATTTTGACTCAGAGCTCATTTCTTTGATGTACAATAATTTGTTGTGAGAGCACAGGATATCAAAGGACAGAAATATCTTCATCATCTAATGTGCAGCACAATCTACATGTCAGAAAGAAATAGTAAGGTTATTATTTATGCTTCCTTTCAACCCTCTCTCTTGACATAGTCAGATTGCTACATTCAAATTACAGCACACAATTCATTTCAAACCAAAGAAACTCCATTTAATGCCAGGCAAGGAGCCTTGTGGTGTAAAATCCAGTATACTACATTGTACAGAGTAAGAAAAGGCCAGCTCCCTTTGTCCCAAAAATGCTCTTTAAATCTGCAACACCATCCAGAACACAGAATTTGGGTCCTATATGTACCATTTCTTCTTTTTGTTTTCTTGTTCTGGATTTTTTTTTGTTCTTTCCTATTTCACTTTTTCTTTTTGGTGGAAATCTGTTTTAGCCAACCCAGACATAACCTCTTTTTATTTCATTGCCAACCCATGCCCTGGAAGGTGGTTAAAGCAGGTTAGCCTGGGTTTTGGGCTGGATGCAGCAATAGTATAATGTACTTGGCATTCTAATTCATGAAGCTGAAAGATAAATATCAGCATCAACAATAAAAAGTGCAACATCAGCTTTTGATGTTCTCTTCCCTTTTGTGTCTATTTGCCTTGTTTGGTTCTCAGCAAAATGATATCAGAGCACAAACTTAGGGAAAACAATAGCTTGAATCCATTTCAACTACATTTTGTTTTTCCAAAACGGACATTTGATAAAGTCCATATTATTACCTATAATACAGTTTAACTAGAAGAACTCCCTTCTAAAACCTTTTTATATACAAAGGAAAACAACTCGGTAAGCCAATTAAATAAAAATTTATTACTTTTTTATTGTATTATATCTTTTACAGATTCTATTTGTAAATGTATCTTAAAAACCCCACTTGAATTATACCTCAAATTTTCCAACTACTTTCCTTCTCTTTTTCATATCTTTATTAAAAGATTAAAACAATTTGCAGTGTCAATTGTGGACCTAATAAGCCAGGGTCTTCTTGCTGAAACTTCATTATCATACAGTGAGTCAGAATAACATGAGAGTATTTAGGAGCACTTATGAAAGTAACACCATCAAAAATAAGATTTTTTTTTCAATTATGACAGTAGTATGCATTTGTGGGGATGTAGGCATTAATGCCTGTAGTGGTGAATGGCAATATTGATTTCTGATTAAAACCTGACCTATCTAATACTGGCTTTGTTCCATCACATATGATATCTCCTCTGAAATAGCTATGACAGTTCTGACAGCAAAACTCCATCTAACATTGCTTACCTTCCTTACACCCACCCTTGTTTTTTGCCACCTCACCCTACACTTGCAACACCTCCATTCCCATTACATCCAGCCACAGGAATGTTTTCATTCAAAAGGCATCCTAATGACTGCCTTCCTCATGAGCACATAAAGGATATTATTCACTCATACAATTGTCTAATTTCCCCCTTCATTTAAAATTATTGAGTTGTGGGGAATGCTGCAGTATTCAGTAATCAGCTATGTCTATGTTTCTAGGTGAAGCTACCACCCCATGACTCTCCTCCCCAGTCCTGGTGTGAGCCATGGCAGTATCCTACCAGCATGCTGGGACCACCCCAACCTCTGCCTCCCTCCCATACTCATACACACACTGGGAAATCAGGCAGTGTGCAGTTCAGAAGGAAGGTATTGGCTTTCCAGACCCTGGAACCATGTCCAGATGATAGCAAGACAAGCAGTGCAGAAAACACTGGGAAGCAGCCTTGCCTCAGTGTCTGTGATTGGGGGTTTCCTGCCATGCTTCCTAAGTGAGACTTGAAACAGCTGAGATGTGTTAAGGCTTTCCCTCTAGACCTCTCCTAAAAAAAGTCTGCTCCATGTAATCATCCATCATAAACAAACACCATCTGATAATAAATTCTAAGTCAAGGCCTCAGGTAAGTAAGTGATTGATCTACCTGTGATAACCCTTGCTCTCCCTTACCAATTTGTCTGAAATGTTTTTTATCATCTTGTTTCTTCCTGTTCAATATAAAGTTACAAATCCATCTGAAAAATAACAATGTTTTTCTACATCTCTGCAAATGTTTAGCACACCTGTGGGCTCTGCAAGATAGCTGGAACAATAACCACTAAACAGTTGCCTCCAGCCCTAGAATAGCCTGCAATATTAATGTTTAGCTAACATGTCAGTGTGCAACATCCTTTAATTGCAATTCACAAAGAAAAGTAGAAATAGAAAGAGACCAAAAGGCTAAATAAACAGAAAAAATAGAAAACAAAGTCCTTCTGAAGAAGAGATTTTGTTCTTCTTCAAAGCCAGAAGTCCAAATTATCTGCAGGATTTTTTTACCATAAATTAAGTACAGTATTGTATAATAGTCATCTAAAGCTAACTCCATGTTGCTACTTCACAGGAAAAAGAGAAGAGTGTGATTCTCTCCAACTTAACATGTGTGGATGTCATGTATAGCAGTATTATTTCAAATTCTACTTCTCACACAGAAGGAAAAGCTGCTAGAATTTGGCTGGCTGAACAGAATTTGAGCACAATGTAGAAGCTTACTTAAGTGTGGCAGTACTGAACATTGCCACCCTGGCACTTAGTGAAGCATAGGGGGTGCTCATTTCCATATCAATGTGACACATGTTTCTCCTAGACAAAGCTGTTTCACACCACTGCAGCTATTTGAACTTTGGAAATTAATGGAAAGGTTTCTGTGTTATTGTTAAAAAACAATGAAACTTATATCCTTTGTGCACAGGATACAGTTAATGAACGCTGTTCTTTGTAGGGCTGTATTAGTGATTTTGGGCAAAAGGAACTCATTGTAACAGAGCTGTGTCGTGCAGGGAAGACAAGCATCACTTTAAATTCAGAACACAGAGTTGCACGAGTAATAGTAATGCCTTTCAGATTTAGAAGATTATATTCACTGCAACTTTGTTAGCTTGCTGAATGAGCCTATAGCAAAACCTGGGAATCGACAATAAAGTGAAATTTAAGTGATCGGTCCAAGGTTACAGAGAAACACTGGAAACAATTAACAGTCTGTCCCTCTTGTGTGTCCGCTCATGTTCTCCTTACCCCACAGAGAAAGAAACACTTTTCAGACTCTCACAAACCAATACTAAAATAAACTGCACCATATAAAACAGTAAGCTGTAAAGCATTAGGAAAGAAAAATAAAACCTTCAAGAAAAGCTGTATCAAAGGACCAGAAGCTTTGTCACATCACATTAAAACCCAGGGTACCATTGCATCCAAAAGGGTATTACTGAGAAAGAACCACCTCTTCCCTGCAGCAAAAGCAAGCAAATGGTTCAGTGATGTAAAACCAAGACCATTTTAAATCACTACTTTTAGCTAAGAGCAAACCAACTATTTTTAAACTTGAAGTTTCCCAGCCATGTAAAGAACTCATTATTGTACATGAATATGATTCCTCAAACTAAATGCTTGTAATCCCTGCCATAATACTTTTATTTAGATTGAAAAGAAAACACGTAGTCTACTAAATTAACAATAATTCCCTGTTCTCTGCTCCCTGGGTTTTCCTTACAATGTTCTTTTCGCAATGATTACAGGGAAGAAAAAAGAAGGCAAGAAAAAAGTACCTTATTCAGAAAAAAAGTATCAGGAAGTACATTCAAAGATTACCTGTCAACTTGCCACAACTTGAATTTTATTTCATCACACATCAGCAAATGAGAAGTTTTTTCTCCCATACTCTTTGAAGAGTAGTTGCTTTTAAGAAAACAGAAATAGAAATGGTGCTGTTACCTTTTGTTCTTCAGCAACAGCAGGATGGAGAGTCTCTAAGCTCACAAAAATCACAGAAGGGTTGCTGATGCAAGAAACCTTTCAAAATCATCTAGTCCAGCCCCTGCTTAAAAGAAGGGTTAGCTAGAGCAAGTAGCTCAGGGCTGTGTCCAGTCAGGTTTTAAATATCATCAAGCAACTACTTCTCTGGACAATCTATTCCAGTGTTTGATCAACTTCACAATAAAAATGTGCTTTCTTATGTTCAGATGAAATTTTCTCTATTTCCATTTGTGCCCCCTGACTCTTTTCCTGTCACTGGGAGCCACTGAGAAAAGCCTGGATCCAACTTCTTTGCACACTCCCATCAGGTATTTCTGCACATGGGCAAGGCATCCTTTAACCTACTCTTCTCCAGGCTGAAGAATTCCAGCTTTTCATTTGCAGATGAGTGTCTGCTTGTACTTGGCATTGGTGAGGCTGCACCTCAAGTGCCGTGTCCAGTTCTGGGCCCCTCACTTCAAAAGGTGCTGGAGTGTCCAGCAAAGGGCAGCAAGGCTCATGAAGGGTCTAGCAAGCAAGTCTTATAAGAAGCAGCTGAGGGAGCTGTGCTTGTTGAGTCCCAAGAAGGCTCAAGGGGCACCTTATCAGTCTTTACAACCCCTGAGAGGAAGTTGTGGTGAGGTGGGGGCCAGTCTCCTCTACCCTGCCTGCAGTGAGAGGAACTGAGGGAAAAGTCTTAAGCTGAGATGGGAGATTGAGATTAGATACTAGAAAAATTTCTTTCACTGTTAAGGTAGTCAAGCACTGGAGTAGGTTGTCCGGGTAAAAGGAGGAGTCACTATCCCTGGAGGTGTAGTAGTGTCTGAATCCAGTGCTGGGTGATCCAGTTTGGTGTTAGGTGGATGGTAAGACTGGATGATCTTGAAGGCCTCTTCTAACATTGATGGTTCTATGATTCTATTTATTAATGACACATTATTATTAGCAGTTGGTGATCATAACAACTTGAGTATTTTAAAGCTGAAGCAAGATATACCTAGCCAAGACAGGAGCCAAAAATGCTAATGGTAAGAATAAGGAAGGAAGAAGTAATGACAGAGTTTTCTAGGCATTTCAATAACTGCTACTGGACAGAAGTAAATTTTATAGCTCAAATTATTTTAAAGTTCACCCTTATAGTTAATTCATCTCAAAATTCTGGCCATAACATCCATGAGTTTCTCTATCCAGAAGCAATCCCTGAGAGAAATATCCCTTGTAATTCAAAGTAGACCTAGCCTGGCAGGCAGAATTTTTTTAACTCCTTAGAGACTTTGTTTTTTTTTTTTGACTTGAGGACTCCCATCTAAGAGAGAAGCACAACAAGCATACCTGAACAGAAAACTATTAAGTCCCATTCTTAACTCAGTGAATTGCCCAGAATAATACACAACAGTTGAACCAAACATGTGAACCTGCTATTCCACAAAAAGCCTATCAAGTCTACCTTTATTCCATAAATGGACCATTATCATTATACCACACTGGAACCAATTCAGGTGTAACAGGATATTATGACTTTGGTTGATGACAAGCATCAGAAGATGCTATACTGGTGTAACCAGGCTGGGAGTCAGTTAGGTGCCACAGAGGTAATCAGTCTCCCACACCTGAAGTCATAGTCAAGGGTCAAGTCTGAAATTCAAAGCCTGAGCTAGAAACCATAAAGATCCAGAGCTAATAAAAAATGGCCTTTGGGAAAGCCTAGTCCTCAGCATGGTACTTTAAACTCTGAACAAGGAGCCTACACTGCACAGGCAAGGTGCCCCACAGTGATTTCAAAGGAAACTTGTACACAGTCAGCCACAGAACAGTGAATCACAGAGAGTCAGACCAAACCTGCAAAGAACCAGCCCACAATGGAATCTAAATCCTGTCTCTCACCTCCCCCCAAGTCCTTCCTGGATATCTGAAATTGAGTATTACAACCTCCCAAGGACAGGAGCTCTCGAAGGATATGTGAAAAAGGTCGTGGTTTTTTAGATCCAAAAACCAAGGTCCTTCTGAAAAGTGCTGACATCACACAGGCACAGGAAGCATTTAAATATAACATCCACACACACTGATATACCCCCTCTGAAGTGGAGACATTAGAAGGACAGGGCAACTGCTGAAAGTATTGCAGGGATGACAACTCGATCTGGATGCCCACATGAAATTCCTGCCAGGACAAAATTTCCAGTTTCAATGCTAAAGTGTACTTTCAAAACAGCCAGCTGTACATTTCTAAGGTTGTGCTGTTTTTAGAATTTGGAAGGAAATAAAGAAATACCTTTAGAAGAAGCTCCATCACTTTTAATACTGAAGGCTCTACAGCTGAGAAAGAAAATTGGATATTTTGTCATAAAACAAATACCCTTCAAGTCACAGACTTCATAGTATTCTGAGAGAGAAAGGCCCAAATCCCATTGGAATATAATGGGATTTAGTGCAAGCATTCTAAACTACAATGGAATTTAAGTGCCTGCATCCAGTTGAAATGCAATTAGATCTGAGTACCTAAATCCCATAACCTGATTGAAAGTCTACCCTCAGTGTTTCCCAGGATCATAGGGGCAGGTGGGACTTTGAAAACATATCACATTATGACTCAACTAGAACAAAAGAAGCTGCATTTAATTCAATAAGATTATCCCAGCGTTCTCACCTACAGGATTATTTTCTTGGGTTTTATTCTTTTACAACAGAAGGTGGCATTGCTGAACCACTAGTGTTACACAATTAGCATTTCCCCCATTCTTATTCCCAGCAGAGAAAGTGCTGGGAAGTTCACAGAGGTTGCATAAAGTTCTCTTACATTAATAGGCTTTCCTGATTCTGCAAGCCCTAGCCCCTAAACAAGGTTAAATTAAGCTAGTGAGCTAGCCAGCATTAGCAAACATCATGGTTTTGGCACACAGGATTATAAAGGCTGCACAGATTTTGATCAGGCCTATAATATATATACCAATCCTCTGGAAAACTAAATAACTAGCAAATGGAGGCAGAACACAAGTGACATCTGGTACCAATACATGAAAAAAAAAAAAAAATCCAGCAAATACTTTCCATGTTTTACTCATTCAGCAAGGAGTTTTGTTGTCCTGTCGCCTCAATAAAGGCAAATTGCAGGGTATTGCCACAGGGTGGCTCATCTCGCCTGCGATCGAGTCGCTCACAGCCCTTTGTGCTCGCACAAGCAGCCGCAGCAAAGCCGCCCTTCCCAAAGCCGGGTTTCCACAGACCGAGGACACAGGGAAGAAAGAACTACTACACAGAGAAAGCCAGGAGGAACACAGACCCGATTCTAATTTACCTTAGCCCTGCACAGCTTCTCTCCCGCCAGTGAGCCAAGAGTCATTCCTGATGATTTTGCGGGCAGATAGAACCTTGTGACGTGAAGGCAATGAGCCCACATTCCTCAAATAAAAAAAAAACCAACAAACAAAAAAACAAACAAACAAACAAAACAAAAACAAAAAAAAAAACCAAAAAACAAAAAACAAAAAAAAAACCCAAAAAAAAAACCAAAAAAAAAAAAAACCCCACTGACTTCCTTGGAATGTCCAAATGACCGAAGAAATTCAGCCTCACGCCTTGTTCCCATACAGATGTCGTTCTCCTCAAAGGGCTTGGGACAGGACTCCTTTTCAATCGACAGTGCCATTATGAAAACTGACCTCACTATCACCTGGGGGCTGGTAAAAAATTTGTGTTAGCCTCTTCAATAAAATAATGTCCCAAACTGTTAAGAAAGTAGAATAGCAAGCTGAAAAACGCGCATTTTTAACTATCAAATTATTCTAAATGTGAAAAAACCCTGATTTTTTACTTTTTTAAGGAGCGTTTTTTAGGTAGGAATAAAATAAAATAAGTAGGAAACTTTACAAGTAACTATTCAAGAGTTAAATAAATTCAAACATAGAATATGCAAATGAATTTCTGTAATAATGACACATGATCAAACATGATAAGCTGCTATTGAAAAAGTGTTCTGAAAAACTGAACATTCAAATTCTCTTGTTTCTAACTTTTTTTTTTTTTTTTTTTTTTTTTTCTTTTCTGCTGCTCTATGTTAAGGAATATTTTCTTCCTGAGTAAGATAAAGTTTAAAGTTCATAATAATTATATACTCAGCATATCAGGTTTGGCAGTGCAATTTTCAAAATGTAATTTAATCAATTTCCTCAGATTTAATCGGGCATTTCCAAATCTAGTGCAGTCTCTTCCCAGTACAGCATACTAAAAATAGAACTGGATAAAAAAAGTTCCCATTGCATGGCTTCTGAACTAGTCATTCACAATTTCTTTTTGAATGTATTAATTCTACTCACTATGAATACGAGCCACCCTGCCAAATCTGAGGCTATTTCTTGAAATACTAGCATTCGGAAAAACCACTAAGTTCAAAATTAATTCCAGACAGTCCAATGTGGTGCTGAAACAATATGATAGAGCAGGAAAGAAAAATAAAATAAAACAAAAAACCAGTAAGCACAGAAAAAAAAATCCCTAACATCCTAAGACTATAATCCCACTGAAAGAACAACACTGCGGCGGTAATATCAGAAGAAAGAAAGACCGCGGGGAGCGGATATCGCATTTGTAAATTATGTATAAAGAATGTAAAACTAATCACGTGTACTTTTGAATAAAAATTGTGCTGTGGTCATCTTCTCCAGTGTGTCACCCTACGTCACTATGAGATAGCGAGATACCGATTTATTCCCACCACTATTTAAGAACAGTGCTTTCCACCTCGCATCACCCGGGAAATTCCCAGATTCCTTTGATCCGTGCAATTTCACACGGCGCTCCACAACCACTGCCCTGCGCAGGCAACTCACGGTACAGCGGGGCTTTATGGCAGGGCGTCGTGAAACCACGCTAAGAGCCCGCATTTAGGAAAGGCCGGGGGCTCTCCTGTGCCCAGGAACCGGGAATGCGGAGATCCGCGATCCTCCCGCGCCCTCCTTTCGTGCGCGGAGGCACAGCCACCCTCGGGGAACAACCCCCTTCCACAGGACTACACCGCCACACCACAGAACTACAAGCCCCAAAATGCACCGCGCCTGCGCACCGGAAAGCCAGCTCACAATAGCTGGCGGGGCACGCCGGTCTTTGTAGTCCCTGCGCGGCCCCGCCCCTCCCGCCGCTCTCGGCAGGCCCCGCCTCCCGCTCCGCCCCCCGTGCGGGGCGGGCCGGCGGTGGCGCGGCGGAGCGGGGCGCGCGGCGCGAGCAGGTGAGCGGGGCCGCTGTGCGGGCGGGCACCGGCGGCGGCAGCACCGGGAACCGGGGGCAGGCGGGGAGACAGCGAGGCAGCGGGCAGCCCGCGCGGGGAAGGCCGGGCGAGTGGAACCTCGCCGCTGCCCGTCCCGCGCCGGACGGGGACGGCCCCCGCCGCCTCCGCGCGGCTGTCGCAGCTCCCGCGCACCTGTGGGGAGGCGGCCGCGGGCGGTGGCACCGCGGGGTCCGGTCCCGCTCGGGCGGGACGGCGGGTCCGGAACCCCCGTTCCCCGGGGCGGGGCCTCGCCGCGCCTCCAGGTGTTTCCTCGGCGGGCTCCCGCAGCCGTGCGGAGGGCCGGGAGGGTTCCCCGGTTCCGCCGGTGTCACGGCTCGGGCCGCCCCTGGAGTTACGTAAAGCGGCGGCGGCGCTCCCCGAGCGCGGCCCCTCGGCGGCGGGGCCGGGCCGGGCGCTGCCCCGCGGTGCCGGCCGGGCTGGTTTGGTTCTCCTCGGTGTCGGAACCGCCAGGCGTAGTCAGAAGTAGCGCTCCCTGATGTGCGGGTTCTGGGACAAGGTGCCTGCAGTTCTTTCTGGGTCCGTGAGAGACTCTTTGGGGCAGGAATTTTTCCTCTGTGTATGTGTGAGGTGTGGTAAATAGCCCCCCCATTCATAAGCAAGTAAAAAATGTTGTTAGGCAACTCGGCTGAAGTCGGCACAAAATGATTATTTAAAATATTATGAAACCTAAGTCTGGAAGTTGTTTCTTTATATATTCCACTTGTTCTTCAGCTGACATTCCTTAGTAGCACTTAAACCCTGAACAGCAGAGATCAGCTTGTCTGCGTTGTCCAAACAGAGGCACAATATATGTAACCAGATCACAAATAGTATTGCATAGCTAAAAGTCTTCTAAATCCAATTACAACTCTTAAGTGCGGATTGTTTTGTTTCTAATCTATTATCCTTGAATCGTGTGGCTTACGTGTTTCTCACTGAATATACAAGCCATTAGCTTAAAAAGGTTTGGAGCTGCGATAGCTGCAAGCTGCAGGCAAACCCTTTTTAAGTGGTTTTATTACAGCCTATTTGCTTCGCCCGCAGAAAGGGAGGTGGCTGCTGTAAACACCAGGATAAGTTGGTGTCATGCTGCTCTTGTAGCATGTGACAGCCGGGTTCCCGGGACTGTCCTATCCTGTTTCTCATCTTGCAGTTCAGCGCTTCCAGCAAATGTTCTCTTCCTTCTCTTTTCGTTCTTAACTCACAGCTGGGAATCAAACTAAACAAATACAGGTTCTGAACAGGAAGCAGATTTATTGCAGAAAGTCAAGTAAATAGCTAGACAAGAAAGTGCACTCTCTGGAGTGTCTCATAGGTGTCACGAGCAGTTTACTCTTAAATTGGTGTGCTGCAATGTGTCTGCTGGTTCTGTGCGGCTGGGGTAGGAGCAAACTGAGCACACAAACCCTCCCTGCTGTGCCGAGGTAAGTATGGAGTGACATGGTTTATCTAAAAGGATTTTTTAAAAACGAAATTATTCCCAGTTCCTTTTATTGCATGAATAGGCTGTAAACTATATTCGTAGATAAGGCTGGATTCCTAGGGTTGTGACCCTTGTTTGAGCACTGTATTTTTTCTGATATTCAGTATTCAGCCTTCATAAAGTGCAGATTGATGTGATTTTGAACCCTGTTGTAACACATAGCATGTAAATATTTTACATACTTGGAAATTGTGATACTTCTACAGTTGAAGATGGATTTATGTATGTATTTAGGAATATATTATGTGTTTGTGAGTCTGGTAATGCAATATTTTTGTATATTTCTTTCAAGTGTTTTTAGAAAAAAATTATTCAAGTTAAGTGAAGCCGTGTGCCATTTGCTCACTTGACCTCACTTTTCTGTTACTCAGGGAATACTTTCCTGTTACTCTTAAAAGTTAGAAGAATCTGTGAGTGACACAGGTAGCATCAGCCCCTTTTATTTGTCTGTGGACATGTTTACTGTGTCAGATTGAGTCAAGAATGTCCTTCAGAAGAAAACAGTGTCATCATCACCTTTAATAGTCGTGACTCACAATTTGGGGTGGCCTTGCAGAGTACAAAAGAAACTAAACCAGAAAATGTACCCTGGGAGCAGGTTTAGTGGTCCAGCTGCTAATAAATACCCAGGCCTGAAATGAAAGCTGCTGAAGCATGTACAGTGCAGGTGTTGGCCTCTCAACACCAAGGGCTTTATCCTCAGGGTGGTCTGTGTTGAGCTCTCTTGCTTGCCAAATTGGTGCAGCTGCTCAGAAATTTGTGTGCAGTTAAGAGTATTATGTAGTAAGTAAACAAGCTCAAGACATCAAGTTCTTGACTGGCATTTCACTTTAAAGGAGGAAGTTCTTCTAGGAAAGACTGTTCACAAGTATTTTCACTGGTGAAAATGTCATTGTGGGGTTTTAGGTTTGGTTCTTTTCATGAAGTGGTGAAAAGTACAAGCTTTTTTTGCATCTTAAAATTGCACAAACTCCTAGGTTAGCTTCAGCAGATAGTCCCTGAGATGTGGGTTTGTTTTCCACTCATTCACAGTCATTCAACAGAGAATGATCACTTTTTACATATAGATTGTTTGATTTTTTGACATCTGGACTCACTTTGGTTCTTCCTTTTACAGTAATTTAATTCCTACAACTAGCAAGAACATAGCTGGGTGGGACATTGTTTAAAGGCATGCTCTCAATTTCTTGTGCTGGTAACCTGGAAGAGTCACTGAAGTGGCAAGTGAAAAAGGAGTTACCTTTTTAAGGTTTAATTTAGATATTTATTTGTTCAGAGAATGTTGCTAGAGAAAATTTATCAGACAATGCTTCACACCTTGCATTAAAGAAAAATTATTGCAAAACTTACTGTTCGAGGCAGAAAATAGATTTTTTTCCTGAGATATGGGTGAAAAAAAGGGATTTACATCTGGTGTAGCTGCAGGAAAACATCTTGTCTCGGAGACAGGTGTGACTTGCTTCTCTCACACCAAGTGAGGCTGAAGCAGGTCAGATGTCTGGCACGTGGCTTCACTCACACAATCTGTGTGACTGCAGAAGCTGCTGGATACTTCAAATCCCTTCCCTGACCAGCTGAGTGAGTCAGCAGGGGTTTATGATACTGGCATTTCAGCTCCCTCAGATGCTGCTGAGTGTCCAGCCTCATTCCACAGTGAAGAGATACTCCCAAGAAATTACTGCCAGTTTGAAATTGTTCTCCTAGTCAAGTTAACTGAACTTTCTGACAGAGAGTGTGTGAAGGCTTCCTGATATAGCTGAAAGGATGACTGAGTTTGTTTTTTTTCCTTCTCTCAAGGAATTTGTTCAAGAGAATTTTTCAGTCTTGCTTGTGCTGCTTCATTTAAAATTTATTTGTTTATTCTTCTGCTCTAGGATTAATTTAGAGCAAGAGAGGGGAAACATCACACTCACAATTAGGAATCTCATTTGGTTTTGCTGCAGTAGATGATTGATTGATGTGAATCAGGTTGGTGGTTTCCTGTTCCACAACTTCCTGCAGCCTCCTGGTTGATTGGTTTATTCCTGGATGAAATGGATCATGGCTCAAATCCTGTTAATCCAAAGAGGTGGCATTTAATTTGCATCTTGTAAGGGCTCTTCCGCTTTGTTAAAATGAGGAGATGGTGCTTTTTTGCCAGTTTGATACTGCTGTCTTAATTTTATGTTGCTTTTTTTCCAGAAATGTATACACATGCATACAAAAGACTTCTTTGAAATGGTTTTGTTGAAGAAAACAAAAACTAAATTTTTTATTTCTCTTTTTTTCTGTGCACTTTTTTTTTTCCATTTTAATCTTCTGGAATGGAAAACTACCTGCTATAACAGCCCTGCTTCTGATGTGCATGCTTGTAAAACTTAATTGCTCCAATTCAGACTCCAGAAAATGTGCCCATTTAACAAGGTGACAAATGTCTGCAGCATTATATACAGCAGAGTTGTTTTGAAAAAATATTTAGTATTGAAAACAGATCCATTATGCTTCAGTAAATGTGTAATATGCAAATATGCTTTCACCTAAGCTGTTTACTGTCATGTCTTTTGATTCATGTCTTGTATATTGTTGCCTGTGTGTTTGGCTCACATAGACTGCAGTGGATGTCTTACAGAACCGGTTCTGAGAAAACCTTTTGTACTATTTTGATGAAACAGGCACTGAAACTACTCCTCATATGCCAAAAAATTGCTGACTCTGGATAAAACTAAATAACACTGAAGTCTTAAAGGACAAAAGGATTTTTGCAATCTTGCTTTATCTCTTTGCCATTTTGATTTTAATAGCTGGGCAAGACAGAACTCTTGTAAAGCTGTCTGTCAAATGGTTGAGATACAACCTAAAAGCACCATTTATATGAAGCCAAATTCTTTGTGAAAATGTTTTACCATCAACACTGCCATGTACTATTTCAGAGCTAATACTGATTTTTTTCCAAAGCTCTTAGTGTTACTTTGTCTTAAAAATGACAGCAATACTTTCTGTCCTTAATTGCAGGTACTGTTCCTGAAAACAAAAGGAGACATGGTTTGTACAGTGAACGAAGCTTAAATTCCTGGACCAAAAACAGAGGATTGTTTTTTTTCATGAAGGATGGCGACACCATATGTTCCTGTTCCTGTTCCTATTGGAAGTTCATCATCCAGCTTTACAAACAGAAACCAAAGAAGTTCTTCCTTTGGGAGCATCTCAACGAGTTCAAGCTCCTCAAAAGGACAGCTGGAGGACACTACAGTTGATAGTTTTAAAAAGATGAGCGTGCCTGACCAGATTGGTTCCACATCATCTGCATGTAGCAGTCCACTTGTTAGGACTAAATTTACAGGTCTGGATACATCCATAGAATACTGTACTCAGCCTGTAGAAGAAATAGAGCAGAATGAAGATTCCAGGAGCTGGGAAGATCGGCCATCCACACCTACTATTCTGGGCTATGAGGTGATGGAAGAAAGGGCAAAATTCACTGTAAGTTTTGGGCATGATACAGTTGATCCTGTAATGACAAGATAACAATTGAATGTGCTTTGGATTGTCTTTCAGGAATTAATCCTGCAGTTCAGGGATGTTACCAATTTAGCTTCAAAGTACTTCCTGACAGGAAAAAAACATTCCTCTTATACAGGTGGGAAAACTGGGACTAGAAAGCAGTCTTTCCTGTAATTGTGTTTGTGGAATAGAAGGAATGAATTCTGTTTCATGTATCAATTTCTGCTGGGAAAGTCAGGAATTCCTTACAGTTACAACTCCTTGTGAAATTGAACTTGTATAAGTTCTGTGTAGTTAAACTTCCTAAAAAAATGTAGTCTTTTATTTGACATGAATGATAAGAAACTTTGATGTTAGCCTTTTGCAGTTATTAGTAACTTCAGATATTTCTGTTGAAGTGCAAACATTTAGGTTTCAACTTCTTACCCAGCTCAGTTTCTAGTAAGGGGAAATCTGTTCTGCAAACATCCTGGGAAGTCACTTATGCCATATCTCGTGCCAGAACAGCAGCCTAACTGGTTTGTATTGATTTTTCTCAAAGTGCACTGTAGCTGGCAGCTCATTTTTTTGCATGCCATAAATATATCAGTGTACCTTTACAATTTGTTTTTGTGGGTGTGGTTGAAATATTTCTTTGAGATAATACAGCAGTGCTTGTGAGACTGATGAATGCTGTTACTGATTATCAATTATATTACTTAAGATGAACAACATTAATCAGAAATAGGTAAGAAGGAAATAGCAGACAAACATTTTTCTTCCTGTTTTAGGTTAGAGAAGTGCAGAGTCTTTATGACAGTTAAAATACTAATGAAATCAAGATCCTTTCACAAAAAGTTAAATAATGAGGCTTTTTAATCATTTGAGAATGATAGCCTATGTGTGATTTTCAGTCTCTAACATCTTCATGCATGTTAGCATAAGAGAAGAGCAAATTTTTTTAACAGGTAGATTAAAAAAATTGTTTTAAGTAATTAACAGTTGATATTGTTATATGTACAAGGATTAGTCTGAAGATACCATTAATCATTTTGGTTGGAAAAGACCTCTAAGTTTGAGTCCAGCCTTTGATCACTACCTTGACAACCAGATTATGGCACAAAGTGCCACATTCAGTCATTTCTTGAGCTCCTTCAGGGATGGCAACTCCACCTCCCTGGGCAGCTCAATGCAATGTTTAACCACCCTTTTCATGAAGGAATTACTTCTGATGTCCAACCTGAACCTCTCCTGGAGCAGCTTGAGAGCATTTCCTGATTGCCTGGGAGAAGTGACCAACTCTCCACCTGGCTACAGCCTCCTTTCAGGTGCTTGTAGGGACCCATGAGGTCTCTCCTAAGCCTTCCTTTCCCTAGGATAAATATCCCCAGCTCCCTCTGCCCCTCTTCACATGACTTGCACTCTAGACCTTTCACCACCTTGTTGCCCTTTTTGGACGTGCTTCTCTGTCTGTTTTTTAAGACATTGCCAAGACATATTGCAGTGTGCCTGTAAGGTGTCTTACTGTATTAACAATGGCAACTTTGTCTCCTTATGTGTGTAGAAGGCCAGGTCACAGTACAAGTGAAACATTCTTCCATTGTAAAATGCTTGGATGCATTTTTGCTCTTCCCAATTTCACTTCTATTGCTGTGCTGGTATCTGAAACCACACAATTAACTTTGTTTCATGTTGTGCATGCGGTTTGCTGTTGTGCATTAAAGCCCGCAAGTAATTAGTCCTAGGAATTTGAGTTGCTTTTGCAGTGCTAAATCGGTGAGATGGAAGAGGGGGAATCAAATTAAAATCACATATCAGAAAGAGTAGACTCAATTGCTGATTTCTTTTTTTTACTGTTGGTAGCATCTCATAGTTTCCAAAAATAAGAATCTGAGCTGAATGATGTCCAGACTTCAGGAGGTAGATGTTTGTTCATATTAGAGTACATGGTTGCTGAAGCTTATGGGAGAGAAAAACTAGGTGAAAAATATCTCCTCATAAACATTTAGTCTTAAGTGAATTTGCCGACCTGGAACGTTCAATTAGCTCTTTTTCTTCTTGTTTTTTTAAAACCATGTAGAAATTATAATGAGATGCTGGATCAGCCAGAGAACATTACCACATGAGTGTATTTTCATTGATAATTTTTTATTTATAGAATAAAGCAGTTCAGCAATTCAGAATTGAGTGGAATAAAACAAATTTGTTGAATTAATTTGTGATTTTTACCCAAGATGTTGTATGAAAGAACTGAGTTTTTGAAATATTCTAGTTCTTAACTCATTAATTGCAAACCTTAAAAAAAAAGCCAAAGAACACCCAATCACCTTATTTTATTTTTTTTAAACTTTGGCAGGAGCAAACATGTTTGTTTCAGGTCCATAATTTTAAGGCCAGTAATCACAAGTTGGGTGCGCTCCCTGTTACAGTTAAGTTCACTGTAATTGGTGAATTTTATTTTTGTTATCTGATGTTCACTTCGAAATTATTCCTTTTTTTTCTCATATACATGTATACCAATGCTTTTGCAGAACTTCAAGTAGACTAGAGAAATAGAATACTGATTGGAATGTACATGTCAATCTACTTGCTAAAGTTTCTTGTACTCATTTTACTGTGTTCTAGCAAAGAGCCTTCACAATTTTGCATTTATTTCTAAATTTATTTATTTATTAAAATAAAACTGCTTATACTTTTAGTATAAAAGCAAAGTAATAAAATGTTTGGATAAGCGTTTATACATAAAATGCAAGATAGAAAAATTGTACTTTAATGCTGGTTTTCTAAGCATATCCTGCAAGCTTGAATTTTAAAAGCTACTAGCTTTTTCCTCTGTCACAGTCCATGACTTTCACATCTTGAAAGTGAAATTGTGTTTAAAACATAGATAAGAGAAGTACTTGCTGAAAAATTGCTTTTGATTTGCACCTCAGTTACCTGTAATTTCTTTAACTATCTGAAACTTAATGTATTATGGAATATAAAATTGCTAGAAACAGTCTCAGACCTGTACAGAAGTTGGTAGCATTGGGTTATCACATGTTGGGTCTGTAATAAGAAAAATACACTTAGCAGCTAAGACAACCTGCTGTGATACCATGAAGTACTGGAAAAGATTTTACTATGTCACTGATTCAAAAATGTTTTAGACAGAATTTGGTTAAATGAGGGATTGTTTATCATTCTAAAAACATCTTTTTCTTTCTTGTATTATATTTTTTACATATCGTCTGGGAAAAACAGTACAATTGTCTTTCCTTACATTGGAGAGAGTAAAGTTATGACATTAGACACTGTTTAATATTTTCTAGTGGAGGTTGTGTTATTAGATGCATTGTCTTCAGATTAATTTAATATTCATTGAAATATTAATCCTCCTAAAAAGTAATTGTAGTATTATTATAATCATTGTCAACCTTGTTTTGTTTCTTTATCCATTTGCTTTTAAAGATGAGTCTGGTACTGCCTGCTGTTGTTTTGCTAAATCTGATTCAAAGTATCCATTACTTCAGTTACTCAGTGCAGAGAGGCCTCCAGGATCAATGAGTAAAACTGTAATTTAGCAAAGGCTAAAGTAGATCACTAAAACACACTTCCCTTTTTTGATAGCTGAGCCTTTTGTTCTCTTGGGCAATATGTTCTTTCTTACAGACAGAAATAGTTGTATGTATTTAGGAATTAGAGGAACTCCTTCCTTAAATTCTGAAATAAATTTAAACTTTGTACTGATTATTGTAATTTGCATTTCTTTTACTCTAATTATTTTTTTTTTATCCATGAGTTTTGTTTCATTAAGAAATAGAGGATCATTTCAGTCTTCCAGACAATGCAGTGTGAAATTTTGCACATTTTTCTTATATATCTGTCATTCCACACAGGTATACAAAATACTGGTGAAAAGAAGTCCAGAGGAAAGCTGGGTGGTTTTCAGACGGTACACAGATTTCTCCAGGCTTAATGACAAGGTGGGAATTATAAACTGGTAAATTCTCAGCTGTCTTAGCTCACTTCTTTCATGGCTTATATTTTTGTCACATCTTCTAGTTTCTTTCTGATTTTAATGCATATAAAATACATACTGTGTTAATGACTGGAAAAATATGAGTCCTCATTTTTTCAAAGATACATGTAACAGCTACCACTGATGTAAAGAAGATGTAACAACTGCATCTGAAACTGTTGGTGTGCTTCAAACTTTATTTTTATTCCTAGTTTATATGATAAAGGAATTAACTCTTGAATATTTATCTCCTGCATGGAAGTAGTAGGGGCTTGTATTCTCTTGCAGGAATGATCCAGTAGTTATTTAGTTCTTTTCTGTGTAACAAACTCTGCCTTTGTTCATCGTAAAACTGCAATTTCACGAACATAAATATGTTCTTAGTACATTGGTCTGTCTTTATTTGTTTTCAGTGTCTTCAAAGTTAATAGTGAAATATTATATCAGATCTTTAAAGATGGAGGAAACAGCAGATGAATAGGAATTCTGTGTCAGCAACTTAATATTTTTATAATATTTGAAAGGAAAATAATGCCTGTCTGAAAAGCACAGGTTTTTATGATTGGTAAATAGTGTTTGGCTATCAAAAGCCAAGAAACAATTGCGCTTTTCTTTGTCCATGGTTCGCTCCAAAAAATAATCTTTCATTGCCAGTTCAACACAATTTCTGCTGGTATGTTCTTTCATGTTTCAACATGAACATTATAACACACCCTTTTTTTACCCATAGTAAGGGATTTTTTGTGTAGGTTATCACTTTGGATTTATGTGCCTAATCAACTAAAAGCTAAATCCAACTGAAATTTTGAAAATGGACTTGAACTTACAGGTTTCTCTGGGTTCTTGGTTTGACCTATTTGAATATCTTCTAGGCTACCTTTGAAACACCACTGGACTCTAAAACTGAATTGTTAAATGTGAATTAGTTTAGAGATTTCTTTCTGAAGAAATTCCTGTCTTACATACAGTCTATCTTAAATTAAGGAATGTCTTGATATTGGCAAAAGCCTGACTTCTTTTGAGACAATGATCTTGGTATTTCAACTTGGATTTTGGATGTCAAGTCATACAGCACTTTGGATTTCAATCAGCTGTGTCAGGTATAGGTCAAGAATTGGCTTACCTCTGTTGACTTTTAGTGTGGTTGTTAGTGGTTTGAAAACTTAAAATGCTGAAATATCTGTTAGAATAAATATTTAAATTTTATACTTGAAGCCTTTAGTCTTTGCCACCAAATGTTTGGCAAAAATATTTGGCTTTTACCATTATTTCTAGGTGTTAGTGCTTCTGTTTATAGGAAAAATCTCTATTTTTTTTAATTTGTGTCACTGTCTGAAACTTTTTCATCTTTCAATGTACATCTAAATCATTTATTCTTTGGTTTGTAAGACATACTTTTTATAATACAGAAATGTCCACTCTAGGAGCTTAAACATACC
Source organism: Oenanthe melanoleuca (assembly GCF_029582105.1). Classification (NCBI taxonomy): domain Eukaryota; kingdom Metazoa; phylum Chordata; class Aves; order Passeriformes; family Muscicapidae; genus Oenanthe; species Oenanthe melanoleuca. The sequence goes on from NC_079335.1 coordinate 28,058,889, forward strand.
ACCATTCAGGAAATACAAGAGAATTACAAAATAGTAACATAATAATAGTTTGAAAACACCTAGTGAAATGGCCAGTCTAAAGAACAAAGGAGTTTACCATTTCTCCCCAGGACTGTGACTCCATGTGACATGTGTAACGTGTCACACAATGATGTAGGAAGGAGCAGGAAAGGTGCTGGATCCAGGCAAGTAATCACAGCCAGAGTAAGTTGTCTGACCCACAGATTTTCCTGTTTTGTCTGAGGAGTGCTCAAGAAAGAATGCCCCAGGACTGTGCTGTTGAAAATTAGTCCACTGACAGCAGCTGGTTCTTACTCTTCATCCACAAAAGGAGTAATCTGTGGGTAGGTGTACTCTCTCCCTAGAATTAAATTACATGATCCATGTGACCAGACAAGTAAAAGTACCATTAAGCAGAAATCTCTGTGTTTGAAAAGCTTTCCCAGCAATGGTTATCTACAATCTTCTGTACAACTAACAGGAATTAATTTTGTTATATTCTATGGGTTCGGTTCTATTCAGATACATAATTATATATATATTATATATATATATATATACATACATATATCTATATGAAGAAATAAAGATCAAGGCTTTGATAACAAACCATTCTGTAAATAAGAACTAGTATCTATCATGAGCTGTTTGAATAAACAGTACTTGTGATGTTTAAAAAGCACCCCATGCTGTGAAACAGTACTTATATAAGCAAAGGTGATCCATTAATGTAGTTCTTTCTTTAAAGTGTGCCAAGAGATTCTGTTGTGGCTCACTCCTTACACGGGGTACAAATTGATGGGAGATTCAACTGACACAGGTGTCAGCCCCTTATCTAAAAATTTTCCTAGATTGCCCCAATTGACAGTGGGCTCAAAAGGCTCGTGCCAAAGATGGCAAGCATCAGCAGTTTATTAAAGCCACGTGCCTTTTCTCTGCTGCAGCACAACACTAACCCCTTCCCCTCACAGCCCCTCTCTTCTCCCAGCTTTTTATACCTTTTCTCTCACATGCATAACACCTGCTTGCCCTTTTACTCCTTTATGATTGGACAATACACATCAGCATTCTGTGCTGCTTCTCCTTCAGTGCTGTCCGCCTGTCTTACACAGCTGTACCCCATTAGGGATGAGGCTCGGCCACAGTCACATTCCTAATCTTCCACAATCTCTTCTCCTACAAGATTCTATTTGAAATGCAGTATCTGTTCTAACTTTTTTAAAACTTAATCTGGTGAAAGAGCTGCCCGTTGGAATTTTCTATTACTGCAGCATTCATATTAATATAATTGGTGTATGCAGAACATCTCTGACAGAAGTCGGCTAGATCCTGTATTCAGAAAGAAAGATGAAATAATTCTTGTGGCAGTTGAGATATCAGATTTTATAAAACCTATTTGTTTTTTTTGTGTTGGTTGTAAATCCTCTCCCAGATTTTTCTTTGTGAAGCATAACAGTTGAAATTTTTTTAATCAAAGTGTTAAGTTTTTTTTATTATCATGCATATTAGAAAAATAATTGATACCCTTGGAGAGGTTCATTGTTGTATAATTTTATGCTTTCATTCACTTGTATATTTTACTTCTGAATTCAAAGAAAAAATCTGGGTATTTCCAATGTCAGCTATATCCTGTTGCTGTTTTAGTCACTCAGAAGTATGATTTTGCATGTTACTAGGGTTTGAGCTGTACTTGCATATTGAAATTTTATTATTCTGGGTGTGCAAAGAACTACTCTTTTCAAGAAGTATCTCATGCATATGTTATAATTTATTCTTCTAGCCCCCCAAGAAAGACAAGTTGCAGAGTTGCAGATCTGTAATGGGGTTTTATTCTATATATATGTATACATACTACTTTTTATCCTTGAGTACTTTAGAAGAAATACCACTGAAATTTTTACTCATCTGATACTTTTTTACAGTTTTCTTGTGTTTACAGACTCAAAGGCTTTGAATAGCAGACTCAAACATTAAATAACCAAGAAAAGGTTTTCGTTCCTATTTTTATGTGTTAAATTTGAGGAAAAATAGAAAGCACTCTATTGCACAAGGCAGCTCAGCAAGTGACAGAACTGTGTCTGCAGTTTAAGTTGTAATTTGGATTGTACTTATGGTTGAGACTTATCTTGTGCTTGAACTTAGCAGAAGTCAGAAATATCTCATAAATCTGAGCAAGAAGAACTGTATAGTCAGTGCCTGTGCAAAATTAGTATTTTTCTCAAATTTTTAACTTTTCTAATTTTAATTTCAATTTCAGCTAAAAGACATGTTTCCAGGCTTTCGGTTGGCCCTTCCGCCAAAGCGCTGGTTCAAGGACAATTACAATCCTGACTTCTTGGAAGATCGACAGTTGGGGCTGCAGGCGTTCCTCCAGAACCTAGTAGCTCATAAAGATATTGCCAACTGGTATGTGATTGACCTTTGCTTGTGCATTTGGGGCTTTTTGCTGTCCATACTCCTCTTACAAAGCTCCTAGACTCCACCAGGGCAGTGTGGTGAGGGATTTCAGTAGCATTCATGTTGTGCATTTAGTCGTTATGTGAATTATTCCGTGTCCTTTTAAATTAGTCTCATCTTAGCATAAAAAAAGTGGAATTGCAGTATTTTGGATTGTACAGAGATAAATAAAAGCTGTAATATTTAAAATGTTAGAATAATCCCATGTTTATTCCTAAAACATTACTTTTCTGTGTATAATGTTAGAATTGATAATATTGTTAAATTATATTAGGTATGTTAGGCTTTCATAATAGAGAGTACTTACAGTATTATTCAATTACTTCTTAAAATCTGTACTAAAGGTTTTTATTGACATAAAAAACCTACAGGTTTTTAATGGACATGACATGAAAGTAGTAGGAGTACCTTTACAGATTCCTGTACATAAGTAAATGTAAACTACAAATCAAGAAAGTCCCAATAGTTTAAAAAACATAATATGTTTAAGCACCAAAGTGCAAAGATTTCTTTCAGCAGTGTCTTTTTTTGTACAAAGTGGGAGATTCTTCCAAAGTAGGAAAATTAATAGAATGTAATTCTGGCAAATGAAATGTAAAGTAATTTTATTACAGATGAAAAGAGAATTTAAGTAAGCAACTTGCTAGAGGCAAAGCAGTTAGTCTTAAACCCTTTGCCTGCACCAGAAATAAAAGTTAAAGTTGCTTACTAGAGATTCTTTGAGGAATGAGTCTGAGAACCTGTCATCATCTGAAACTTCATTCAAAACAGAGTAAGAAATGTTCTTAAGCAAACCTAATTCCCTCGAGACTTTTAAAGGAACAAAATTTTAAAATTACCAAGCTGTGGTGTGGGACCGTGAGACCATATAATGCTCATACCTACTTTACTTTTTAGTAGAAGGGCTGTTACTACACGTGACATGTTTTTATAAGGCATTCAACTGCTGAGTCTGGAAAACAGGGATTTGTAATCAGTCTGACTTTGGTACTGCTTGCAGTAAAAAAAAAACCCAAAGTTGTAAGCAGGTAAATAAAAATTATATGATGCCTCCTGTAGAGACAAAAAAGTAGCTATGACAGGGCTCATATAAAATGGTAAGAGACAAGGGGAAGAGGATTGATGGAAATTTAGGGGTGGTACCACTGGAATGTTAGATCACAGTTGTGGACACTGATGTTCAGAACATCTTGAAATTATCTGGAGAATGGAATGAACAATGAGATCACAAACTGTTGTTAGAAGGATGTTGCTGAAGTATAGAGTGACTGGCATCAATTTTCATGTCTTGAAGTAGAAAATGACAGTAAGTACACCCATACAGATTTATGAACTCAGCTGGTTTCTGCAATGTGGAAAATAACTATTGATACTGATTCCACTAGTTTTTCTGAATCAGTACTCAGGAATAGTCAAAAAGTTTCACTAAAATCATTAGAGGAACTTAAAAGGGGAAAAAGAAGTTACTGCTCTGGGAATCAGAACTGTACTTCCATATAGTTCAGTGCTAAAACACAGCGTTCCATTTCAAAGGAGGTATCTGTTAGAGGTACAGCAAAAGCAAACAAGAGCAGATAAAGCTGCAGAAAAAATTCCCTACAAGAAGATTTCTCTTTAGTCTGTTGTCTTAGGTGAGACAAACAGGGTGTGTGAAATCATCAAAGTGGGGGGAGAGGGAAGGTGAGTAAAGAGTGTTAATATTTTGATGATTCATAGTCATCCTGGAGTGTGTCATGCTGAGTGGCAAAGCTTTGTTGTGAGATGTCAGAGACAAAGCTTAAATGGTTTCAAAAAGAAATGGGGCTCAACTTGCAAGTTTCTGTGTTAGTGGTTATTAAATATGATTATGTGGGTGAGGTATGCAGCTGAGAGGTTTAAAAACTTCCTAACAATTAAATTACACAATAATAGGTGTGCTAAAAACAAGAGGAATCAATCTCTAATAGTCCCTAAATGTAACTTCTCTTGTGTGCTGGAGACACACTAGTGAATGGAATGGACTTGCTTAAATAGGTCTGAAGTCTTTATGCTTCATATTGTTGCAGCTAATTCAGCATTTCAGCTGGCTTGTTTGTATCTTAGTGATAGACCATATTGGACAAAATAGTGCTTGTCGTAGTTTAAGGCAAAAAACTCCAAACTGTAACTTTTAAACTGTGTCAGTCATCAGATACAAAAAGGAATTAAAATAAAACGTTTGTGGAGTCAGTTTGTATTTGGCTAATGAAGAGATGGTTGACTGAAATGTGGTTTGTAGAACTTTTGTCCATGTGGGGCTCTGCATGAAGACAAAATTTTTTAATAAACTTTATAACCTATTGATATGGTTCCAATGTTTGGATCTATGGAAGGTCTGAATTCCTCAAGAACAGATTAGAATGAGGGAGATTTGATCCATACCTGCTTATCAGGAAATAAATTTACTGTTAATGGGAATATAGTATTTGTAGCTCACATGAGCAGTGGTGAGCACTTCACTCTGTTTTCTCCTTTAAAGCTCACCATTTACTTCACCAGTTTTGCAGGTAATTCAAACTGCTTGGGTCAGACCTAAACCAAAAAATCCTTTTCTCTTTGTAGAGTAGACTGTTTTATTTCTCTTTATACTTTATGTACTGTATTGACAGTGGGAAATTTGCCCTTCAGGGATAGGAGACCTCATTTGGTATACCTATTTTTTAATAAAACTAGATTCACAAAGTATTTTAAAGATAAAATGAGAGATAATATATGCAGGTGGGTAAATTTAGAGTTTGTGTTTTATAGACTTCTTCTCATGTTTTGTGTTGTATTGAAGATTCAGTAAAAGATCAAATTGAAATCCACCCACAGAGTCAAATTGTGTTCAGGAAAATTTCATATAACTCGTGAAGTGGGAGAAAGAAGTTTAACCTGCTAAACATAAGCATCATCTGGCTTTATATAATAGATGACAGAGCTGTCCTGTCTCCACCCTGTATAAGAAGCTTGGAAGGGAGGAACTCGGTCAGCTTGGAGTCAGGGATCTCATGTGCTGCATTGCCCATTGCTGCCCTCCCTAATGCTGGCACTGCTCCTCCCTGGAGAGGGATGTCAGCCAGCTCTGACAGGGCAGAGAAGATCCCTGTGGTACTTTACAGGCAGAATACTCTATTCATGAAATGAAAGGAAGAGGTGTAGCACATGAAGAGGAGAGCAGGTCAGAGCAGACTCTCAGAGCAGAGCTAGGCTGTGAATAAATGTTCATGCTATCAGGTGCCTATTTTAGGTAAAGAAAAAACAAAGTAAATGTTTGGTGTATTTTAGATAAATGTCTTTTAGGGTCTTTTTAAAACTAAAAGTGAGAGTATAACACAATTAGTGTTTGAAGAAATTTCTCCTCATTTTGCTTGCCACACCTGAAGCTGGTTGATTAGGATGGTAGCTGGGTGAAAGTTTCTTTCTTGTGTTTGTACTTTGTGAAAATCTCAAATGCAGAGTGTGTGGAAAACAGAAAATTACTGCCTTTTGCCCTCACCTTTCCATGGGGACTCAGGTGGGAGGGAGAGACAGGAAATTAAGTTTGGATTCACATTTTTCATTTTTGTGCACTCATTGCAGTAGGAGATGATTTAAAGATTTACAGTAGTGAGTGCCAGCACAGCATTGCTCCTAAATTACTGCTTGCTAATTAATTGTGTATACAGTGTTCTGATCTGAGGTTATTTGAAGAAGAATGAATGCAATTGAGCAGGTAAGTCTTAAAAAGGTGGCTGAAGAGACATATTTGGAGATGTTTAGGAGTTCTGTGCAAAGTAATCTAAATTTGGAAGGTAGAATGAGACCATGTTTGAAATACTCTGTAGTATTTCAAAACCACAGGATTACACCTACTTCCTTTTTCTGGCCTTTGCAAAACAACACACAGAGGGGGATGGCAACTGTTACACAAATCCAAATGGAATGCATACGTTTGAAATGTGTGTTCAGAGATGGCTGTGTAGCAGATCCATGGCACATTGTCTGCTATAATTTTATAGCTTATTATTTATATAAAAATATATACTGTATATATAAAAATTATATAATGTGTATATGTGGTTTATGGTCTTAGCAAAATGGAGACTGGTGAACATGTTTCCGTACTCATGCTTAAATCCCGTGATACCATCTGAAGGGATCTGCATATGGATTTTAACAGCATACTTTTCGTCCAATAAGTATAATACTTACTTTTCTCCAGGAGAATTTTTCAAACCTCTTCAATACCAAAGTGATAAACTTGCTAGTTGTCATGTAGCAAAAAATTGTGTGAAAATTTTGAAAAATCATAAAAAATTGTGTTCTAAAAATGCTTACTCATCTTCATTAGTTAGATTCTAAATACTGTCTCTGGTCAACTTAATAGTTTGTTAACTATTTATTTGTTAATTGTTTTGAATACTTGGGACTAAATTTGAGGATGTAAATTTTTGTGTCACTTAAAGAAATACTTCTGTTTTGTGATAATTTTTAAGTGTTGTTGTTGGTTTTGTACTTCAGCTAATTAACTCTCTTATTTGGTAAAGCCTTGCAGTGAGAGAATTTCTTTGTCTGGATGATCCTCCAGGTCCTTTTGACAGCCTAGAAGAGAGCAGGGTAAGTGCTAAGTAGTAGGATAGAAACAGAATGCAAAAGGCAGGTGTTGTTATAATATTGTAAGATCTGTGTAATGGTTCAGAATGAAACACTTCTGTTTCTGTTCTTTCACAAAAATCACAGAAGGATGTGTTTCTAGAATGGGCATATTCTAATAATTGGTGCACACTGATTATCTTTAACTGCTGTACTTCATCCCTGTCCCAAAATAGATCATCTTTTTTGCCTTTTATGAGCCATGGATGAAGTTTTTGTGAAGCAACTACTTATATAAGGGACCTACTGAATATAAGGAGAGATTTTGTAAGTTTACATTCAGCACATTGTTACAATGCTTATACCTTAGACTTCAGGTCTTGCAGGGAAATGTTTCTTACTGTAAAATCAAAGAATTATGGAATGGTTTGGGTTGGAAGGAACCTTAAAGATCCCCTACTGCCAAAACCCCTGTAATGGGTATTGAAAACAGTTAAGTGATTAATTCTCACCACCAAAAACAGTGTTCTTGCAGAAAACAAGTAGTGTCAAATAGGGTTGTAAACTAGCAGCCTTTCATCGTGCATATGAGCACACTGAACAAATAATACTGTGTTCTGCAACTTGTTGTATTAGAAGTAAGTTTTACATGCAGAACTGTATCAAGGTTGTCTAGAGCCGATGATCTTAGATTTCCTGCTTTATAGAATAACTGTTTTAGAATTGTACACACATTGTTAGTCTTGCAGGAATTATGAATGTTAAATGATGTTCATTCAACTAAATTTATATTTGCCAGTTTGTTTTTCATGTATGTAGGATTTCCTTGGCTTTTGTTACATTACTATGTGCATGTGATATGGTATGTTTTTTGTGTCACGAGCTCGTACTTGATTTCTGTACAATCCCTTTTCATCACTGGCATTTAAACTGATGAATTTTTTTTAATTGCTGTAGTTATTTATTCAGATAATTTAAAAAATTAAAGTGCCGTCTTCCTGAAATTTCAGTCATGCATGCTGTGGTGAAATCTATGTTATCTTCCACTGGAATTTAATCAAACCATTAAAACAGCTGTGCTGTTGGAGTTTTAGCTATTACCCATTTCTGTGAACTTGCTGAGATAGCTGACATAAAATTCTTCAAGAGATACCACACCTTATTCATAGATTGACTGAGGTTGGAAATGACTTCGAGAGATCATCTATTCCCACCCTGCTGGCTCAGGTAAGGTCAGCTACTGCAGGTTGCCCAGGTCCATGTCCAGTCAGGTTTTTAATGCTCTTCAGAGGAGACTTCACAGCCTCTCTGTCCAGCCTGCTCCATCAGTAAAAAGGTGCAACCATGGATATTAGTATGTCCAATTTGTTTAAGTGCTCCCTGATCTGGTCTTCCCCCACTGCAGGTGAGTTTATCTTGACCTTCCTTCTGGTTGCAGGGAAGGAATTACTAAAGGCTGATCTTTCCAATCAACATAAGTCCATGGTTTCCCATCTTTGTTTTGTTGATGATGTACTTGTAGAATCCTTTTTTTTTTTGTTTCTTTTCACATGCTGTGCCAGATTCAGCTCTAGCTTGTCCTTCACTTTCATAATCCTGTTCCTGTAAGATTATACAGCAGCCTTACATTCCTTCTGTGTCATGTCTCCATGCTTTCACCCCTAGTAGAATTGTCTGAGCTTTAATGTCTGAGCTCAGGAGATCCTTGCTCATCCACACAGGACACTTGCAACCTTTGCTTGACTTTCTACTTGTTGAGCTGCAGGTGGTGATCCTTAAGTATCAGCTAGCTCTCCTGGACTGCTGTTTGCTCCAAGTTATTCTCCTGTGGGTTCTTTCTTCCAAGCAGGTTTTCGAAGAGATTCAAAGTGTTCTCAACCTGAAATCCATGGTTGTGGTCATGCTTTTTGTCTTGCTTCTGATTGTTAGCAGCCTGAACTCCTGCATACTAAAAACATTTATATCTGTCCCTTACTGTTTGTTTTTTTTTTTTTCCCTGAACTGCGTTAAACAAGAAAAGCACCAAGGTTCATATGCTTATTAATGGAGTTAATTTTTAAAGACATCTCAAAACTTACTTCTGTTTTGCCTTTCTATTACCATCCAAAGCATTGCATTAAAATTCTTCTGTTTTCCTTATAAAGGAAAATATGAATATATTCTTTTTGGTTTATGTCTATTCTCTTATTCCAAGGACTTGCCAAAACACATTTATCTTTTCTTCTTTTCTTGGGGAGAGATACAGGTACCTGCTCCATTAGAAGTTGATTAGGCCTAGAAATTTAATTGCAGAAAAGTAGGTTAAATATTCACTAAACTTTTTTTTTGTTTTTGTTTTTGTTTTTTGTTTTTTGTTTTTTGTCATATCCTTGGCAGTTGTTTTCGCAAATCTTTTCCCAGCCATCTCTGTTTCATGATCTGAAGAAGGAAGCAAAGCTGTCTCCCAGTTGTCCTTTCAGAATTCTAGGGAAAATTAGTCCAACCTGGGTGTCAAAACTGTTCCAGACTCCAGTGTCCAGCTGTCTAAATAACAAGATGGCTCATTACACACTGTTCTCTTTCTCAGCTTTGGTTCACTTTTCTGCTATTACAGCATCCTTCAGAATATATTGATGTTTTCTCACTCAGTTGTAAACAGTGCCTGTGTTTGCTTGGGCAGCTCATACCCAGACTGCAGTTAGAGATGAGTTTTTCCAAGAGGCTTTATTCAGTTCTCATACAGAGCAATGAAACAGTTTTCAATGCTTGTGCAATATTTTTGTCTTTTGTATATTGGGAAATTTCCACGTGCATGTATCTAAAAGGTTGAAATAATAAACTTAATTATATTCTTAAGGAAATAACATCAAATTTTCAGTTAGGGTATCAGCTACCTTGAATTTTTTTACAAAGAGCAGAAAAATTTACTTAATTGGCTTGATTGAAATGGGATGACTGCTTAACCAGAGTGATAGTTAAAGCAAACACTACAAATGCTGTATCAAGAATGAGTTGCATGACACATGCTCTTGGCTCTAGCAGACATGAATAAAGCTATGGCTTAACTCATGACTGGACTTCAAGTGCCTGTCAACAAAGATAAATTTGCTATCTGAGTCAATAAAATGAAATTCTATGGAAAAAATAGGATTATTGAACTGAAAACTCCTCATTTGTTTGTATTGTATAATTACAGGAAAACATTTTAAAGATCATGAGTCTGCTTCAGTTAAAGCAATGGATAGTATATTCTTGATGTTTGTAGCATGTTTTAAAACTTTAGGAAAAACAGTGTCTTCACAGCATTGTTCTTAACCGAGCTCATATAAAATGTTTGTATTCAGTGGACTCTGAATTAGTGGTTAGTTGCAAGTAATATTAAGCCAAGAAAGTCTCCCACATGGGGCTCTTATTTATAGAGAACATGTGAATTATTAAATCAGAATTGCACATTACTGTTGGAAGAGTTGTGCTTTCCAGTAATAGATGAGGAGGCTCTGTGCCAATGCTCCTGTCACTTCCTGTGTTCAGGGGATGTTGCTTTAGACAGGGGCTCTTCATGAGAGGTTTTGTATTGCTCACTGACAGATCCATCAGGGAGTGTGACGCATACATGTCATGCTCAGCAGAGGAGCACAGCATATTTGTCATGGCTGAGTAGTTAGTGTTCACAACATCCTATTAAACTTTTTCAAAATATATTTGTACCGGTCTTCTGATTGTCATGATTTCATATTTATAGCAGGTTTTTGGTACAGAACTGTACAGGTTTGTGTTTATCCTGGGTAAGGAAGGAATGTGTTCTTAATCCAAGCATTCCTCACGTTTAGGAATATATAGATACTTTGAAACTGACTTTCAAGTCATGTGGAAACAAATTTATGAGGAGAAAAGGGAGGAGGGAGTTCAGTTTATGTTCCATAAAGACAAAAAGGTTCAAAATCAGGAACTGCTCTTCTAGTGCCTCTTGTGAGGCAAACAAATGATGTAAGTATTTGCATTGCAGTTTAGCATAGTAAATTGATCATTCAAGGCAAAGCAGCATTATTAAGTTAAGAATTTTATTTAAAATTTACATAGCTTTTTATAGTAATCAATCTGAAGACAAGCAGCTATAACTGTTCCACACTGGTATTTCTAAGAAAAAAGTTAATAAAGGCAGTGCACTGAAGTTAAATTGAAGATGCTCTTAAATTTGTCTTTTAGGCTTTCTGTGAAACTCTGGAGGAAACAAATTATCGCCTACAAAAAGAACTGCTTGAAAAACAAAGGGAGGTTGAATCACTGAAGAAACTATTAAATGAAAAGCAACTTCATATTGATGCTGTTGAAAGAAGAATTAGGTATGTAGAAATTTTAAGGGTTTTAGGAGGTTATCTCCATGAAAGTATTTTCTCTCTCTAGTCACAAGCACCAGTTTTAGCTGTATTTTAGAATCCATTTTCCCTACACAACCACATACAAAGCAATATTTTCAGTAAGCTCTTTCTCATTTGCTGGTGGCTAAAAGCTGTTAAGTACAAATGACTGAGAAACTTGTCCTATCTTTTTCCTCTAAAGTAACTCTGATTGTTTCTTAATCCTTTAAGTCCTGTAAAGATAGAGCAAGATTCTCTTCTGCTTTTGAAACGTTGAAAATGTGAAATGCCCTGCTAGAGATGAGTGAGAAAATTGCTTTGAGTTATAAAATTCTGTCCATACTCAAAGCTTTGATAGAGCATAGTGATCAAGCAGTTATATATCTGTAATAATTTAACTTGTTCTGAATTGCTTGGAATGAGATTCTGCAGGTACCATTTAAGTAACATGAGAGATTGTCCACTTAAACCCAAGGGAAAATGGTACCTCTCTGCTAAATTCTGTAGCAGGAGTTGAGGAATTGATGCTGTGATACCAGTGTCCCATTCGAGCTGCTGAGTCAGTATTGCAGCGTTTCCTCAGCAAAAGAGTGAATTCTTATGGTCCCATCAGAACTTCACAGAATCATAGAATTATTTAGGAACCTTAACGATCACCCAGTTTCTGCTAGACCAGGTAGCTCAATGCCCCATCCTGCCTGGCCTTGGGCACTTACAGGGATGGAGCACTCACTTCTCTGGGCAACCTGTTCCAGTGACTCCCACCCTCACAGTGAAGAATCTCTTCCTAACATGAGATCAGATGAAAAAACACCCCCTCTGTGTGTGTATCAGACCAGGTGCAGTGAAGAAATATTAAAAAAAGAAAAAATAATAAATTTAAAATTAATTTTTTTTAATACTGAATGGATTGCTGAGTCCAGCATATCCAGGTTGACAAACAAATCACACCTTAAAATGTTCTAGTGAACTACCTTTGGAAAAGGCTTTAAATTGAATTATTGTGGCTGACTGAAAATTCTGATCAGAATACCATATTCAGGTTGTTGCTTACTCCTGAAGGCAAGTAATTACATTTGGAAGATACTTCCCCTATTTGATGAGAAATTTGTGACAGGCTGCTGGCTTAAATAGCGAAATAGTCAGGAAAAGTTAAATAAATTTTTATTTGATGGCCCAACAAGAATTAAGCACCTACACGCTCTAATGGCCAGGTACCTACAATGGATGAGAGGCAGAAGGTGACAGTTGGACAAGTCCTGAGACTTGCAGGATGATGATGATGATTATTATTATTATATTATTATTATCTCTGGATTTGGCTCAAAAACAGGCTGAGAATCATGTTACAGAATGCTGATAAGGCTTTGCATAAAATGCATGCATTAAAATAAATATAAAACAATAACAGTAGTTAAAGCAATTTTAAAAGGGAAAGAAATATGGTAGTATCACTTTAAACACAAAATGGATCACAAGCTTTTGTTTCCAATTCAAGTCATAGCTTTCAATGCTAAGTTGATTTATGTTTTCCACATAGAGAAATGGTTTGGAAAAAAGGATTTCTTTGGTCAATCTGCATGACCATATTCCTATTTGTAGCCAAGCTAGCTGAACCATTATCTTGTTGCCATTAAGAAAAAAGATGTCTTTATCACTAATGGAAAAATGTATTACTTTGAAACTTAGTGTGTGGTTTTGTAAAGTTACAGTAAGAAACTATTGAAGAAATCTTTTTGTCATCCTCCTGTCTTCCTTCTGACTATATTTTGGTTATAATCCTTCTGCCATTTAGGCAAGATGTGTGTGGCTTAGTCTGAATGTAATTTCTTACCTTAAGTCATATGCACTTCTCTGGGACTTGAATTTTGTGAAACTACAAAATTGTCATGCAAACAGAGGATGATAAAATGGCCTGGGTTGGAAGGGACCTGAAAGTTCATCTAATTCCAAACCCCCAGGCACGACCAAGGACGTCTTCCTCTAGACCAAGTTGCTCAGAGCTCCATCCAGCCTGGCCTTGAGCACTTCCAGGGGCATCCATAACTTCTCTGGACGACCATTTCCAGTGCCTCAGCGCTGTCACAATAAAGATTTTTCTTTCCCTAATATCCAATCTAAACCTACCCTCTTTCAGTTTGAAGCCATTCTCCCTTGGGGGAACAGTGCTGTCACTACAGGCTCTTGTAAAAAGCATCTTTGCTTTCTGCATATCTACATCTTTCTTTTAGGTTCCCTTCATGTACCAGAAGGCCACAATTAGATCACCCATAGCCTTTTCTTTTCCAGGCTGAACAATCCAAATTCTCTGAGCCTTTCCTCATAGGAAAGGTGCTCCATCCCTCTAATCATCTTGTTGGCGAGGGATTTAGAGGACTGAATGCAGTTTAGGAATAAGCAGCTGGAGCAAGTAAACTGTTTAAATAGCTATCCAGTGCAAGTCCTGCCATCTCTGTACCAGTTAAAGAAATGAGGCATGCAGGAGGAGATTGAAAGGTTACTTTCAATCTTTTTGCAGAAACCGCATAGGGTAAAATGAAACAAACAGTTCTTCAGTAACAAATGTTTGCTGTATGGATTGGTGGTACTCTGTTCTTATCTGTTGTAGGGATTTATCTTTAGGAAAAATGACTCGTCAAATGTCAGGAGAAGAAAGTGAGTGCAGTGGTGAGGTGGAATCTTCTGCAGTAGAAGCAGACCAGGGTACCCTGGGTGAGGACAGCTGGTAAATACTATTATTTTACTTGTATTTTAGTTATTCTTAAAGTATGTTTTTTGAAATGTTTGGTCTTTAATTAATTCTGCACATCTGAGAAATTCAGTCTTTTACTGCACCTCTCTGCTGCATAAAGGCCCTCAGAATAGATAACTTTAGATTTGGAATAAGTGATAAGTTAAAAAGCTCTGTCAATGTTTTGTGGATTGTCTGCATAAAGTGGCTATAGAAAATCATACCAGTTTCCACTTATTGATCTGTCTTTGCAGCTCAGACAAAGAGAACCATGAGCCATGCTGGAGTGGCTCTTTGGCTGGAAATTCTGTCCCAGAAATTGAAGTTGCTGAAGTAGCCTATTCCACGGATGAAGAATAGCTGAGCTGCTAGCAGCAGCTGTTACCTGGCAAAGATTCATGTTAAGGGTGTATCTGTGGGTAGGATCATAGAGGAGCTGTGAAGAATTTACAGCAAAGAGCAAGAGTGCACCTATTGAATGTTTACATAAATCCTTACAAATTATTAATGTAAGAAATATACCCAGTGCTGCTTTGATTTCAGTTTTTATCTAGCCTTTATATATTTAATATATTGAAGTTCTAATAAGGGCTAAAATCAGCTGAAGTTTAGATAGTGTACATACACAATTTGGCTGACTTTCCTTAGCAGAATGACAAAAGTTTCACATTAAATCATGGAACACATCTAACTCATATTTCATATATTGCCACTGTTGTGACACATTTGATGTGTACATCTGTTTGGTATTTATGTTTTCTTATAGCCATAAAATAATGCTTGCTGAAGTAAAAATTTACTCAGTTGTGTTTAGGAGTGGAGAATATGTTGGTTTTGTATTCTAAAGTTGAAGAAAGTTTCTCTGGAAATTTTACGCAATGCAATAGGAAAACTTCCAGTATCAAGAGAAAAGTAGTTACAAAATGGGATCAGAGTTGGACATTGTAAAATGGTCATTTTGCTGAAAGAACTGATCTGAGACCCCCAAAACACTGTGTATTTTCATCCCAAGATAGCATGCTGTAATACTTTTTGTTCAGTAATGCTGATTTGAAAACCTGGGATCTCTTTGTTACGTACCCATGTAACAACAAAATCTCTAAGTTTGCCTTTTACTCAGAACACTACCTCTTACCACCTTGCTAATGCATTCATGTTTGTTTAAAAATATTCCAGATTATATGGAGGTTATTGAAAGACTTGTAAAGAAGCCATATTTTTTCCTGCACAGTTCATATCTAGATTGAATCTAGTTGCAGTGTATTTTTGTTTCAATATATTGTACACATGGGGATGCTGGTACCTATGTTGTATAGACTATTTTTCAAAATGTATTAATTCAGGAGATGCACTTTATAATTAATACTCCATTGTGCCAAGTTCAGTTGGCTAATTGGTTGAGAAATGGGAGTTGCAGGGAGAGGATTATGTAGTGCCTTTTTGTATTTTACTTGTTCATTATTGCAGAATTTTGTTACAGTGCTCTGGGTCAGTTCCGTGGAACCTTTGATACAGTATTTTTCTGTTCTTCACTTATTTACTGAAAGTGCCTTGTTTTATTATGCTTTTTCAATAGGAAGAATGCTATTTTGTTTTAATTTTTTTTTTCCCTATACCACCCACGTCGTTGTTTAATGTTGTCAATATGCAGTGTCTTTGTGTTGGAGTTTTCAAAGGGAGCTTTGTACTTCAGGCTATGCATACAATGACCTTTATGCAGAACTGTATAAACCTTCCTAGTGAAATAAAACTATGGACAGAACACCTGTCTTCTCTTTTGCATTGTAGAAAAAAACCAAACATTTAATTCCTTGTCTAGTAGAAGGCTAAAATACTGCTAGAATGAGACATTTCTTACCTCGGAGATTTCCTACACTTCATCAGCCTTGGTCTGAGTCCTGTTTGTACCAAAAATTGTCTGCATGAAAATGAATGAGAATGCTGTGACACCAGAAACCTTACTGTACTTTTGTTGAAGGTGAAAGTAAAAAAGGAACTGATTTTTTTTTTTTATAATATCCT
This sequence comes from Oenanthe melanoleuca, assembly GCF_029582105.1. Taxonomy (NCBI): domain Eukaryota; kingdom Metazoa; phylum Chordata; class Aves; order Passeriformes; family Muscicapidae; genus Oenanthe; species Oenanthe melanoleuca. The sequence continues at coordinate 28,075,008 of NC_079335.1, forward strand.
ACATAAATCCTCATAGATGTTGAGCAAACTCAATAAAGTTTTGGCGCATTATTGAAAATACATGAAATCTTGTGTCAGATGTCACATATATTTGAAAATATCAAACTTGTTTATCAAAATATTGTTAAATTTACAACTAGAAGGATATTAAAAATATTGAAAAGGTTCTTGGGTCATACATGGCTGGGATTTCTAAAGTGCAACAGATAAATCTGCAAATCTAGACACTAAAGAAAGCATTAATATAATTGACAGTTTAGTCATGAGAGGGCAAAGGAATGAAAACTTCAAGATTTAGAAGATACCTTGCTAACTCAAAGTATTTAGTATCCTATGAACAGACATTTTCATTTAGGGGGACCTTGTTTTAACTAAACTGAACTGGTGCAGCAGTGTGGTATCACTTCAGCTATGTTACTGGTTAATGAATGGTTATCCTCCCTAAAAGACATGCAGAATTTGAGGTGGACAGCCCACAGTGGCCTTGAACATCTTGATCAAGGTTTATTCCAAGTCAGTCCCATACTGAATTTTTTTCTGGTGTGCTTGCATCCATTCTGGCACTATTTCCCATGTGTTTCCTTCTTTTTTCACTCACTGCTGCAATTTTAGTACAGAAGAAGCCAAGTTTCCAGTATTTCATTTGTAAGAATTGACAGTGGAGGTCTGCACTGTGCTGAAAGTGCAGAAGAATATTCAAACTGGAATTGCAGCAGAGTGAACTAGTTACAAGAATAACAACCAGCAACACATTGTTCTTTTCTTTTGAGGATGACTGTCTTAATAGTTCAGCCACTGATACACAACAGGGTTTTCCCCCTTAGTTTTAGATCTTAATACATAGTGCATAGTTTAATCTTAAAAGTTTGCTTTTCTTTAATACTTTTTCAGGATTTTTTATCCTCTGAAGTACATGCAGTCTGCCCACACCACTTCTCTGCTTTTGGTTTGTATGCTGCTAAATCAATTAAAATGCTGACTAGTACTGAATGAAGAATGAGTCCCTATAAACTCCCACTCCATACCTTTCCCACTGTGACAAGCATTAGTTGCGTGTAGAACACACAACACAACATCAGCTGTGAGTACAATAGTCCCAATTGAACCAGCTCAAGGAGGGGAGGAAATGAATTCACCAAACAGCACCTGACAGTGGTAGGAGGGAGTAGCCTCTATGGTGCATTTTCCAGTGGGAATTTATGCTCTCCTCTTTGTGTTAAGCATCTTTGTTTTCAGGGGAAGAGGTTGGGGTCTTACAGTAGAAGTGAAAAGGGACCAGGAAAACTACTGTTCTAGATGGTATGTCAGTCCCAAAGGTTTTTACTCTCTGCAGCTCATTAGGACACAAATTTGATTTTTTTTCCCTGCAGTTTCTATTCCATTCTTGAAATGTAGCTATGAAGGAGCAGTATTTATTCTACTAGAAAATTTTTGATTTTGAGTAGAACTTTCCGTAAAAAATTTCACGTGGATTGTTTATGGAGGAGTTTTTCCCATGCTAGCTATGGCAGGCTCTGATATATGCTGGGTGAGTGGTGTGGAATTCAAAAAAGTTATGTTCTCAAGTTGCTGCTACAATCAGATTTTTTTAGAAATGTCAGATAAAATAAATAAATAGAGCAAGGCCACAAATCACTTAGGAATGGAAGAATCCTATAGGAAACACTCTATGGAATGCCAGGTGTTAGGGGTCTTTCTTCCTATCATTCCTTTCTATTTTAATTAAGTCTTTGTGCAAGAGATCAGAACATTCAGATTACTAGACAGGTCACACTCCAAACTAGATACATATTTTTCCTGTAAAATACAGAACTTTATGGAATCTTGGGTAACTGCACTGTATCCTCACATCCATGTTTGTTTGAATCTAATAAGGAATATAGGAACTATAACTCCAGCCAGCTCCACAGGATGTCTCTTTTAAGAGTTTGTACTCTGGCTGAGCAGTCAGTGTACTGACCAGTGGAGTTGGTGCTGCATTTTTATGATCTGCAACACATTGTTAATGCATAGGATCTTAACCTCCTAGAGGAGAGATGAAAGAATGGAAAAGAGAAAATTGTCCATAGTTCACACTTGAGCATTTTCCCCTTTGAAAGTAAAAATTTGTTCACTCATTTGTTGACCAGAACTGCTTCTCCACGAAGTGTTAGTGTCTGTGTTGTGAGTGGTTTAGGTTCTGTGTTCATCATAACCCATTCAGGAACATCTCCCATGGTTCTGGTGTTTCTTTGCCAGCCTCACTGTGCTGACCTTTATCCCAGTCTTGTTTCAGAGGACAACCTTTTGTGTTTAGTCCTTCTCAGGTTGTGCACTGCAAAGAAAACACTGAGCCCAGGGCTTTTGTTCAGGCTTTTTGATCTGCCAAGATTTTATTTACATTTTGTTCCTGATGCAACTACACGGATTCAGAAGAGTGGAAGAAAAGGAAAAATGCTAAACATTCAGAATAAACATGCTTTAAGCTAAACAATAAAAGATTAAGGTATCTATAGATACCCTTATTTTGTAAGGGAATTTCAGGGAATTAATAGAAATGGCCACATTTATATAAATGACAAACATGTCATCCTCACAGTAATAGTGACTGCTGGCCAGTTTACAGATTGTTTTCCAGCTGGACATTTTGAGTGTTACACTGGAATACAAAATGTTTCTCTTGAAATTTCTTGGGTTGATATATTCAGAACCATTGTGATGGTTGTTCTAGAGTCAGGAAAAGGCTGTCATGAGACATGTCTAAGCAGAAACCCATGTCACATACAAAGCATCTTTTTTCTGGTGGACATACTTAGAAGCCCCAAACTGCATTTTTACCCAGCATCATTGAAACAAAGTGATACTAGGATTGAAGAATCCTGTTTAACAAGGCTCAGGCAGAGTTACACTGATGCTGCCCAGAGCACAGGATGTGCACAAGCAGGATGTTTGCAAGACTAGCATTTTTCACTGTCGTGTAACAGGAAGGCTGAAGGAGCTCTGTAATTGGCTGAATTCACAAATGTAATTCTGCTTAGCTGGATAAATCAGAAAGCCTGATGTGTAGACTATTCTTACTTAAGAGAATGAGATATTTTTGCAAGAAGTCTTCACAACAGAACAGCACCTGACACTGAAATTAAAATTCAGGAAAACTAGTGATGTTCTAACTCAACTGGCAAAGTTTCTCTTTGTCCTTTAACCTCTATCTGACATTGAGAAAAATGGTCTTCAATGCATTTCTGTTGTGTATAACCCAGATCTTCACTGTTTTCCTTTCACTGTCTGTGTGATTTGTGCCTTTTCTGTCTCATTAAGATTTCAGAGCATCCAGCCCAGGCTGGAATTTTGGTATGGCTTGCAAATACCACAAACTGCAAAGCAGGGCAGCATGGCTCTGGAGAAAGAGGAGGTGTGGAGATGGAAGTGCTGAACTTGGAGTAATAATTTCAGTCCTCAGAAATCACTGCTAGCCAGAGCTGAACCCTTCAGCTTTGGGAGACAGGGACATGCATCCCTGTCAGAGAAGAGATCATTCCCCACAGAGCAGAAACGCTCAGCATGGGTCTTCCTTCTAGAAGAGGCTGATTAAAGCACTGGCCTAATAAATGGGATTCTGAGATCAACCCTCAGCAGTGGCCAACTCTCATCTATTTTAAGTGAAGTTTCAAGGTTCTGCACCTTAACCCTTTGCTAAGCCTCAAAAACAGTGCTCCAACCTATGTTTTCCTGATTTTCAACACAATCTTCATTGAGACCCTTCCCCTTTTTAGCCCTTTTGATCTCTTCGTGGAGCTAAAGACTAAAGCTTCCTGATTGGTACACAGCACTTCTTTGACTTGAGGTTCACCAGAGTGCTCACCAAACAAAGTTTGTCCCCACTTTGTATCTGAGAGATAGGTATTGTATTTCCCTCTGCTGTGCAAACAAGGAAAACCTGAGGAAGAAAGCAATTACATGATTCACCCTAATTGCACAGCATGTCAGTTGGTGCAGTCCTAGGGTTACTGCTGATCCCCTTGACTTGTCAGCAGGTTAAAATTAGATGGTTTGCTGATCCAGTGAGACTTTTGCCTGTGCAATACAGAAACTTTGTATTAGGATATCTCAACTGGATTTTAGGTAGGTTTAAACACCCTTGCTTACAAATTACTTGCTGCTTCTACATTTATAATATTCTTTCTTCTACCAGTTCAAATTGAATGCACTATAATACTTGCATGTGGTGGCTCTGTTTTCTCAATCCCATGTGGATTAATGCTTTTCATTGAGAAGAAACCACAGCTGCCAGAGCTGTTTTATGGAATGGTTGAGGGTGACTATGAAACACTGCTTGGCAGTTGGTTGGCAGTTAATGTGGGTTGTCAAGCACTCTTCATCTGGCAAGCACCTACTGGGAGAAGGTTGCACATTGACCTTTCAAGATCTCATTATGGCTTTGCATTGTCTGAAAGATATATGGATGGATGGATGGATGGATGGATGGATGGATGGATGGATAGATAGATAGATAGATAGATAGATAGATAGATAGATAGATAGATAGATGATAGATAGATAGATTAGATAGATAGATAAGATAGAGAAACTACAGGGTCTCTCATCCCAGATTTCCTATGGCTCTTTTATAGGCATTTCAGGTGATCACTTTATGGGGTGGATTGTTTGTGGTGTGATGGAGTCTGCATTTCCCCTTTCTTCTGCAGGATAAATTCACGTGTTACATGGACAAGCAGAGGCAATAGGCAAGAGCTCTACTCTGTTATGGCAGCTGTGTGTGAATGTGCAGTATGAATTCAGAAATCTTGCAGCACAGCTTGTTAGGGTAATTGTAAACCTAACAAAAACATCAGGAGCTTCCTCCTAGATTTTAATTTGGCAAGGGGATAATAACCTGCATTGGAAAAAGCAGATGAGAAAACTGTCTCACTCTGTGTAATCTTTTACAAAAAAAATGACTAAGATTCAGTAAGATGTTTGTGTGCCTATAGAGACATTCTCCTGCTTAGGTTTACAAAAGAAGCCCAAAAAACATGTTTCTTGTACAGACAACTGCAGAGAACACTGGTCAGATCTGAGTTAGTTGTTCCTACCTAAACAATTAAAAATAATTTAAGAATACAGCAAAATTAATGTGCAAAGTAATGTATGATGAAAGAGCATTAAACAATCAAATATTCATCTCAACTTTGCTGTGAGTTAACATGAGAAACAGAACATGCAAATAATTACTTTTATCTCTTTTGGCTGTTGATATGCTGTAGTTCACTACTGGCATCCTCTGTGAGACAAGTTTCACATCTGAATCTAGAAAACCATGGAAAGACCAACATCTTTCACTTTTCAAATGACGTCGGTTACACAAGACTCATGATTATCCAAAGGTTACAGCACAAGATCTCTTCTCTCAACAAAGAGGCTTCTATGTTCTGCTCTGGTGAAGCAGCTGTTAACTCAGATTTCAGTTTATTCAGACACAACATGTGCTCTAGACAGATTCTCGGGCTACATAAATTAGTGTCTCAACTTATTATCATTATCCCCCATCATTTTTTCTCTCCTATTGTATTCTTTATAAAATTAAGTCCTTTGTGTTCAACCACAAATGTCAGCTGCAATACAGATAAGATCTGTTCTCAGGTTAATGCTGTTAGAAACTTCTTCCAGAATTGCTTGGTTCACACAGGGGGATTTTTTTCCCTAGCTCAGTAAACTGAATTGACTAAAATATTTTGCTGATAGCTTGCAAAGCACTGGGAGCTGAAGGTTTTAACATTAAAAATGCAAGGTGGTATCTCCAACAGATGTTTATCTAAGAGCTTCTGAAACTGCTTTACACCTAGAAGAAGGTGTCAGTTCAGATGGAATTTCCTGTGCCAAATAAACCCTCTCTTTGGTAAAGTTGCCTTTTAAGATCCAAATCGTCATTAAATCAAATTGATTAATTTTACAAATGAACATCAACAGCCTCAAAACCAGCAGCTGCAGTACCTCCCTACAGGCATGTCCCACCTAACCCAAAGTAGCACTGACATTACCTCACAATGACCAAGGTGCTCTGAACACTCACTGGGTCTGAGAGACAGACTTGACTGAGAAATCCCTCCTACAATTTAGTGTCTTTAGTGTGTTCCAACAAAATCCAGCTTGTAGCTGGTCACTGCAAGGCACAAATCACTGAACCAGTATTAAACTTCTTGAAAATTAGTAATTTTAACAGATTTAAAGCTTCGAGGCTGGTCTTAACTCTTTGCCCTGACATGAGTGTGTAGAGAGGGGTGGTAAACTGCTGCATGATGATCTGCTTCTGAGCTCCTTCATCAGTCCAGAGCAGGGAACAAAGCTGGGTGCCAAGCTGGCCGTAGACAGGGGAAAGGAAGAAAAGGGAAGCCAGAGAAGCAGCTGAGGAGGTGGGTTAGTATCTAAAATTTAGCATTTTAGCTCTGAACAAGTGGGGATTTGTGGGAGGAGTGGGAAGAGTGAGAGCGTTTCACCTCTGGTTTTTGAGCAGCACTTCCAGGCAGGCCTTTTCTTCCAGCATGAGCAGTAAGACTGAAATCCTGTGTGAAAACTGCAGCCTTTCCAGCCTGCTGGAGTTTCTTGCTGTTTGCTGAACCCAGAGCTCCTCCTGGAGGTCCGCAGAGTCCCAGCCCTGCCGCTGATGGAGCTCACCATGGGCAGCACAGCAGCACACCAGGCACTCCAACATCCCATATACACACAGGGAACAGACAACAGGTAGGTATAGGGTAATACAACAACCCTACACATTCCTATATATCTGTAGTCCCAGCTGAGCTAGTTTGTTCAGCTGCTACACCAACATCCCTTTAGTAAGCTGAGTACAAAAGTAAAGCTAAAATATCTGGATATTTTTGTAAATTAAATTTCTCTGAACTCTCACTTTACTCCTAAAATGCAAGTTTAATTTTTTGATAAAGGATGCTAAACTCAGGGTAGAGTTGGGGTGTCCATGTAAATCCTGTTTGAATCCACAAAACACTCCTTGCCCCATATGCAATGGGAATGTGAGGTATTGACACTTACCACTTCCATGGGAGCAGACAATTGGCCTAACATCTGTTTGATTAAATTTAGCTCAGATCACAAATCCTCAACTTGCCTTTCAATCCTAGGAGAACTGGTTGCCTGCCCTTTGAGAAAGCCAGCTGAGGAATACCCTGCTTCCCTAAAAACAGCCTGGGTAGCAGTGGCTGAGAAAGCACAGGCTGTAAGGGCCTGGGTAAGTGTCAAGCCCAAACTCCCCAAAATGGCATTTGCCCAAAGTTTGTCTTGATAAAGAGGAATTTGACAATCAACTGTAGTAAGTAGCAACCAGGGAATTACCAGAAGACTTCTAGTTGCAGGGGGGAAAGGCAGCAAGCATAGATAAAAGCAAAACACAAAAACCCAAGTGCAGTGTGCAGGAGAGGAGGGGGCAGGGGAGCAGAGGGGTGTGTGACCCTGCCTGACAGAATCATCTCAGGTATACAAGGTTGGTCTGAAATTTCTAGATATCAGCATTTCATAACTACACAAACTAGTTTTATCTTCAGATATTGATCCTAAGAGTATAGTTCAGTGGTGACCAGGTAATTAGATGCTGATAACAACACAAACCATTTAAACTCTGATCAAAGCCACATAAACCAGCTATACCTTCCCTACAATATACACCTGACTCAACAGTGCTAGGAAGGTGGGTCTTGCCACAGTCTCTGCAATGGGGAAAGATGTGAGAAAATACCTGAGATTATACTACTCATTATACTACTACTATTAATTCCTAAGATGTGCTGCTAAATAACTTTTGAGACTAATTTTTTCTCCTTATGTTTCAAAAACAATGGCATAATTAGAAAAATAGAAGCTCTACATCCTAAAAGATGGTAAGATTTTCTAAATATTCCTCCTGCACACTCATCCTGTTCTTCCACCCCCCACAGCTGTAGACACAGAGAGAAGTGCTCATACTACAGCAGCTCCTTGGCATTTTGTGACAAAGCCCTTAGGATTTACAAAGAGGAAAAGAGAAGTTGCCCAAGCAATTGAAACCTTTCCACACCAGATAATGAATGGTGGTCCTAAATCACTGCTCCAGGATTTCATACATCTATGTAAATATATGTGTGTGTACATTAAAGGTGAGGCACTATACACACACACAGACTTTAAAGATGAATGAAAAAATACCTTTTGTATTTGTCTCACTTCATCCTTGCCTATCAAATTTTTACTTTTTCATTTTTAAAAGACCTGACACTCTTCCTTTCAAGTAAGGCCTGGAAAGTGAAAAACACGTATTTCTGAAACAATTATGAGATCTTTGGGTCAGAGGGGAGGAGAGGAAAGTATTTTGGATATATCAAATTAAAATAATTTCTTGCAACACAATGGTTAAGTGTAAAGGAATGCAGCCCAAACATCACAGCTTACACTGGGGTGGGATTTTCCACTGGTTGTTTTTTAAACCAAATCAACTTCAAAGAATTCTTGAATTCTAACTGGCTGCTGAAAGATTAGTACATCAAAAAAAGTTTTAAAATATTCTCACATCCTTTAAAAGAGGATGACAAAGTAAGGAGGGTACTTACAATTCTGCCTGATAGGAAAAACAATTTAATAAAATCATGTAACACAAACATGACGCCAAAATATTTATTTACAGTGTGTATATATATACATATATGATTTGGTTTTACTTTTTATTAATATATTTTCCCCTTTTTAAAGCAATCCGGGTTAAAAATGTCTAAGCCTGTCAGGAGAAAAATACAATCTCAGAATAAATAAGCAACAAGAAAGGAAGTCAGTTATAGTACACCATCTGCTGCCACAGTCCTCCTATAAAACATGTTCCAGTTAATAGGGTACATTCACAATAACACATTGACACTATTCACTCTCGACTGCTTACATACTAAACAAATACCATCTTGGCATGAAGAGAGGCATATGTTCAAAAAAGAAAGAGCCATTTGTCCCACTGTTATCTGAATTTACACAGGAAAGAGCCACTCCCTCAGCTGAATTAAAATCCTACAACTTTGCCCTTGAAGAAAACTGGTGTCCCAAAAAAAATATGGCAACAAACACTCCAGTTACAGAAGTCCATGGTGTATTTTGGTTTCTGTACATCTCTAGTGTTTCTGAGTACAATTTCACCAACCTCACCTCCTGGCCTGTGAACTGGTACATGAGTCTGTCTTTAAGGATCACCAGCCACTATACATAAGTTTTCAGAGCAGCTCACTTGAATATACAGTTTCATTTCTTCAGCTTTCAAAAATTTTGTTTGTAAAGTGCTTGGTCTGAGACTAATAAGCTGAACACACCTGAAGCTTCTTCAGGATCAACACTTGGCCAAAACATTGCTGGAGGTCAGCAGTGAAATGCTGGTTTGCAAAAGAAGATCTTCTCTACAGGATTTTTTTTGTCTCCAATGACGGGTGTTCACTTGGAAAGTTCTTATTCAAAAACAGCAGATCCACATTTTCCACAGCAGACTGAAAGTCACTTTAGTATCAAAATGGATGCTTAGAGACCCATTAGGTTGTAGAGCACTTCAAATATGCCAAATGCTACATAAGAGCCAAGCATTGTTAAACTACTTATTCAACCAAGAACAGAGGCTGGAAGCCAGCTTTTCCAAACTAACTATGGGACTATGTTGGCACGGCCTCATATTTAGAAACACCAGAAGTGTCCACATGCACACTGCCAGCCTTGCACAGTCACACACCCAGTGTGTGCCAATATGTTCTGCACTCAATTCAGAGACCTGCATAAACTGCACACCCTGAACACAGGATTCAAGCCAGAAACGTTAGCAAATGGATTTGAAATAACTTAGAATGTTTGCTATTTTACTAAATATTCCTGCTTTCAGCTAGCACCTCATGCTGAATTTCAGCAAGCATTAAAACCAAGTAGCATTTTGTTGGTATTTGGTTTCCTACTCCTTGAGAGTTCAACATGTATTTATAAATTTAAGGAAGTTCTGTCTGTCTTTTCTTTTCCTGTTTGATTTTGTATTTAAAACAAAAATTAAATTATTCCAAACTTTCTCTACTCTCAATAAAAAGGGACAATTTTCTTGGTACCTCCAAATTTTGGAACAGAATTAACACACCTAGTTTTTTCCAGTAAGAAAATTATCTGAACTGGCAAAGCTGGATTCAGCTCTCATACGGATACAATCCAAAATCAATTCTTCCACAGAGAATGAAAGTTCTGAAAAAGTCAATCTCTCCACAGGGTTTATACATTTTGGGTTTCATCCGTGGGGCTCAATTTGAAAGGCTCTGGGCAGGCCATGTCTAGAAGCACATACTTAACCTAAAATCCACTACACTGAAGGCTACTGAAGCCTGTTGAAGCTGAACACCCAGCAAATCACAGGCTAAAGCCTGCAGGAGAAAGGGTCAGTCTTCTATTGCTGAAGATCTACAGAAACCAAGTCCAGGACTATTCCTCAGGTGGTTCAGTCATCACAAATTTAAATACATTTGAAAACAAGAAACCTAGATCAAGGACTCTGCTTCCTACACTCCTAGGAACTCCACAGTGTTTCACTATTTCCCTGTGATTGAGAGCAGGCTACTAGCATAAAGCTTAAGACTCATTTAAAGCTTTGTTAGTACAAAGCAGCCTATTTAATTTTTGGGTTGTATTTGAACAGCAATTTCTCTATATATGTAGTAGTTCAGCACCCAAGAGTGGCATTTGCTCCTTATGCTAAAATGCTGTCAGCTGGTCAGTAACACATCAACTCTACAAGTAACCCAGAATCAGCTTTTAACCAGGGTTTAAAAAGGCACTGCAAATGCAACACACTGGATTACTTCCATTCACAAACTGAGTAAGAGAAAAGAACTAGATGCTCAGAAATTAAAACTATTTTGCAATTGTATAATTAAAAATGTGTTGTTAATTCCTTTGATGAGAATGAATATTATCATACAAAGTAAAGACTCATCCTAAAAAGACAAGGTAGAGCAGAAGAACACAGGAAGGTCAAATCTCTTCTGGATTTTTGGGTTAATGAAAATCAGTAGTGTTTGGCAGGAATCTGTAAGAACCTAGACATTTTGCTTTCCTTGCTCACTGTAATTCTGTAAGCTAAGTCAGAAATAATCCAAAATACAATTCAAATTGACCTATAGAAGTGCATGGGACATTTTGGCCAGTTAAAATAAAACAAATAACACATCCCACTTCAATATGCCTACAGAAGAGCTTCCTCTTAATATCTAGGACACCGTAAGTTGCTCCAGGCAGACTGTTTGGATCTTCATGTCCAAATGAATAGTTATTAGTTCTTGGGATCAAAGAACTTGCAAGTAAGGACATGTATTAAGCTGTTTTGCTAATATTCAAATAGTCTGAACCAAATAACCCTCTAGTTATAGGGCTCTGATGACTTATTTAACTTTCTCATTTCAAAATGAACCCAGCTTTGAGCATAAGTGAGGCACACGGGTTTTACAAACCAACAGAAACAGTAAGATAGTACCTATTAAAAACCTATAATAAAACTAATCTCTTGACAAAGATGGGGAAAAACAAAAAAAAAAGATGCCTGAAGGTTTAGGCAACTACTTAATTCTTTTGTTTGCTGGTTTTTAAGCTAGTTTTGTAATATGGCAGTAACACTAATCTCAGCAAGATGTGCCATAAAAACCCCCAGCCTGTATGAAATGCAACCACACTAAATCAGTGTGGTTATAAAACAGCAGTACAGCTCTTTACATTCTGCACTGTAATGTTTGGTGTTATAAAAAGACCATGGTCCTATGAAGCCCAGGCAGCCAGTTTCTTCATTTCATCTTCATCCTCTGCTCTTTTCCTGGTCGATGCTGCAGATAAAGAGACAATAACCATCAACTAATGTAGCAGTCAGAACCATTGTGTTAGCATGAGGTATAGTGCTTTTCTGCCTGAAGATCTCAGACCAATTTACTGAGAAGCAAGCTGAACATGAGTAATGCAGGAATGAAGCTCACAAGAGATGTGACTATTTTGCCCCATCATTATTTCCCATAGAACCCTAAAGTTCACAACATAGGTCTGATGTCATTCCTACTGGAAGACTCACACAGAAAAACACATTTTATTTCTAAAGGTTGTCACAGCCAGAAAAGGCCCACAAAAATGCTGTCAGTTCTCTCACCACCACGTAAATGAGCAAAAGTGACCTATCCTGGCCAGCTGCACATCCTACTACTTTTCCAAATAGTGCTGAGAGGTTCTGCACATGCAAGTCTCTGAATGAACTCACCCCATTTTAATGGGTGGTGTCCTTTATTAAATGGAGAAGGACATTCCTGAACTTGCTTTTCTCAGGTGACATCAGTTAACTGCTGTGTTCACAGCAACAGCAATTCCCAGCTCTGTATCAGGTCCCACACACACTTTGTACCCAAATCTGCTATAACACATCATCTGCATTCACTAAACTAAAACCTCACCCAAATTGTCTTCATTTGCTGACCTGCAGACTAGATGCCCAAGAGCCCAAGTTCAACCTCAGGCTGTCCCTCATCTGTGGGCTGTGCACATCAGAACTGGCATTTCTCCAGGCACCAGTGGCCACTGTTACTGGATCCTGTGTGCTGGAACACCTGCTTGAGCACCTCCTCAGCAGCCAGCTGGCTGCTGCCTGAGGCAACCACAGGGCCAGGAGCTGCTGTCCTGAGGAGAACTGCAGCCACCACCTTCAGCAACTAAGGGTGGGAGAAGCACACGGGGGACCACAGGTTCAGGCCCTGTTCTGCAAGTGTCACAGCTCAGTGTCACCGGGGAAGGTCACTATGCCTTGCTCCATTGCAGTTTCCTCATCTTCAAAATCAGGAGAGAAACAGGCATCTCCAATTAGAAGCATCATAGATCCATCAACTGGTCTGACTTTGCTGTTGCTGTGTAACAGCAGAGAGTTTCAGCAAACATAAGCCAGTTTTTTACAGCCTTGAACTATATTATTGCAACCAACTCATCTTTCCTGAAGCAACCATATAGATGGATGAAGTAGAAAATTAAAATAGTGAGAAGCACATCAAGATGGTCTGGGTTTAATAAAAATGTCAGCTGGAACAGCTGGATATGGATCTGGAAGATAATATATGAACAAATCATAAATTGCCAGACTGAATTTTTTTTTTTTTTTTTAATTTTTTTTCCTAGACATTCTGCAATTGAGTTCAGTAGATGAGGCCACAGTCTCAGCTTAAACATTTTAAACTGCTTCTCAGGATATAAGTGTCATCTGCCAAAACGTATCACAGTACCTGAGTTAAGCTGGTCTAGGTAACCTGTTCTGCAGCAGAAACCATAAACAATCTGTGTCACATGTGTGCTGTCCCTACCATCAAGCATTTATATTCTTTTACTAATGTCAGTACATAGCAAGTCTTTCAACTGACAGTGAAAAGTGTAGTAAAAGTTGACTGCCTCTGGCTGAATTCAAAACAAACCTGGTGGAACCACAGAAAAATGAAACTACAGCTTAATACCAGGAATAAGACTGTTCAGTAGAAAGCAAGCAAAGGAATGAAAATATGTCTTTAAATATGTACTTCCCAATACCTTCTTCATTTCTAATTAAAATACAAGTGGAAAATATCAAACCACTACCCTGCAAAGCTGGATCTTTATGACATAAACATTTGGAATCTGGGTCAGTCTCTAATTGAAAGAGACTAAGGATTTAATTGCCAAAAAGAAGAAAAAAAAAAAAAGGCAAAAAAAATCATTCCTCAATGATCTTACTACATTTCAGTAGGAGATTCATCAAGATACATGCAAGGTCAAGTTCCATAAGTTTGTCACCCCAAATCTACAGAGAATTTGGTTCTAAATGCTTTTTTTTTAACACAGGAAAATGGAATCCCACTCTTCTTTTTCTGTTAAGCAGATACAAAAATAGGAAAAGGAATTTATAAAATTTTAAAAGTTATAACAGAGTTAAATGCATCCCTGAAACCCTCTTTTCCTCTACCCTTTCTCACAGCATGGCTTGATGATGAGAAATGTAAAATGGCAAGCAGGCATTTTACCAGGGCGAGAAGGCAGCGATGTGGACGGAACACTTGGCAACCTGACATCTCTCATTCCCTTGTTCAGTTCTTCTTGCTCCAGTTCTTCTAATTCTGCCATCAACTCATCCTAAATTTAAGGAAAACATTATTTAGATACTGACAGTGATCACACGCAAGGGCACATTTAACCACCATGAAGAAAAGTACTACTGAAAAACACGGTTTACACCTGAAAGGACATATCAAGAAACAGCATATTAAAAGTGTAATTTTTACTAAGTATGGACAATTAAGTAAACCTTAATTGAACACTGAAAGTAGGACAATGAAAGTTAGAAACAGGACAAGGAATAAAATTAGAAACAAAACTAACAGCAGTACAATACTTGCCAAAAAGGCAAATATGGGAGTAAAAAGGGAGTAAAAAACAGATTTGTTCCAAAACTAGAGCCAGTACTCTTCAATGGATTTTAACTTTAATGTGCCATTTCTCCATTTTAAAAGGCAAACACCTTCCACTGGTTATCAGGCAGACTGTCATCAAACATTACACGTCAGCCCTATCACGTAAGTCCAAGATTATATGTGATTTCAAAGCAGCACTGGAATCAAAACTGTCCTCCTGGGTCCTGTTATTCACTCTTGAAGCACACAGCACTCGTGGGCTTTTAGGTGCAGAGGCTGAATTGGACAGATGATCTAATCCACTCATACAAAGCTAAATATAAAAAGGCTGCACGCTTTTTAAATAAGCAAGGAACTTATTCCTTGGCTGAAGTTTCCCAAAGAAAGGAAGCTAAATGTTACATATCAGCAGAGAAATGGATCTTTGCCACATTGATAAAATGGTTTAAAATAAACAATGGGCAAAAACAACTGGAGAGGGGCAGAGGAAGGGTCAAAAAAATAGTAAAGTAGGGGCAATTAGATACTGAAATGGGCTTTGCCTACACATTTATACTTTGTTTATAACCAATGTAGAAGTTAAATGAAAGTTGCATAGCCACCACAGGACTGGATTTACTTTCTCATGGTTTTATAATTTAAGGCAAACATACAGTGTGCCAACCCAGGGAGAAGGAACTATGTTTCTGTGCCTGTCTGGAGCAGGAGAAACCATATGCTTCCATGCTCTCCTTACAGCCACGGCACACATGTTAAAAGAAAATGCATCCAAGTGCATGGAAAAAACATCCTTCAAAAAAATTAAATACTATCCTTCAGCACAAACCACCTTATTTCCTAGCAATTGATTCTAGCACTCTTAAGGTGCAGTAGCCTGCAAACCAGGTTTTCCAGTTACTTCCAAGTGCTATAAGTATATGTAAGTATAAGGCTCCTATACAAAAGCTGGTACAATGATGCTCCAAGTGACAAGGTCTTATTTCCCAAACAGGAACAATGCACATCAGCTTCAACTGCTATCCCTTAGGAACTTCCTGGTCAATCTACAACATGGTTACTAAGCCTAGACTCCAGAAAGGTAAGCACTGTTGAACAGTAAGACACTGTACAACTATTTGGGGTGGAAGGATGTTTTTCAATTGTTTGAAGCTCGGGCCAAATCCCATCCCTCGTGCCAGTAATGACTAAATGCTTCTTGGAAAGCCTATTTACATTCAAAGTGGAAATACAGGAAAGCAGGTAATGGGAACAAAGTACAAAGAATCATTCTTATTTTCAACAAATTAGAACTGTTGAGTAAAACTTCCTCTTCCTCCCAATCAAGTAAATATGTGTGATAAAGCATTTATATTTTTCTTTGTTGTCCATTTGGGCACATAGGAACAAATTAGTTGGGAATAGAGTGAATGGTTTGAGTATTCAGGATATTCTTCAAATGATTCTCAGTGCTTGGCTATTTTGAAACAGAATTGAAAAACAAAAGAAAACTGGTTGTGATATTGAGCTTGATACCCATCTCTGCATTCCACAGATTACAAGAATTTTGAGTAACCTTGACCCTTGACCTCAGCCATGGTTGGATTAGAAATAACTTATATCCTGTTTAGATGTACAAAATCAAATCTGGGGGCACTAGATGAAATCTACCGCAACAAATTTTGAGAAGGTCCTAAATGTCTTGTGGGGGTTTCAGAAAAGAAGAACTCTTGAATGAAACCTTATTGCCTCCAACAGGTATTACTTCTACCTCTCAGATCTACTTCTGTGGTCTGGGCAACAGGGAAAGGACCTGCATCTCCAAGTCCAAAAATGACCTTAAAAAAATGCTCCAAATATTCAGAATTATGAACATCAGCCATGGCACAGGGACATGCACTTAAGTCAAATGGATGTCTATTTGAAGCAACAAAAAATTATATGCTTCAGTATCCACTTGGACTAGTACAAATTACATGTTTTAGTGACCTTCTTCCAAGGCTCAAATGAGAACAATAACTACAGGAGTATAGTTAAAAATGCTTTTCTTAAAATTTATAAAAAAATAAAAAATATTTTTATATTTTTTACATTTGCAGCTTTTAATTTAGTACATTACATATTTTATATATAATATAAATATTTTATATTTATATTAAAATTATGCAATTGTACTATGTACTAGATAGGGTAAGCTAGAACAAAGAATTTCACATCCACACTTCTGGAGAAACAAACCACTGCATAGCAAAATAAGTATGGAGTTAAAACTCACAGGCCTGAAGTACTAACCTCATCAAACTCATCACCAAAGCCTGCTCGGTTCGAGATAGCATCTGAAATTTCCTGGGCAACATCTTGCTGTTCAGTGATATCTTGCATCAAATCATCGATTTTGTTCAAATCCCTGACAAGGTAACATGGAAACATTTTTTTAAAGATATATTATTCAAATCCTACAGACCACACTCACTTGAACAGACTCTTTTTTTGGTTTTATGCCCATGACTCTCTAAACAGCAGAATTCACAGGGAATAATTTTCCTCACTTACACCCAGTCCAGCTACTTCCATGTTGGGATTATAACAGAAGTCAAACTGCAGCAGAGTGTGTCTCCCCCACTCTGTGCTCCTCATATCTCTTCCAGCCAGTCACAGCCCATGGGCAGATCCCCAAGGTCAGCATCTTTACAGGCCTTTTGGTACTTAAAGGGGGTTCATAAGAAACATGGGGGTACACATTTACATGGCTTGTTGTGAAGGGCAGAGGGTAACAGCCTTAATCCAAAAGAAGATCAATGTAGATTTGATTCAAGGAAGTTTTTTACAATGAGGGTGGTGAAGCACCAGCATAGGTTGCCCAAAAACAGTGGATGCCCCATCACTAGAAACATCTAAGGTCAGGCTGGATGGGCTCTGAGCAACCTGAGCTAGTTGAAGATGTTCCTATTCACTGCAGGGTGTTTGGACAGGATTATCTTTAAAAGTCCCTTTGAACCCAAAATATTCTATGATTTTATGCATCTTTTTTGATTTTAAGCTTTCACCAGAACTGGGGGAACTTAACAGAATTGTACCCCATTTAAAGGTTTCCCCTTATTGTTAACTTTGCTATTGTTTCAGTTCCTGTTTATTTCTCCCAGAACAACTCTTCTGATTTAATTCTGTTTATTCAGGCAGAAAAACACCCCTTGAAATAATATAGGACATATGAAAAAAAAAAAAAGTAATTATTTTGTATGGAGGGGGCGTGGGGGGAAAGGGAGGTGGATCTAATTAGTACTTTGAATCCCACACTCCAGTTTATGGATTCTGAGGAAAAGAGTCCACCTAGTTTCCATGACTAGATTTTCTTCTAGACAAACCAAGGGCAGAGGCCACTCTCCACTGCCAAGACAGACTTAAGCAAACAGATTTCACTAGTTAAGTGAACTTCCTTCTAGATTTATTGTTAGGAAAAGAATTACTATTTTTCTGCCAAATATGACAGTATAACACTAACAGCATTCCTGACATCCAATGCCCAAACCAAAAATGAAGCCAAAACTATCTAACTTGATACAACAGTCTGTAGTAATGGAATAATTTTAAAGTGGTTAATAATTTCATCCTGGAAGCTACTAGAAAACACTTACATATTTTCATGTACTTTTTTCATAGCTTGTGCAGCATAACCCATATTCTTGAGCACTTCTGTGTTGGTGTGGGAATTTTCCAATGCCTCTCTCTGGAACTCAATGGTCGAAAGTGTCCCATCAATTTGAGTCAACTGTTTCTCATATCTCTTTTTTCTCTTCAGTGCTTGTAAGGCAGCTGGAATGGTAAGAGGCAAAATGCACTGTGTGTTTTCATAACAAATGCAAGGACAAGTAGTTCAGCATCAAGCTGACCTGCAGAATTTGTAATTATCACCCTCCTACCTTACTATGAGGGAGACAAACTTTGACCACACCAGACTGGCAGCCTATTATTCACCAACAGGCTGTTGCATGAACATGCTGGGAAGCCTCTTTTAGATTAACTCCTTTAAGCACCACAAGGAAAATCAGCTTCTTCCTCCACTGTGGGAGATCTTGAACTCCATCCTGTGCACACAGGAAAAGCAGGGAAGATGGGAAGGAAAAAGAAAAACATCAGAGAGAAGGCAGAAGGGAGGAAACAGAAGAGAGAAGAAAAGAGTCCACTGCAAAATGCAAGTAAAACCTAAGAAAAACAGTGTAAGAAGATCTGCCATGGTAACCACAACTCCACCAATGGCGCTTTCTGAACTTTCTCTCAGCAGCAATAACTGTGCAGTGCAACACAGGGCCCAAATGGCCCAGCCAGGCAGATGGGTTAGATCAGAGAGGATTTGCATTTCTCCAGCTTTTAGCTTATCTATTTCTTACAATCACTCAAGAAAATGATCTTTAAACCTTAGGATTTGAAAACTTAAAGAACTTTGTAGACATGGGCACAGTCAAATCCAGCTACAGCCTATTATCTTTGTAAATTGTTGAGATTAGTCTTTTATATTACTTTTATATTCACTAAGTAACAAGCAGCATACTCTGCCCAGAGTAAATCATTACCAGAATAAATGCACGTGACAAGCATGAGGAGAAAAGAACTTTCTCCTGGCCTCAGGGTGTGGAACACACACAATTTTGCCACAAGCATTTCCTGATGACAGTCCTTTCTAAGCTACGCATGTGCCAGGCACAAAAACCCCACCAAACAAAACCAAGAGACTGAGTTAACCCATTGTTTGATTTCTTCCAATGCTATTAGCACCCCCAGTCCTTCCCTCGTCTCCTGCATTTAATTTTTTAAACAGATTCAGAGCCTGCAAGCCCCATCAGCCCTGCAGCCCCCCAAACTCAACCAACAGCAGCAGCTACTGTTGCAATCCTGTTAAAATTGCCCATAGGCAATAACACTGAGCTTTGACATTGGGGTACACAACTTTTCAAATGAAATCAGGATTCCCTCAAGGAGGGCAAAAAGATTTATGGTGTGTAACAGCACACTAAAAAAATTAATGGTTTGTTGACAAAGGCTTGAATCAACATTATCAAAATTGCTCATCATGAGCTGCACAAGGACAGGCATTCACACAGGCTAAGATGCCTTCCACCACCTGCAGTAGATGTTTCAGGACAGCAAACCACAATCCCAACAGATTAATCATGGTATTCAAATCCAAGATTTTCCCAGGTTTTGGGAGATGGTTCAAAGATCATGCATATTCCAAAGAAGTTGCACAAACACCAGATGATGCCATACACACAGCAAATGTAAGAATTATAAAATTCCCATTGGCAATTTTAAAATACTTAATTTTTATTTAATCCCAAACAATGTTTACCTACTTATTATTTCCCTACTTATTTATGATTAGTATTGGTAGAGTTAAGACACCAGCCACTTCCTTTCTTAGCTTCCATTGGATCAAAATCTTAGGTTAGGAAGGTAGAGGTTCCAGGCAAATGTAACATGTAAATGAAATTGTGTGTAACAGCAGCTGGGCCAGAGAGGACTCCAAGGCCCTGTTGGCAGAGGAGCACTAAGGAGATGTAGAAAGACTTCAGCTAGAGCAAGCGTCTACCATGGGGCAGTCTTCCTAGTCAGAGTTCTTCAAAAATGGGACTCTGCAATGGTGCTGTTATTTTTGGCTGCTCACAGAGAAAATTGATTTCCTCAGTTACACACAAAGCAGTTTTCAAAATCCTTAAGATCATTTCATTAAACCACACCCAAACAAAAAAAACACAGGAGAAGCTAAACTCTCTGTGACTTCAGCTATTCATAAACAGCTTCTCCTAATTATTGTGGCACAACATATTATCTTCCTTCTCTCTAGTTTTACCAGTAACTTACAGAATAAAGCACTTAATAGGAAATAAATTCATACTCCTTCCTTATCAACTGAAGCATTATAAATTCTCACACCATGCTATATGATTTTCCTTATTTGTGTTAAATGAATGCCCTTTATTGCAGGTTATTTTGCTACAGTAGCTCTTATCACTAATTTATGAGAATTTTCTTGTTATTTGAAAATTATTTTTCTGTGTTTTACAAAGTACCTAGAACTTCTATACTTTTTTACTGCATATTACAAGCATTTTTAAATTTGTGTGCAAGTCTTACAGGATTGAAATGTTTCTGCTTTATAATGCCACCACATTTTAATTACCAAACTGGAGAAGATATACATAATACTGTATGTATTAAAATATAATGAAATTGAGCAGCGAACACAAACTCACTTCACTGAAAGTCTAAAAATGGCACTGAAAAATGGTGTTCCCCATTCCAAAGATCTCAAAGAAGGAAAACAGCCTGGAGAGGATGAGTTTGAGCAGAGGTAGAGTCTGAGGAAGCAAGTGTAATTAACACCAATTCATTCAGGAAGAGGTGGAGAGCTTCTCCAGGAAAAAAAAAAAAAAAAAAAAATTCAAAACGGTCTCATACACTTCTTCCTTTGTGCTCCAAAGAAACCAATTCAATTCCTGAATTTTATAATGGTCAGTGGTTGGCTGGGTTTTAGCAAATTTCCTGTACTCCTGAGTAAGCAGGATACAGCTCATAGATTAGGAACCACTGCTTTTAATATGAGGTTTTATTTTATAGTCAAGGTGTCTGGAACAAAAGAAGGCTATGATGTCAGTTTAAGTTTGCATATAAATGAACTCCTTTTATTAACATACAGAAAGGCGTTTTTCCAGTATCACTAATTTGCTGACACTTTATTCAGGAAGCAGAAATGGCCAGCTGGGTAATAAGAATCCTGGCCAGACTGAATATCCAGATTCCAAAAGGAAAAACAGAACTAATGACATAGGAAGAGTTGTGGCATCCTTCTCATGGTTTCATGACAGATCAGACTGAAAAGCAACAGTGCAGTAATAGCACCTTTACCTGTCAAGCCCACCATACAGAAAGCACCAGCAATCTCATCATCTTCTCAAGCAGAAATAAAACAATTGTCTAATAATCCTTATAATTCCCATGAGGAAACTACTGAAGTAGAAAAAGAGTGTTTCTTCTGAAGATGTAACACTGCTGAGAATATATCAGGTCTCACTTTTGGATACAGTTCGCAAACCCCCATCTCAGGCCTGCAAGGGATTCATGGACTTCTGATCTCCCTCACTCCAGGGCCAACCAAAGGCAATGCTGCTGAGGCCATAAAAATCATAGAGCCCTAATTAGGGTCATTATCAGCACTCAAAGTCCTTAAAGCCTTGTGGAGGAAACCATATGCAGTTACAACTGAGGAAACCAATCAAGAACAATAATAAACTGGACCAGTTATAAGTATTCCAGTTCATGGCAAGACACTTGAAATGTGATCATGAAAGTCAGAGAACAATCACTGTAACTCACAGAGCAAAGACACTCCAGGGGCTTTCCTTTATGTCCCTGCCAGAAACCCTCATTCCCACCTTGTCCCACAGCTGCTGTAGGCAAGACTGTCCTGTCCATCACAACACACAACTACCAGATCGTTGTTTGGCTTCCACAGCCTCCTGGTCACACCTAACTCATTGAACAGGAATGCTGCATGGCTACATAAGCCCAGCCCAAACACAACACACATCATAAGCCCAGCCCAAACATAACATACAACATATTTAGCAGCATCTACTTGTGAAACCCTCCCTGTTATTCCCACTTTCTTCATAGGTTTTGTCCTCAATAGTACTATGTGGTTCTTCATGTTAAGATTTAATCCTATTCTGGATGGCTTAACTTTATTCTTTTTATTAATTTTTTAATATTTTTAGGATATGTGAAAGATGCTGGGCTGAAACAACACACATTTGTGTGTATGTTATTTTCACAATTACAGGCATGCTTCAGAAAACGTGTTTCCTTTTAAACAAAGTTCTCAAATATTCAGTATCACGTCCTGTTCTTTAAATTTTCTTCTATGTCCTTCAAAATAATGGAGAAGGAAAGCCAATATGTAGATGGAGTTGGCAGCTATGCACTGGCTGAAACTGAGAAACCCCCAAAAAGTACAGCAAAAGATATAAAAAAAAGTTTGTTCCTGGAATGGAGAGACAACAGAAGCCAGTGGTACCTGTGATAAAAATGTTGCTTCTCATGACATAACCTCTTCAGGAGGAATTTCATCAAACAAAAAACCCTGAAGTGGTCTAGTTACAATCAGATACTAATGGGTAATGCTGGAAATGTATCACTTCAAAAGTATAGCTAATTTCAGATTATGCAGAGATACTTCATAAAGGAAAAGCCAGGAATATTTCAGTGATGTTTCACATCTATTGCATAGCTACAGCATTACAGCTTTTAGATGAAGTTAATCCTACTGACGTCACATGAAACCCATTCAAGAGTCATATGAAGTCATGAGAAATTGCTGGTGCTTTAATCTGCTCTCTCTTGTGTTTGTGCAACTGACTCAGATTAATTCATCTAAAAATCAAGTGAGATCATGTTAATTTGGTGCATTTTCTATCCCTAGATATATATCGCTCCAGTTGCAGACAGCCCCATTTTAGTTTCCATAGGCTTCTATTAAGACACAATTAAGAAAAAAAATCCACATTAAAAATTACTAGTGATGTCCCTCTGAAACATTCACTTCAATAAGGCAATATAGATTCAAAGCTTTATTCTCTCATTTGTGTGTATGTTTACATAATGGTACAATAGATGCTGGTTAGCACAGATTTTCTTTGAGCTATACAGTACTGTACACTAAAGTACCGTCATATCTAAATCAACATTAATTAAACTGCAAAGCAATTGACATACCAAATGAAGACACATTACTGGGGATTTAAGTTCACTGACTATCCTGCTAAATTTAAGCACTTTGGCACAGCAAGGTTATATTTTAAACAATATATGGTTCATATTGTTTCTCCTCTCACTGTACTTAGGCAATCCCATTTTGGTTTTATTCATTTTTGGCATGAATAAAAACTGCCACACTATACTTTTGGCCCTATTCTTGCCTCTTAACTGTTCTTAACTGTTGGTCCCTGAGCAAATGACAAAATAAAAGGCAGTTATTTTTAACCACGATCAGCTCAACACTACAGTTTGCAATACGACTCCATGAATAATTTCATAGATAACGAACTAGGGCAATTGCATACTGAGCACTGCCGTGGAAACAATCTGGGAGAAAAGCTTCAGATATAAAATGCTGCATGCCTGAAGCAAAAGGCCAACACACACCTGAAACTGCCATAACCAGCTGAGTTGAAGCAGATCCACCTTTTCCCAACAAATTCTTATTCCTGTCTGTGCCCCATTCTCTCCTTCTCAGGTGCACAAGCACTCGTGTGAAGCACAAGCACACCAGGTACACAAGAACACAATTGGATAAGTGGAACTTCAATAATCCTTGTTAAAAAAAAAATAACCCAGACAAACGAAAACACAATATTTTACAACATTTAGCTTCCTGAAACACACCCTTCAGGGAAAGGAAGGGAGCAGCACACGGGCAGGAGCAAGGCAGGAAATGCTTTTTCTTTTTGCAAATGTGCCAGCTTACAGTCCAGGTTTGGGATAAAGTTCCAGAGCAGTGTATCTGGATTTAACCAGAAATTGCCACAGTCAAAGGAATCAATCTGTTTTCTTGCACCAGCCCTGCAGCTCAGGCTTCTGCATAATGAATTCAGCCCCAGGAGCCACCTGGTCACTTTGTCACACAGCAAATTAGCTTCCAGCTGGATCACTGTCCTGAACTAGCTCACTGTGACAGTACAGAGGTGCCAGTACCTGAACAAGAGACCAAGAAATGCTCCAGCTGAAGCCAGGGAAGTAGAAAGTGTGAGACTGGGACAATTATGACAGTTCCCATCCTCTTGAGCAGCTGGCTCAGCTGAGCTCTCAACTGACTTCATTCCCCTAACTGTGCCTTCAAATCTGTTCCATTTTGACCCACGATTTTAAATCAATTTTAACTAAAAGTTAGTTTAGTTAAACTGCCTTTTGCTAATAATTATTAAATGCTAAAGTACTACAAATACATTAGAGGGCTATAGCCAGGACACCTCTAACATAGAAGTCCGCACAAATTTGAAGTTACAGGGAATTATTTTTAAAATTACTGTGTAACAGAACGAGCAGGCAAAGGACCTACTTTCATGTTACATCACAAATCTTTAATTCAAAATGCTCTTCTGTTTTGAAGCATTTAAATTAAAATACAGCTCAGAGTAGACAAATAGGCCTCTGTGTGACTTCAGGAAGTAATTAACTTGTTTCTCTGAGGCCTCTATATCCCGAGACACTGACTACCATCATTTGCTTCCCAGGGATGACAACATCAGTATAGACAGGAGACAGACCTTCTGACCCCTTAGCATCCTCTCTTTTGTATTTAACAGCATCCCAGAGCAGTAGTCACTAATGCTCTAAGCTATCATTCTTTTTTTTTTGTTGTTCTTGCAGATATACTTTTACATGAATTGGACAGAGAATTGCATCGCTTTGTTCCTCATTTGTCATCAGTGGGGATAATGATTCGTGAATATACAGGAGATCCGCACATCCTTCATCTCGCTCGCCGCCTGCCCAGCCAATGCTGAGCCCCCAAGCAGCGATCCCCTCCCTTCCTGAGCAGCAGCACTTTGCCCTCCGTGTATCCAGCCAGTACCTGCACCGACTGTGGTGCAAAGCACGAACAGGAGAATCGCACAGGGAACCACAGACAGTAAATTTGTCAGGAGTAACAAATTCCCATCCCGCTATATGAGCCCACAGTTCATTAAACACTAATAGATGCCAAAGACCAAACCCACCGTTCCGCCCCGCGAGTGGTGATCGCTGCTCGGAGCCCGCAGCGCACCCTGCACACCTGCGAGCCAGGTGTCCCGGCCACGGCCCCGCTCCCAGCGCGCTCCAGCCCCGACTGAATCGCCCGGCTCACCTCGCTTGTTCTTGGTGCCGTGCTGCCGGGCTATGGCCAGCTCCCGCTCGATCCGCGTCTCCAGGTACTCCTGCTTCTTGCTGAGCATCTCCTCCGTCTCCCGCAGCCGGGCCAGCGCCTCCTGCGGCGAGGGACCCCCGCGGCCCTTGGCGGCCGAGCCGCCCCCCTTGAAGAACTTGGAGATCTTGCTCATGGCGGCGATCCCGGCTCGGCACCGCCGAGGGAAAGCTCTGGCAGCCCGGTCCTCAGGAGCCTCCCCGCCCGGCTGCCACTCGCCGTGACAGCACTTCCGAGCGCACCTGGCGGCGGGGCGGGCCCGGGGGCGGCCCCGCGGAGCCCGCGCTGCCCTCAGCCGGGCTGGGCAGAGCGGCGGGAGGGGCGGCCAGCTCCGCCGCACGGTCCCGGCCCGGGCCGGCGCTGATGAGGCGCCTGCCGAGTTTGTGCTTCCCCCTACTTTTTTCCCATGTCATGGAATCGCAGAATGCACAGTGGGTCATCTGGTCCAACCTCCCTGCTCACGCAGGGTCATCCTAGAGCACACGGCACAGGATTGCATCCAGGCTGCTCAGAATCTCCAGGGAGGGAGAT
Source organism: Oenanthe melanoleuca (assembly GCF_029582105.1). Taxonomy (NCBI): domain Eukaryota; kingdom Metazoa; phylum Chordata; class Aves; order Passeriformes; family Muscicapidae; genus Oenanthe; species Oenanthe melanoleuca. Next base: position 28,100,892 of record NC_079335.1, read on the forward strand.
TGCACAACCTTTCTGGGCAACAAGTTCGATTGCGTGGTCACCCACACATTAAAAAACTTCTTCCTTATATTCAGGTGGAAATTCCTGTGCATCAGTTTCTGCTTGTTGCTATTGCTTAGCACCACGCAGAAAAGCCTGGCCAAGCTCTTGGCACCCTCCCGTAAAATGCTTATAGATATTGGTGAGGCTCCCTCCCAGTCCTTCTCATGGCTGAAGAGGCTCAACTCTCTCAGGCTTTCCTCCGAAGGGAGATGTTCCAGTCCCTTGATAAATTTTGTATTTCTTTGCTGGATCCTCTCTAAGGGGTCCATCTCTCGGGAGCCCGGAATTGGAGACATGCCGCAGGAAGGAAGGACAGGCTGGCACGCGGGTTAGGGTTGGCAAAACACTGAATTCTGAAGGAACGTGCATTTTTACAAAAGTGGTGTGTGCGCCGCTAAGGAAACCTCAGTGGCACCAACAGGTTACGGGGTGCACGAAGTGCTTCGGGAAGCCGGGCTACAGCCTCTGCGCCGAGGGACGACGCTAACAGGCACACAGATTAGACACAGATTAGTTTGTTTTCCCCCTGGAACAGCCCGAGGAGCACCAGCCGCGGCGCTGGGCCCACTGAAGTCTGAGGCTCGGGCCGACACGGGCTGCTGCGAGCAGCGTGTCCCGAGCCGAGGCCGCAGCCGCTCAACCGCCCTCCCGCAGCTCCGAGCCGGAGGGGCGGCCCGGCCTCAGCCTCAGCCCGGCACGGGCGGGCCCGGCCCCGGCCTCAGCCTCAGCCCGGCACGGGCGGGTCCGGCCCCGGCCTCAGCCCCAGCCCGGCACGGGCGGGCCCGGCCCCGGCCTCAGCCCCAGCCCCAGCCCGCCCCGGGGCGGGTCCCGCCGGCCCCGCCGCTTCTCCGCCTCCTGCGTGCGGCCGACATGGCGGAGCTGGAGCTGGGCAAGCACTGCGGGGTGCCCGACTGCCGCCAGCTCGGTAAGGGAGAGCGGCGGGCCCGGCCGAGACGGGGATGGGGGCCGGGACGGTGCGGGGGTGCCCCTTGTTCGAGGAGTTTTCTGTGCTGCTGCAGCCCTGCACGGTGCGGTGCCAGCGCCTGTCACCTCGTTTGTGTCACTGCGTGGTTAATAGCCCGCTTGCCCCTCCGCACACTTGCTTGCCTTCAGTGATCCCGGAGAGTGTGACTGGAAATGTGATTTCAGAAAGAAGCAGCAGAACCGCCTGTACCGAAAGCTGCCTGAGGGACCACTCAGAGATGATCGTGACCTGGTCCAGTTGTGTGGTGGTCTGTCAGCATGAAATCCGAAGGATGGAAAAGCAGAGTAGTGGGCTGGACCTGGCATTTGCTGCCATTAATGATGTGTTCGGCAGAGAGTGAAGTGATTTTTATCTGTAAGAATTCATGTGATAGGCAGGGAATGTGTACAGAGGCTTAGGAAGTGTGTGCAATTTTAATCACCCAATTGCACGAACCAATCGTACAAACGATATGATGTGAAGAAGGGGCAGGGTCGTTATGACTGTCCAGTGGAGGACATGCTCTCCCTTACAAAGAGCCAGCATCACCTCTAGTTGGCATAAAAAAACATAAATTGTCCACTGTCAGTAAATAGTGTTCTGAGTGGTCTCACAATAAATTCAGTTTTTAACATGACTAGTAATTTTTATGGCTAGCCATCTGTTCAAAGCTGTGTCAAAGCTTGATATTGAAAAAAATTGAATTTAAAACCTGATTCCAACTTCTGGAATGTATATAATTTACCTGCTCATATGTTTTTCCATAATACTAATTAGAGGAGTTAACAAAAGCCACGTCTAGTTAAAGTATAGATGCAGTAGCTAAGTGTTCTTCTAAAAATACCTACCCTGTGATGTTGGTAAGCAAAAGTTAATAATGTGAAAATTAAGCTAGAAACTATAGAAACAACAACCATGTTGTCGTAACTGAAAACAAATCTCTTTGTTTCAGATTTTCTTCCCTTTGTATGTGACGGCTGTTCAGGTATCTTTTGGTAAGTGCATAGAATCACAGAGTATCTCAAGGTGAAAGGGTCCCACAAGGGTCAACAAGTCCAACTCCTTACTCCTCACAGGACTAAAACTAAAGCATATGACTAAGTGTCATTCAGACAGTCCTTGAACTCCAGCAGGCTTGGTGCTATGACCACTTCCTTGGGCAGCCCATTCCAGTGCCCAGCCACCCTCTCTAAGAACATTTTTCTAATGTTCAACCTGAACTTCCTGTGACACAGCAGCTTTCCTTTTGCTTGTGTTGTATGCGGGTCACCAGGCTTTCCTCATCCCAGGTGAAGAATCCCTTGCTCTCATTAAATTTCAATACAATGCCTAGCTCTCCAGTCTATCCAGAATCTCTCTGTGTGACTTCACCCTCAAGGGAGTTCATAGCTTCTCCTGGTTTAATATGGTTAATATGTATCCAGATCATTCATAAAAATACTAAAGAGCACTGGCACTAAAATTGAGCCCTGGGGTACTCCACTGGCCACCAGCTTGAAGCAGTTGAATTAACTGTGACTCTCTGAGCCCAAACCATCAGCCAGTTGCTCACCCATCATACTACAGACTTGTCTAGCTGTGTGCTGGACCTTTTGTCCAGAAAGACACTCTGAGAGACAGCATCAAAAGCTTTGCTAAAATGCAAAACACCACATACCTACTCCTTCCCAGTGTCAACCTTGTCACAAAAGGAGATAGCTGATTATGTTTTCTTCTTGAAAAAAATTTGAGGTGTCTTGCAAGGTTGAAATCAAGGCCTGCACCTTGATTTACACTTCAGGTTAACAGAGGGCAGCTGAGAGAAACTCAGATATTGGGGGCAGATTTCACTTCTAACATAGCAGAAGCCTTCAAGGGATTTTTGCCATTATGGAGAGTGATTGAAAACCCATTAAAACAGACAAACTCTGGTTGCTTTGAGCTGAGCTCTTCAGCATGCTAATGTCTTCATTCACTTGAAATGGTTTGTTTATCTTGAGGCATTCGTTCCAAAAGCTAAATGTTTTACAATCAAAGAATATGACTTATCCATTCAAGAAGTGAAATGCATAGGATAGAACAAACTTTGGAGAAGATTCATTACCTAATTGAAGTTTTGCCATGATAAAACTTGTCAGATTACTCTTTAAACACTTAAATGTTTTCACATGCAGGTGTTTTTTTTCCTGGAATGTTGATAACAGTGTGATATTTTCTTCTTTTTCCGCAAAGCCTTCAGCACAGAAGCCGGGATGCTCATGGGTGTTCTGAGGTAATCTAATAATATATGACAGCCATAAATTAAAATTCCATGCAACTTAGCTGTGTGTTTTCAAACTAGATGAATACATGTGGTATATAAGTATGAATTAAAATTAGAAGAGAATAGCTGGACCAGGTTTGCCCATAGAACAGAGAGCTAGCACAGATCTTTGGGAAAGCCGGGATGGTAACTCATATCTGTAGTATCTGTTTATTTGCACAAAATATTTTTTACTTACTCCTAGGTGAATATAAGAAACAGTTCTGTGAAACCTGATCAGCACAGATCTTACCCATGCTCATACAAGGACTGCAATGGAAAGGAGCTTTTGCCAGTGTTATGTCCTTACTGTGAAAAACATTTTTGTCTCAGGTGAGTGGAACTGAGTGTTTAAACATCAGTATTCATTCACTGGAATGGAAAAGGCAGTAGAAGTTCTACTTTGTTGTTTACAGACATCGTCATCAGTCAGACCATGAATGTGAGAAGCTGGACACACCAAAACCCCGAATGGCTGCCACCCAGCAGCTTGTTCAACATATTATAGGCAAGTACAGAGGAATATATATTCTTTTTCTTATTTTTTTTCCCCAAACATTATTTGAGCTTCTGATCCTCCTTTGAGGGGTCAGGTTTGACCAAATAAGAAGAAAGGACGGGAGTTCCTTGATTAAATAGCCCTAAACTTACATGTCAGCATTTAATACTGTTCATCTAAACTGAGGCAAAACAACAGTACAAGGAGAATCTCTAAAGAATAAATAGGGCATAGATTTCTTTCAGAATTATTGTTTTGTTGTCATTCGACAAGTACTATAATATAATCAATTGTACCTAGCCATTATTATTTACGTATTAATTAATGTGCAAATAATGCAGTTGTGTTGGATGTGCATGTCAATCTGCTAGGATCACACCTACACGATCAAGATGGCCAGAAAAGTCTGATTCTACCATGCAGGTTTTGCAGGTTTTAAACAAGCTTTAGGATGGAAAAGAGAATAAACAGCACTGCCAGCTGGACAGTGGGGTTATGTGTAGAAAGGAGGACCTGAAATGTTGCCATATGAATGCTGTGATGGCCACAGGTGTAGAAACTTAGGAATTTCTATCTATTTGGCTTTTGCAGCCTGTGTTTACATGGTGATGTTTACAAGGTTCATCTGCCTTTCACTGTAAAAGAATTCTGCTAGAACTAAAAATTCTGGTGCATGACTTTGGGAGATTATGAACAGACATGAAAAGGGATGGGATCCTTGGCAATACAATGGGACCCAGCAGACTAAGTGGGTCTATGTCATATAATATGCTCAGGAAGCTGTCAGAATGATCACACTAACTGGTATAATATTGTTCACAGATTCTAAAAAAAGTGATGAAGTGAAAAGCAAAAAACGTAAAGGAGCAAAAAACAGTGAGACGGCAGCAAAAGTGGCATTAATGAAACTGAAAATGCATGCATGTGGGGACAACTCCCTGCCTCAGGTCAGTGATGTTTGTTTTCAGTAATTGAATTCTCAAAGGAACTGGAAAGTTTTCTATATTGCTTGATCTTCATCGAGTTCCCTCAGCTTGGTTTTGGATATAATTTTTCAAGACCACAATCCCTTAAATGTATATTTCAGCCTGGTACCCAAAAGTAATCTCACAAGTCTTATGTCAGTTGTAAGATGTCTGTGTGGGGTTTGGAGCAGTGGAGTCAAATTCTACTTTTTTATAGCAGAAATGTATTTGCCTGCCACATGGCTGTCACATAGCAAGGACAAATGGGTTCTTTTGGGGGCTCTTGGCAGAAGGATGACAGCACTAAGCTGCATTAAAGCTTATTATTTTAGCAGAATTTGATGATCAGCAGAGAACAGAATTTTATTATTAGATCAGAACAGGATTTCTAGAATCATAGCACAATTTTTAAGTAGTGCAGCACAGAATTTTATAGCAATCTTAGCTTGTGGTTCCTTATCACCTGGACCCTTTGCAGAGTGTCTCAATACTTGGCTAGTAATTTCAATATTTCAGATCATCTAGCCCTGAAACATATAATTGCTTGACTGAATTAATAATGTTCAGGCATTGCAGTGGACAATGTAGTTTTATCATAAGAATGTGCCTTAAAAGTTTGAGTTTGCTAATTTTGAGATGTAGAAGGACGAATATGCCAACTTAGATTGGTAACAAGATATTTCAGGTGCAGATTCAGCTACTCACCCAGAATTAGCATCTGAAGATTGAGGGTGTTGTATATACAACACCATTTGTATGTGTAAAAAACCTGTTTTTGAGAAATGATTTTTATAAACAGAATGACACATTTATCATCCCATTTGTGAAACAGGAAGGAAGGAGGTACACATAAAGGTCAGTACAATACAGTGGGTGTTGTGATCATCTTTTTACAGCTGAGGTTTCTGCAAAGGTAAAGTGATGATTCCTTGGGCATACTCCAGGTTTGTCCAGGCCAAAAAGTTTCACTCATTTCCTGAAATGATAAGAAATTACTCATTGTTGGGAATTATCCAAACCTCAGTGAGGGTAAACGGAGTCCCCATTTAGCAACAGTTTTTTATGTGCCCTTTACTGTGAGAATTAGTAAAGGGAGTTAGTTAGACAGGTATTTTAAACTTCATAAGGGTAGTTAATTAGAATATTGTCATCCTGAAAAAAGAGAAGGGCTGACAGTAGGGAGTTTATTAGACATTTTACTGGTTGGAGAGCAGGAAAATGAGCTGCTTCCACTGGGCATCTGGTGAGTTGGTTATTTTAAACATCAAACAGCTTCAAGTAGGGCTTTACCTCATTTTCTCATAACTTTGCCCTAGAGCTCATTTTAGTGCACCATTCCACTTCTTGACTGCATCATTACTTTGAGGACAGGTGTAACACCCAGACAACTCCATGACTGTCCTACCATTCCTGCATTTTTTTTTTTCTTTTAATGAATGCCATTTTCAGACTGCACAGCAGAGGGCATGGGAGTTTCAGCAAACTCCTGCCAGAGTGGTAAGACCATCAGCTTTACCACAAGCAAAAGCTTTCCCTAAGCTGTCCTTATTTAATCTCCAGTAAGGATGTAACATCACCCCTCGGGTGTTCAAGGGAGAAGTCCAACATAATTAATTTGCCAAGTGGACCAGGGGGCTTATTTCCTGCCCACAATCCATTTGGTCCCCAGAAAAGGTGACCTCTTTTTGAGGCACTGGCATTATTTTATCATCAATTGTTTTAATAGTCCTGTTGGTGTTCTCCTGAATGCAGCTCACAGAATATCCATACTGAGTGTATTTAGGTTTCCTGGTTGCATTTGCTGGTTTTGGGGGATGCAGGGAGACAAAAGCAAGTTCCAATTTTACCTTAACAATTGCATAAGAAACCACTGCTCCATTTACTCCAGTTACCAATATTTTCTGACGTTTCAGAGGGATAGCTCCAGGACATGATTCTCTTTTCTTCTGTGTGAAGAACACTCTCAGATTTCAAGGAAAATGCACAGGCTGAAATTCAGAGTCAGTTTTATAAATATGGTTGAGGTAGTTCCATATGTTCCTAGGGAACGCATAAGTAAATGCTTCAAAAAGAAGAGTTCTGTCTTGTTTGATAGTTTCTGGCTTTGACTCAGCAAGGATAATCCTAAATGATGAATATATAGCAGTCATGCTTGCTATATTTTACCTCAGTCCCATTCAGAATCTCTCCTTCATAGATTACTCTTGACTTTTCTTAAACAAATTTTTCAGTCTAGTAGAAAGGGTGTTTAGTACATAAAAGGAGGATACAGTACAGGATAAAGGATTAACTTACCATGATCTGAATGCTGGTTTGTGAAGCAGGCATTTTAGTACAGTGAACTGCTCTAACTGCTTTTGCATTCCAACTTGAGACACTATACTGCTGCCAAAAACAAATACTGCTTATTCAAACTCACCTTTTTCTCACGAGGGCAGATACCTTTTCATGTGTGTCTATGTATAACACTGTGCTGTGGGACTGGTGGGAAAAGATATTCTCTCCATCTTTAAGAACTTACTGTCCTATATATGCCTGCAGCTGGAGAAGATTTGATTTGATGATCTTGGTCATTTAGATTTTGCAGTAAAATTGTCCTGATAGAATAAAACAAATTTCAGTTAGTAATTTTGGGGCTGAAGTTTTAAGTTTTTTATTGAAAAACTTTAAAAAGTTTAAAGTTTTTCTTTAAAAAACTTAGCAGATGTATATGACTGGAATGATGTGTTTCTTCTGTGGCTAATTTTTGTTTTATTTTTCATGTTTTTCTAGACAGAAAGAATTTACTTTCAAGTATTTTTACCAAAAGGGAGCAAAGAGAAAAGCAAACCTATGTTCTTTTGCAGTAAATGGAGTATTGGCAAAGTAGTAGATTTTGCAGCTTCCTTAGCAAGCCTTAAAAATGACAACAACAAATCAACATCCCAGGTAAGTCAGCAATAACAAACATTTTCCATGTTGTTGCACTTGGGTTTTAGTTTTTCTTTAGCCTTCTGTGCCTCTCCCACCCCACTTCTTTCATCTTGGATAGGCAAATCTTGGCATTAATTTCTGTGCTGTTTGTTTTACAGAAACTGAGATTATGCCATACTGCCTCTGGAGAAGCCTTGCCATTTGAGCACACACTGGAAACATGGCTATCTGATAAAGACTGTCCACTGTACAATGGAGGGAATATAATTCTGGAGTATCTTGATAATGATGTTCTATTTATAGAAGATACAGAATCCTACTTTAGTTAGTGAATACATTTTCACAAACAAAAAAATCTAGTATTTTTTAGAAGCATGGTATCAAAGCAAGTCCAGCTTTCTTTTAAAAATCACTGGTATGCCAGAATCTGTCTTCCATTGTAAAGACACAATTTCCATCAATTTCTCAGTTGCTTGACTGCAGAAGAACTGTGTCCTGAAAGGAAAATAATAATAAATAATATTACAGATACTCACATTCTAGAATAAATTCTTGCTGTATTGAGCTGTATAATATTAAGAATGTTTTCTTAAATTTGGTATTTATTTTTGTATAAGTGGTGGGGACGGTATGTCTTTATAAATAATGTGAATGTAAACTTGCAGTATGACAGTTTTCTGAAGGAAAGAAACATATTACACTATTGCAGCATCTTCTCTGCATCTATACAAACAGATTTGATTGCATTTGGAAACCAGCACTGTCCATGCACCAGGTCCACATTTTCTCTTTGTTATAGTTTAATGACATTTAGAAGGAAAGCTTTATGAAGCAAAAGTCAATTCACTCAGGTGTCATCCTTATTGTCAATCTCATTGTGTGATTAGGTGGGGGATAAGAGATCTCAGTAAGCCTATCACTTATTTTGCTTTACATTACTCTTTACTGTAGTTTTAACATGACTTTGGTAGGAATAAATTACTTTATTGGATGTGGTGTGGATGTCACACAAACAAAGGTGGTTTTGATTTCTGTGAAGGAAAGGGTTTTCAGTGGCTGGATATTTTGGAAATCTTCATCCTCTGGCAGTTGAAACTACAGGAGCATTTTTCTGCTTTCCCCTGCCAGTCTCTCCAGTTGTTATCTTGCTTTCCAGTACAAGGAACAGTTCCTTTTTTCCTTGTTATTTATTTTCCTCCCTTTCATCTGCAATTGTCTATTCATCTTTCTTTTTATCTTAGGCTGCTGTGGTACAGAATATGCAGTAAGAGGCCAAGCAGCCTTGTGGAACCAGTGAGTTGGGAAGAGCCCTAAGCAGAACTTGTTCCCTGCACTGTTGCTACAAAAGCAAGTGGAAAATGCTGCTGTGCAACAGGGTCATTTCTCTTCTTTTTAGCAGAAAATCTTTATTCTCTACTTACACCCTTCCTCCTGCCCCTGATTTTTCTGCCTTAGCAGTTGCAGGCAAAATAGTTGAAATAACACTTTCATGTGATTAAAGAGAAGATAGACTTGGGATGCAGGAAGTAAATCTTTTGGGAGACCTCAAAGGTTTTACCAGGGTTGCTTTCATCAATTGCCAGTAATGGCTAAGGGCTGTCAGCCTGTAAATGACAGTACAAACATGGCAAGTCACAGTCAATATGACTCCAAAAAGTTTTCACTATCATCTTATTCCAGGAATGTGTCCAGGGTTGTACACAGAAGCTCATTCCAGGTAGTTTTCAGAAACTGAGAAGCAAAACCAAATTAGTCTGACAGATAAATAATTGAGAAGAGGTGAAAACTCCACCCTAATCAATGGTACTAGGAACAATAGAAGAAACTTTTCCAGACTTTTAGGATCTTGCCTAGGCTATAATTGTTCTCATTTTACCTTTTAGATTCCAACATATCTTTACTTAGCAGTTTTCTTTTGTTTTTGTGGGGTTTTTAAAACTTACTATCTTATAACATTTTCATACAGAAAGTTCAACAACTGCATTTGAAAAAAAAACAAACCAAAAGACTGGAGTAGTCTGTCTGCATTTGAAACCACTGTAAATTTTACAGGCCTGTGCTTAGAAGGTGCTGAACTGTTTCACTTCAAAGTTAATAAATAAAACTTTAACTTCTGGTAGATACAAAAAAAGTATGTAAAGTTATGCAAGCAAGAAGAGGAGTTTATCAAAAGAAATACTTCCTGATTTTAAGTCAAACTAAAAAAAATGTTAATATCAAGCATTTTACTTGTTCTAGCTGTGATTTTAGAGAATGCACAAGGTCAAGGATTTACAAACATATTTATAAGATGCTGTGGTAGCAACTCCTGGCCTTGTTCTGGTCCCAGTATTGCTACAAGGTTGCCTAGCATGTGTTTATAATATACACAACAGGAAAGGGTTGTATTAACACCAATTCTACCTAGATACAGGACCTGTTAGATCGGCTGGGCAATGCTGTAGTAAACAAGAAATAATGTATCACTAAGACAGCAGGCATTAATTTCTCATACTTGTATTTTCACAATTTTCTGTTATTGTGTCTGTTTTGGAAAAGTATGCACCCTGGGGTGTGATCAGTCTGGTTTGCAGACTTTTTATCACTAGGTCACCTCTGTTCATCCAGTTTATCAGGTGACACATAAAAATACACCTTGGAGCTTAGTTTTCCTCCTAGTAGCCTAATACATAAAATACAATATTTCAGCTGCAATAGAAATTGTGGTTTCGATTAGGAAAATTCTTTTATTTGTTACTGTTTTACGTCTGCAGATTTTAAGGTGAATGCAGAAATCTCCTGTAAAACCCTTGCTGTAATGTTAAGTATACATTAGTGATGCCAAAGCCATTTGCATAACACTCATGCAGTCCTATATCGATTGTATTGAGGCATGTTCAGCTGCTTGCCTCAACAGAAACCGAATCTGAGCCAAAGTGCCTCTTTCAATGGTGTCTGCTCTTGGTGTAACTGTGTAAAGAACGATTTGCAAAATAATCAATAAAAATACAACTTATCATCTCTGTAGTTCTTTAACGACTGTGAATACTTTAAAAAGCAGGCTAATTCCTGTTTATGAGATGGGAAGGAGGAAATGTGGAATTGCACAGTGACCTGCCCCACACAACAGATTCCGTGAGAGTGGAAATTGTTTTTCAGTGATGTAGAAAGGACAAAATTTTGTCCCTTTGGCCTAGATGTGCCTTGGGTTGGCATTAGGACAATGGGATAAGACTGCTTCTTTTGGTGTGGTCGACATTTTATGATTATTTTAAGTATAAAGCAAATTGCAACCCTTCCCTGTTTAGCCAGATCACCATTTTACATAGGTCAATCAGTTACATCGCTTGCAATTTGTGAGGACAAAACAAGCCCTCACTGTTTTGCCTTTATTTGATGACAGAAAATAAGCTCACAGGAGGGAAAAAAATTAAACTGGTTTAGTCAGGCTTGGAAAGCTTTTTCCTCTGTATGATTTTATTTAGTATTGAAGCAAATAGCTTTCAGAAATCGTTGAGCTCTGTGAACTCGCCCTCCGTGAGGGTTCTGAGGCACTGGCACAGGTTTCCCAGAGATTATATGGATGCCCCACCCCTGGAAGGGAACCGGGCCCGTCGGATGGGGCTCTGAACAACCTGGTCTAGTGGGAGATGTCCCTGCCCACGGCAGAGAGGCTGCTTTTGATCTTTGAAGCTCCTTCCAACCCAAACCATCCTTTCAATTCCATGATCAACTTCCATCGCGTGCTTCATGGCAGAGCATTTACTATACCGCGGCGCTGCCACGTCCAATTATTAACAAGAAGCCGACATCAAAGCCCAATTGCAACACTTTCCCTGTAAATTTTGACAGCGCCGGCGCCGAGGCGGCCGTGCCCGGCCCCGGGCTCGCTCATGCGCAGGCGCGGCCGCGCCGAGCGGCGGAGGAGGAGGCGGGCCCGGGCCTCGCGCGCGGCGCCTGCGCTGGGCGGGAGCGGCGGCGGGAGCGCGGCGCGCGCAGCCGCCATTGCGGCGCCGTGAGGGGCCGAGCGTCCTGCGGCGCTCCCGGGGCGGGGCCTGCGCGCTGCCCGCTTCCTCATCCGCACGGTGCATAACCCGGGCGAGGCGAAAACCTTCCAATTTGTGAAAAAACAAGAAAGGAAAAGAGCCGTGATAATTTTGGACATTAATCGCTCCTATTCCTAGGCTCTTTATCTCGGGAAAAATGGCAGATCCCTGGCAAGAATGTATGGATTATGCAGTTGGTTTAGCAAGGAAAGCTGGGGAGGTATGTATAAGCTCTTTATAAATAATAATATGATTTATTGAGTCTAATATGCGTGTAACTTTTGAAGGAGGATGATGTTGAAATAGTGTTTGTCAAAAAGCTAAATGGGCAGAATAGTTTGTGTTCAAGTGCAAGATTAGAGTGTTTTATATTTGCAGCTTGGTCAACTTAAGAAAACAACTTTTTGCTTTTCCTTAGCCTGGAGTCCGGTTAAAAACTAAGGAGTAACTTTTATTCCTTGAATTTGATTTTAAAATAAAATTCAGAATTATGGTAAACAAAGAGCATGTCAATTTTCCCCCTTAAACTACTTCTTTCTGCCTTATTATTTTACCACCTGAAGCTGGTGACAGTCTTTCCTGTGAGCAGCTCAATCAGCTTTCTGCGGTGGTTTGTTGACAATAATTGCAGACAATACCATATTGTGTTTCTCCATCCTTGGAGTGTCCGAGGCCAGGTTGGACAGAGCTCTGAGTCTGGTCTGGTGAAAGGTGTTCCTGCCCGTGGCAGGAGGGCTGGAACTAGATGATTTTATTAAGCTCCTTCCTTCCCAAACCATTCTGTGATTGCTTCTCTTCATGAAGGCTGCTTTGCTTCTGTAAATAAGAACCATCCCTTACAGTGGTGGTATTTTGCCATTTGAGAACAAGAAGAGGTTTGTGCATGTTGGCAAAGCCTCAGCACAAGTGGTTACCAAATGTTTGGTTCTTAGTAGTTCTTCTTAGTACATTTGGAGGCTGTGGCAGCCAGACAAGATGACACATGTACTAATTCTGTCCCCTGGAGGTGCAAAATCTGTGAAACATTGTCTCCGCAACGACCTCATTAAAGTCTTCCTTCAGAAGATCCTTCTGAGTTACATTAAAATAGTTCTGTGGGCTCTGAGGTATGGATTCTTGCTTAAGCTGATACTGATAGTTTTAAGGTCATAAATGCAGGGTCTGGCTAAAAATAGCTGACTTGAGCTCAGTGTTAGGTGTTTTATTCAACCCTGGCATTTAAATTTGTAAAATTTAAAACTGGTCCTAATGAAATGGACCTCAGGTAGTTTCATGTACCTGGAGATCCTTCTGTAGTACTTAAATTTAAGGCCATGTAAAACTTTGTACTTTGTAGAGATGTAAGTCCCAGCTCCTACAGTTAAATCCAGGTTATGTCACTGCTTGTGTTTGTGTTTTGTGTGTGCAGTATAAAAAATGACCATAAAAATGGTGCTCAAATTTTTTTTTTAAACTAATATTTTTCAGATTGTTAACACTGAAGGATTTTCTTTTCCTTTTAACAGATAATCCGTGGAGCACTCAAAGAAGAAATATCTGTTATGACTAAAAGTTCACCTGTAGATCTAGTGACAGAAACTGATCAAAAAGTAGAAAACTTCATTATTTCTTTGATAAAAGAAAAGTATCCTTCTCACAGGTATGGCTTGTTGTATGCTTTTGACAGAAGAAAAATGGAAAGTTTACAATTTTGCATGGTAAAGTTTTATTACAACTGGCATGCTGGAAAGTTGTAGCATTACCTTCTATAAATTAAGTATTTTAAAGTAGTAGTGGGTTGAAGTTTTGCCCAGTATTGTAGCTACAAAACAAGGTGTCCTCAGATCTGCTGACATGAGACAAAACTTAGGCTGAAAGTCACTTCCACTTGAGCCAGCTGTAATAAACTTCTTGGTTTTTGTGTTGGAAAGTCAAATGTAGCCCCAGGAGACCTGGAACCCAAATTTCTTGTCTGCTTTTGAAACTAGTGTTCCTTTGCTGTCTGTGTGGGATGGGTCCTGTGGAACTGAGTGTGCCTTTGGCAAATCTCATACAGTTTTACAATGTAAAACATTCTTAAAAGAAGACAGGATCTTCTTGTTCTGCATAACAGAAAGATTGTCATACAAAATATTGGTTTTCTTAATTGGTCTTCCCCTTTTTTCCCTTCTCCCTCCCCTCTCTGTACCTGTTCCCCACCCCCTGTAAAATGTATCCTTGAAGGGTATTCTGTATGTATTTTGCTTACATGGGTTTGTCTTTAGCATTTTGACATAATGGCTCAAGTTTAATACAGTTTCCTTAAAGTCAGTTTGCTATATTTTTTATTTTATTTTCTTGGAGATTTTGTTATTGTAGCTGTATGTGAAGATGTGTAGAACTGGAACAACTGAGGAGGTACAAAAGTTCTGTAACCAAATTAGTGTAAGCATACAGACCTGTGGAATGACCTTGAAACACCAGTTTCTGTGACATTGATAAGCATTTTAGAATATTTTAGCTTCTTTTTATTTTAAGTAACCAATGTCACATTAGACATAATGGTGCTGAACTTTTCTTCTGGTGAATTAGTCATCCACCTATATTCAGTCTCATTTTTCTGAAGGTCTGCTGTTTTTTGGAAACATGCTGTTTCTTTCTGATTAGTCATCTTCACTTCTGAAGTTAATCATAAAACTCCCAATCAATATTAAAGGGACCTCATTTGTTTTCTCTCAGTGGTTATTTTACATGTTTTTGGAGGAAAACATTTGTTTGCTGCAAACTTTTCATAGGTTGAGTAATGTGTGATAAATTGTGACAACCTGCAAAAGGCCTGAAGGAGAATTCCACCCACTCAGACTCATTCTAATAATTTTGCAGTCTGAAACACTTTCATGAGCAGCAAAACTTGTGAAGTTTGGGGTGCTGTGGCTTCTGTTTCCTTGGGGTTTAGTACTGTGGCTGAGCATGCACTTACCCATCTTCTTCAGGAACTCTGGTTTGAATTTCATCCTTTTACCATGTTACTTTTTTGTTATGCTTGTAAAACTGAACTTTTGGGATTATCAACTTTCAATCATATTTGGGCTGAAATCAAATTTAACAGCTGCTGCAGTGTTCTAACCAGGTACCAAAGACCACAAAGGTCTTTCTTCACTGAAAACACAAGCTGCAAAATAATATATAGCACAAATAAGCTGAAAGGTGCAAATTTCTATAGATATTTTGAGTAAAATTTGGTGATGCTGTTACTAGAAAAAATGATGAAAACTTCCATGTTCTGAATGCTAAATTCTGGTATTATTTCTGTGTTGAAACATAAAATTCTTTTCCCCATGTATTGTGCTTATCCTTGACACCATAAATATTCATCCAAGCTTGATCAGATATGTCTTGTGCTTTCAAGATAAATAATGTATTTCCCAGCTTTTTGTATGTGAACGCTGGTCGTGCTCAAAGCTTCATCTCACTTTTAAGAATTTCTAGGACAATGTTGTAATTCAGACATTTTAAACAACTTCTGTCTCTTAAATGTGTTTCTACTGTAGCTTTATCGGAGAAGAATCTGTTGCAGCTGGAGAGGGCAGTGTTCTGACAGATAACCCCACATGGATTATAGACCCTATTGATGGAACTACCAACTTTGTACACAGGTCCATCTTTCTTTTTTATTTTTAATGTCAACTGATTACCCTTTTTCTTTCTCCAGTTCCATGAAAGAAAGGTTGTTTTTAATTTATAAACTGCTGTGAAAGAGATACTATGAACTTTTAATAGTTACAAATTGCTACTTACTGAGAGCCATTGCAGTTTTTGCAAGTATTGTAGTATTCCCGTGAGTATTGCAATAATCTTGCACTGTTACTTACATCAGGTGTTCCATATGAGGCCTGTATTATATAGCAGGGGTCAGCAGCCTTTGGCATGGAAGAGGTTCCAAAGATAGATGGGCAGATTTTAACAGTAACAGGTTTCTGAATAAGAAGTTGCATTATCTTAGAAAGGGAATAACAGCCTCAGGTGCTGATTTCTAAGAAATTCCAAATCCATTGACATCTAGGAGCCCCAAGTAGGAAAGAAAGCAGGATATCACCAGTGGTATTTCACACCAGGATGAGGAGGGCACTTACAAAGTAACACTAACAGCCTATTCCTTACATCTTTTAAATGTGATAGATTTTGGCCCCAGTGAGCTTCTCTGAGTCTGCTTGATTTCAGTTCTGAAATGACTGCTGCTATGTGCTTTCAAACACCTTTTGAATCTTGCTAAATAATGTGTTTAGAAAGTTATAAAAGAACCCATTCTGCTGAATCTACAGGCTTAAAAGTTGGTATTTTCTGCATAAAGAATAAAAGCAAATGTTTGAGAATAGAATAAAAAGGTAAAAAGTAATTAATTACTTGATTGTTTCAAACTTAGACTGAGATGAAATCCACCATCATCCCACTGTCTTCACCCTTCCTGAATTCTTCAATATCTGTTTTTGATGGCTTTTGGTGGAGAAAGGGGAGGTGGGGGAAGAGGTAACTTGGTTCTTTTTGAGACCATTTTGTTCCTTCTATGAAAAGTTAGTAGTATAGAGGCTTGTTTGCGTTCTTTGGCTGTAAAAAACAGTCCCTAGGCTAGGAACAGCTGTAACAGGAATGGCAGCCCCTAGTGGGTAGAAAGGTTTGTGTTTCAATTGGTAATCAGTGTGGTTGGCTCTATTTTCAGCTAAGTTGTTCAAATTCCAGAAAACTGTGTTCTATATAGTCCAAGTTTGTTTTTGAAATATAAATTACATTTAACTGAACTGTCTTTATTAAGAGTAAGCGTGGTAATAAAAAAATTTGGTATCTCACTATAAATTAGTAAAATGTTTTGTTTTGTAGGTTTCCATTTGTGGCAGTTTCAATTGGCTTTGTTGTAAACAAAAAGGTATACTTTTTATTACTTAATATCTAATCAAATCTAAATTAATTGATTGCTTCTAGTTACAGTTAAGTTCTGTAATTTCCTACTTCACAGTAAATAGAAAGAAAGGGAAAAAAAACATTTCCTAAAGGTATTTTTCCTTTTTCTTGCAGATAGAGTTTGGAATTGTGTATAGTTGTGTAGAAGACAAGATGTACACTGCCAGAAAGGGAAAAGGTGCATTTTGCAATGGGCAGAAACTTCAAGTATCGGGCCAAGAAGGTAAGCAGAACTGAGCAGCATCTTTCTGGTAATTACCAGATTGCAAGTGAGACAGGAGAAATTTGGGGCCTGGATATATTGGTATTTCTTAGCTCATAGTTTTGTTTTGCAAGACTTTCTTTTGGCCACGGGCTGTTTAGTTTTGAGAAATATCTTTATGTTCTCTCTGATGCATATGATGTGATCTGTGCAAAATTAGGACTCAACAATTGAAAATTTTATTTCCCATGTATTATGCTTTTGTTGTTTTGTTTCTTTAATTCACTGTATGTCTGCAATCTGTTTGAGATTTAGAGTGAAACAAATCTGCCAAACAATTCAGCTTCTCCCAGGTGGGACCTATTGGTTTGAGTCAGTACCACTCTTCTGTGTTTACAGCCCTACATCAAATAAAATCCATGCTTCAAATAAGATCTTCAAGTATCTCAGGACTGTTTTAATTTTATAGCAATAGAATTTTATGTAGTACATCAATTAATGTATATGCACAGTTGGAGCAGATCATGCTTCTTTCATTTTATTTTATTTTTTCCTGCCATTTTCCAAATAATAACAGATTTTTATATGTTTGATATATGTAATATTTTATTAAGATACCTCACTTTTATTCGGTCTTGTAAGAAAGCAGTGTAGTAAACTCTGCCAGTTACTGTGACAATTTAAGTTGTGCTATTGG
Organism: Oenanthe melanoleuca; assembly: GCF_029582105.1. Taxonomy (NCBI): domain Eukaryota; kingdom Metazoa; phylum Chordata; class Aves; order Passeriformes; family Muscicapidae; genus Oenanthe; species Oenanthe melanoleuca. The sequence goes on from NC_079335.1 coordinate 28,118,394, forward strand.
AAGAGTGAGGTTTTGTTTCTTTTCCAGACATTACAAAATCCCTTTTAGTAACAGAATTGGGGTCAAATCGTGATCCAGAGGCTATAAAAATAATTCTTTCTAATATGGAAAGACTTCTCAGTATTCCTATTCATGGGTAAGATACTTCCTAATTTTATATATATTTATATATACTGACAGTGGTTGATATTGTAAATATGCTAATTTTTAGAAAGCTTCCATTGTATTATGTTTGGCACCTTAAGTATGAAATACTATTTAAATGTTTCTGTCTAGTAGCTTCCACAGAGAAACTGTTTTTAGCTTTTTCAAGCTGAGACATGCAGAAGAGAAGTGTTGAGAAGCAAAGCATGTTTGGGCTTGCAGAACTACAAAGTTTTGTATTTAGTAGTTAAAAAAATGAAATACAATCCTGTGCTTTTTTTTTTCCCCTAGATAAAACCAGATGAACAGAAGCTATATTACATTTCTTAGTTTCCTTTCCTTGTAGTAATGAAAATTGTTTTGTATATGTATATAAGCCAAATTAGATCTCCCTTTCCTCTTTCAAAATCATGCAATTTTAATTTGTCTGAGTAGTTTAAATTGTCCATAAACTGCTCTTACTTGGCAGTCCCTGCTTCCTGTCTTCCAGATAAACCAAAGTCTACATTTCCACAAACGATTTTGTATAAAGTTGGTTTCAGTAGACAGTTTTTTGTTACTCAACCATATTCATGTTTCTGATCTGACAAGTTTTATGCTGAGATTCTCAGGATTCTTGTTTTGACACTTATCATGTAGATTTTTTTTTGCTTCCAATAACTATTCTGATGTTGTTAAAGAATATATGCTAAATGCGAGTAGGAAATACATTTTAGATGTCTTGTGAGTTCATCTTGGGCATTTTATTTGTAAACAATAGTTTGAAACTGGAGTTGATTTAAGTTGCTTCTTGCAATAGTTTAGCTGCTATCAGTATAATTTTATGTACAGTTTACTGTAATTGAAATAACTGCAGTTTTTTTGTACAAGTCACAATAACTTGCTAAGTACACTGACATTTCCAAAAGAAACTGGAATTTGTGACATGAGGGTTGGGTGAAATTATCCAGACCAAATTTATGCTTTGTAATTTAGTTTTTGTGATTACTCTTAGAAGGTTTGGCAAGTCAGAGATGTTTACTGAGCATCACAAGAGAAACTGAAAAAAAATGGGGTTTCAAAACTGAAAATCTCCTTGAATTCTTTTATTCAAAGAGCATCGTAGACTGTTACTGTTCCATGGGAAATAATCTTCCATAATATGTTTTAGTTTAAGAAATCACTTAAGATGTGTTTAAACAAAAATTGATTAATGTAAATGTAATTTCTAGAAATTTGCTGTATTTTGAAAACTCTTGAAGTTTTGTAAGCAGCACTTCATTCCCAATTTTTTATGTTAACTGCAGCATTTCATCATGCTTGCTCTAGTTCAGTTCACTTCCATCATGACATTTCTGTGTTCTCTGTGCAGTGTACCTGGACACTGCAAACTTTTTTGCAAACTCTTCTCAGTTAAAACAACGTCTTGTATCTCCTTTAGGATTAGAGCTGTTGGTACAGCAGCTGTGAACATGTGCCTTGTGGCAACAGGTGGAGCTGATGCCTATTACGAAATGGGGATTCACTGCTGGGATATGGCAGGAGCTGGAATCATCATTACTGAAGCTGGTGGAGTGCTGCTGGATGTAACAGGTAAATACACAGGCCTGCATAATACTCTTTTGCCCTTTTAAATGCCTAATAGGGAGCAAAATGTAGCTGAAATGGGAAGGCAAGAAGTTCTTTTCAGTCCTCTTCCAAGCTACCACTACTGAACAGTTCCAACCCGTTAATAGATGAAGAACAGGCTGATTGGATGTTCTTAAGCAGCAAGGCTGCTCTTGGCTGACTCCTGTAAAAGTGAGAAAAGACAGTAAACATACACTGAAGAGAATTTAATGCAGCTCATGCAAGATATCTGTTGTGTTATATGCATTTTTGTCCAGAGGAAAAACTTGGTCCTAAATAATAATGTACAATTTATACTCAGTTTTTTCAGTGCTTATTTTCATACCAACTTTAATTTTCTTCATATATAAACTAGTTGCTTTGTTTGCTTTGCTTTCTAGGTGGACCATTTGATTTGATGTCTCGAAGAATAATTGCAGCAAGTAGTCGAGCTATTGGAGAGAGAATAGCCAAAGCACTTCAAGTAATTCCTCTGAGAAGAGATGATGCAACCAACTGAACACCAAAGCTGCACCATAAATGTCCTTATCTAATGTTGTCTCATATTCCCACATGGTGGTCGTTCTACACCTTGAATAGATGGTAGTCTTTCAGTACTGGTGTGGCTGCTAAGTAGAGCTTTGAGATTGAACTACATTCTAAGTAAGCTTTAACTGTTGAGTTTTTATTTAACATCACAATTAGATAAAAATCTAGAAAACAAGCAAATATATGCAGCTACTATTTTCAAGTTTTATACTACACTGGAACACATAGCAAGAGACTCTTTGATGTATAGATAAATAAAGCCTCTCTAGTTCTGCAAGTGACAGAAACAAAACCCATTGTCCTAACACCATATCATCACATCTGATCCTAAACCCAAAAAGATGAAGGTGTTACGGTTTATCCAGTCTTTCTCTATCTGGTCTCCAGTGTATCCGTTTCCTTATCTCATTGCAGTTTTTATAGAGCTGGTTCACACATTTCCAAATCTGTTGGTTTCTTGTAGTTTTGGCTACAATTTAAAACCTTTATTACTTACCTATCCTGGATTTTGTAGTCATCATTCTACCTTTCCAATGGTAGATGGACACAATCTCTTATTTAGCCTCATATGTGGTCAGTACACTTGCAAGTCCACTACAATTTCAAAAGTAATAGTTATTGTGCTGGAAAATACAGCATCTTCCAGACTGAATTCTGAGTATACCTGTCACCAAATGTACTTACTTGAAATCAACATGCAGTATGATTTGCATTTTGTTAACTTTGGTTGGATTTCTTCATAGATGAGTGTGTTTCAAAGTCTAAGGAATCATTAAATCGAAGAGAGTTTTCAGTACTTCAGCTGGGAAAAAAAATAAGACCATAGCCCCTATTTTTTTACATAATTTTCTAATTTTCCATAATTTTTCCTAAGCTGCAAAATCAATGACCAACTAGGACCAGGTTTTAATTGTGTTTTACAGAATGTACACAGAGGAAGAAATATGCCAGAACCTGAAGTGTTTATAATTTAAGAAATGCTAGTAATTCAATTCTAGGTGTCAGTTGTTGTAAACTTTGAAAATTATACTGGTTCTCTGCATTTTTGTATTAAAGATTGTTAAAAGCATCAGTGCACTGTTCAGATAATTAATGCACTTTAAAGAAAAGATGTCAGATCGGTTTTTAGAATGATTTAATTTTTTTTTGTGTTGAAAGTAGTCTCATTGGTTGTTTAGTTAAGACACAACAGTGCTTCAGAAAACCTGACTTTTTGTACTGCTGTCCCACTATTTCTGCTTTAAAAATGGTATATTGAAGTTTCAACAGATTGCATATTATAAATGTCAGGTTTATATATCACTTGATTTTTGCAGATTTTTCAGATACGTTAAAATATAAGATGTATCTAATGCCAGATGATTGTTAACAAGGTCAGCCTCCTACTTAAAGGTCTTCCCAAAAAGCCAGACTTAGTTACTTTACGTTTTAAATACCTATTGACAAGGATGTAAACCTTTTGAGCATTTCACTGCAACTTTATTGCTGTAAATAATGTGTGTGGGATCATGGTTATTTTTGTTATTTTCTGTACCATTTCTGTGGCTTTTGTATAACAAAGTCTGCATAACTTTATTTGTAAAATGGAGATATGTCTAAAAAGTACTTGAGATGGAAGAACATGCTAGAAATAAATACACTTTAGCAGCAGTGGCTTTAGCTGTGCTTCCTTTCCTAGCGTTTATCAGGTCCAGTGCTGTGACCCATCAAGCTGGATCTGTGAGCCTCAAACTGTCGGAGTTGAACACTTTTTCTTGGCCTGTGATGTGCACAGATCATAAACTGTTGTCCCTTTAGATGTAGGATAACATGTGCACCTGCAGTTGGGTTTTGGAGTGACTATTTCAATTTGTTCTAATGAGATCATGGTTCATTAATCAACTCCAATCTCTGACTCAAACTGTTTGAATTATCTTGCCAGTCATTTGAGGTCTATCAGCTGGTTGAAGCATGTAGCTTTCTCATTGTTAGCTTTCATAATAATATTATCTGAGGAATTTTTTTTTTTATGATTTTCTTATCTTGGCCGTCTTCACTCTATTTGTGTTAGAAACTATGTAATTTTTTTTTCACTCTCTGACTGGCAGTTTTCGGCAGCTGCTTGCTTTTTTAATTTCAGCCACTTTTTGTGGAGGATCAGAAATCCTAGTTTGCCACTTTGCTAAACGTTATCTTCTCAGATACCTCTTCAATATTTGCCCACTTCTTTCATGTGAAAAGACACTGATGTAATAATTAAGTTTAAAGACATTTTGTTTCTGTTCTAGCCTGCAATTTTGACAAGTTCTTGTAATAGAGAAGTCAAGATTGCTGTGTATTCAAAATGCTTTTGGGAGTTTATATATATATATATAGAGGTAGTCCCTGAATGTTGAAAATTTTAAGTGTGGTTTTGTTGCTTTGAAAGATGGAGTGGCAGAATTCATCCTCTTAGATTTTACTTTTAATAATTTAAGATAAAATTATGCATTTACAAGATAGCTTTTGCTACGCAAGGAGACAATTGGAAAGGAAGGGCAGTTAGTTATCACAGATTGAACAGACAAAACTGTCAAATTAAGGTCATGAATATTCCTCGAAGATATCAACAATCAAGTACACAGGAAACTTTCTTGCATAGCTTTTCAATGAATAACACAGGACTTCAGCTGGCAAATTCCACTGTAGTTTGAACCTCAGCTCTGAGTGAAAAACATTTACAGGTGCAAGAAAATCGAGTGGATGGAGTCAGCAACTGGAGCTAGTGAAAAAAATAAAAATAAAAAATACTACTGGAAATTAAAGGGCTACATGAGCAAATCTAACTAGTCCCTTTGCTTTTACTTTGAGAGCTTAAATGGTAAACATGGTCAGTAGTTACTTCAGAGTAGGGGACTGATTTTTACCCTGTCACTAAAACAAGTAGTACTACAGAATAGGTAATAGTGACTTCTAGCACAGCTGTGTATGCAGCAGGGGAGGTGGCCTTTGTCTACTGCCCAGGCAATCATCCATCACTGGCCCTCTCCATTTATTGATTTGCTGATAATTTGTGATTGTTTCCTGTGACGGCCTGCAGAGCTTTTCTCTAGCTGCAAAGCAGAGTATTCCAGTAGATGCAATCCTGCAGAGCTTTTCTCAGCATGAAACATTGCCAAAGTCACAAAAGGCTTCAGGCTCTTGCCCAGCCCTCTAAAATAGCCTGGCAGAAAATCCCTCCTCTGCCCACCCGCCCCTTATGGAATATGGACTATCCCTCATATATCTGTGACCTAAAGCTGTGGTTTAATTTTGCTTAGTGTAGTGTCTGTGGGAGCTAGGCATTCTGACTAGATATAAAATATCATCCTGTGGCCTTGGTAATGAAACATTTTAAATAAGGAACCCTTCTTTCTTTTCCTGAGGTTCTTCCCATCGTCCCAAAGCCAGCTGCTGATTCAATTCTATTCATTACCTGTGAGGGAGGTAATTACTTCCTTCACAAGTCTGATCCTGTTGCTAAAGTGCTGGCAGGCTACTCTCCAACAGCACATTGGTTTTGGATCTACAGCAGCTGGCATGGCTGCTTTTTTTTGCACAAATGCCAAGGATCACCAGGATATCCATAATGTGACACCTCAAGAGTGTCAGCCAGATCTCCAGAATGGTAAAAATCAATTTCATCTCTGGATTGCTGCTTGTCCAGCACCAAGAGCAACAGTGAATGTAGTCTGTCACATCGCTCTCCAGTTTGCACAATCTTCACACAAAGATCTGCAGCTTCTTAAAGATCCACAGGAGCTTCTGAAATGTCCTCTGTGCTCCCTATCTACTGTCTGCCTGCTAAAACAACGGGGCAAAGAAAATCTGACACACTTCAAAGCTATGTGCAGCATCTGGAACAAACAAATTGGAGGACTGCGCTCAGCCGAAAGCACATTATGGCACTGCATGAAAGAGCTACAAACTCCCGCCTGTTTGAGGAGGAGA